>NC_139344.1:206648476-207100976 GCF_055883805.1 Amblyomma maculatum
CTAACGTTTCGGTGCTTCGTATCGCCTGCGGGGGATGCTTTGCACGCTTTCGCCTCATGGCGAGTATATTTCTGCAGCATTACTCGCGATGACATTACTCAAAGGATCGTTGAAAGAGGGGCGCCGCTGTGGCAGCTCTATGCAGCGGTGTGTATGTGTTCACTTTACTGAACGTGTAGCGAATCCAGTTCTGCACACTTTGTATTTTATGGAAGAATACGCATTTTGGCTTAATGAGAGCGAACCATCGCTGGTAATCAGGCTTCTGGTCCTTCAACTCACCCGCATGCTTTATTCATTTAATGCTTGTTTACTTATTTACGCATGTTGTTGTTCACGGTTCGCTCATGCTTTTAGTTTCTTGGTATTCACGGCACTGGGGATAAATTGTCCCCGCTGGGTAGTTTTGTAAACTACAACCAACTATTCGATAATCTCAGATATAATTCCATTTCGACAGTTTTGCTGTTCGGTGTTCATGGACGATAACAGTAGAAAGCCATGTTTCTGTCCATATTATTACCACGCACCCTCCAATAGGTGATGCGAAAAAAGATTAGAAAGAAAGCCTATTGATCTAGCGCACCACTCTTTAAACAATGACGTTATTGTTTCTGATTTATATGTGAAAGTTGACAAGATGCACGATGATCTGCCGGAAAGAGCGAATGAAGGTATATTTAGAAAGACATTTGGTGTACCCGCTATCTCGCCTGAAAAAGTACATAGAATTGGGTCACAAGCAGCCTAGTTAATTATGATCAATAAAAACTACTACTACTACTATAAAATTGATGGATTTTCATAAAAGGAATACATAAGAAAACTGCCGCAAGTTAAAAGGTAAAGACATTTCAACGATGTTCTAAAGATTTTTCGGCAACAATCAGACAAACACGTAGCTCTGACAGCCCCTCCGCAGTTCCTTTGGGACGTTAAACCCCACAAACCAAACCAAGCACCACCGCAGTTAGAAGGGCAGAAAGTAAAGCCTGTTTGCTACAAAATTAGCGACAGTCTGTTAGAACAAAATGATGATCGAAATAAAAGAATCCCTATAGATAAACAGCCTGGAAGCCATAAGGAATGAATCGAAGCAGACTCCTGAAAACCGTTTAGATGTCTTAACAACGCTTGCCGCATTATCAGTGGGCATAGAACGCGTCATCATAACACTCAAGCCACATATTTTAGCACACACTGCAGATTGTCCGCTCTCCAGCATCAGCGATGATGCAATAACTGCGCAAGTCTATAAAAATTACCCTTAAGATATAAATTCATGAGGTGGCGGGCAGCGATTGCCTGCCAATCGCTGTAAGTCACCGGGGCTGCCTGTTGCCAAGTGTGTCATTGTGAAAGTATTTCCACTTGGGCTGGGTTAGCCTCATCGCAGAAGTGTTAGCTGACCTGCGAATTCCGATAATACATTTTTTCTTTTCAAGATCAGGAAATTCTTATGCGGGAATATATAAGATCTAATAGCAGTTTGTTCAATGCTGTTTTTATTCACTTGTTGTTTGAGCGGATAGAAAAAAGAACTTGCCAAACAGTTTTGTGATACTGCGGAATTCGCTTTCCTCGATCTCCTCGTACCCTACTACTTGACACAAGTAATTAGGAAACCCACGAGAATTCAAAACCGCTCACCCCGCTGCGGTGGCTCAGTGGCGTTAGGGCGCTCGACTGTTGAACCAAGGACGCGGAATCGAATCCCGGACACGGCGGTCGCTTTTCGATGGAGGCGAAAAGCAAGGACCCCGTGTACTGTGCGATGTCAGCGCACGCTAAAGAGTCCTATTGGGGCAGAAATTTCCGGAGCCCACCACTATGTCGTCTCTCATATGTTGAGTCGCTTTGGGACGCTAAACCCCATAAACCAAACCAGACAACCAAAAGGGCACGTCGCGACAATGAATTAAAAAAAAAAATAATTATGAACTCTTGAGGGAACATCTAACCGCAATATGGAATGGTATCTGATCATTACATTGAAATCCGTGATGAAAAACAACACAGTTGGACGCATGGTACCAATATATATGACCTCGCTCATGACGTTGCTTTCCTTCCCTTGGAATCCAGTTTGTTGCCCTAAGCGACCATCGGTTATCCTCTCTTCGCACTACATGTCCTGCCCATGCCCATTTCTTCTTCTTGATTTCCACTAAAACGTCAGTAAATTGAGTTATTTCTCTGACTCACTCTTCTGCACGCTTCCTATCTCTTAATGTTACCCCTGCCATTTTTCGTTCCATAGCCCTCTGGGTTGTCCTCAACTTAAGTAGAACTCTCTTGGTTAGCCTCCACGTTTCAGCCCCATAGGTGAGCACAGGTAAAATGCAACTGTTGTATACTTTCCTTTTGAGCGATACCGGTAAGCTGCTAGTCATAATCTGCGAGTGCTTGCCAAATGCGCTCCATCCCAATCTTATTCTTCTTCTTATTTCCTTTTCGTGGTCCGGATCTGCGGTTACTACCTGTCCTAAGTAGACATATTCGCCTACTACTTCCAGTATTTCGCTACCTAATGTAAACTGCTGTTCCTTCCCGAGGCTGTTGAACATTACCTTAGTCTTCTGCAGGGGGCGGCAGAAAGTTAGGTGGGCGGATGAGACTAAGAAGTTCGCTGGGGTCAAGTGGATGCAGCAAGCACAGAACCGGGTTAAGTGGAGAAAAATGGGAGAGGCCTTCGCCCTGCAGTGGGTATAATCAGGCTGATGATGGTGATGACGTTTCGGTTCTAGACGCGCAAGATATACATCCCATTCTGATTTTGTAGTGCTCCGCCATTCAAACGGAAACTCTGTTTATGACACACCCATATATTTTGGACCAGTTCTGGGAAAGAGGTTTTGAACATCAGTTTTGCGCATATTGTATAACTGCACCATACCAATCAATCTATCCACAGACCCTCCCTGCGCAGGCTTGTAGCTTTTGGTGCTTATTCTCAAGAACGCGCCCTATTGGTTTTTATGACAGTCTTAATTACTCTCGAGTTTGCGAGAAAATCCATAACAAAACTTTGCTACGCATTGGAAACTTAGGCTATTATGATTATAAAAGTATGTTACAGTTATTCACAGTTGCCTACTGATTTTTAAAAAGTCAGCCCACTGGTTTTCTATGATCGTTTTACTGCTCGCTGGGAGCGCACATAAAAAAAAAAAAAAAAAACTTTAAAAGTAAATGTTAGCCAGGCATCGGAGGCTTAATTAGACCACTCCCATCAACGTGTGAACAACAGTTTTTTTTACAAAACCCCGCAATTGCCTCCCAATTAAATGTGGCGTTCCAGAAATCTTGACATACTGTGTTTTACTTATTTAAAACATTTTAAAGGCTCCGGGCCTCAGTAGAGAGAAAAATAGCGCGCTGCATAGTGCGACCCATGCCATCCGCAAGCTCGCGGATGATGGACCAAATTGTGCATTTGAGGTGAAGGACACAAAATAGAAGAAAATAACACCAGCAGCCCTCGTTCTTGCTGATATGCGTCCGTATATAAAGTAGGCCATGAAAGAAGGCCAAAGTGTACATACCACAATGTGTCGATAAAAAATTTCGTCTCGTCCCCAGTAAAATTTTGGCTGCACTTCTGAAGCAGAAAGATCTAAGCCTATGCATCGCGGATAAAATCTAACCGACCTTACAGATTCGTTCAACAGTGTTTTCTGCTGAGTGTTTTCTACTATCGTTAAATATTGATTAAAAAAAAAAGAAATCCTTATATATAGATGGCATACATGTACTGCCTTCCTCGTCAGATATGCTAGACGCTGCTCGAAGTACTTGAGCCTGTTGTTTATTGAAGCGCTATTCCAAGCAGACGTTCCGAAAGGCTGGAAACACAGGTAAAAGATACTTATGTCCAAGTCATCGAAAACATCCATTCTTGCCTCTTACAGGCGAATTTCATTGTTATCGTCTTGTGCCAAGACACTTGAGTATATTATGTGTATATCGAGTTTTCTTGAAAACAATAGCACAATCGAGTAAATGCAGCATCTGTCTGACAACGAACAATGACGCAGTTGCTAGAAACTCTCCAGATTCGCAGCGGTTTTGGATAAGCAAGGCCGAATTGACATGATATAGCTAGATTTTTAAGGAAATGTGAAAGCATCACACGACAAAACAGCATGCGTCAAAACGGTGCACAAAAAATGGCGCGATGACAAAACAGCACAATGAAAAACGGCATGGCGACAAAATAGCATATGCACAAAGCAGCGCCCGTCAAAACTACACACCGAAAAAAATAAATACAGCACAGCAGCGAAACAGCGCATGGGCGAAACAGCCTGGCGACAAAACAGCATAAGCAAAAAAAAAAAAAAAAAAAAATAATAATAATAATAAAGAACAGCAAGACGACTAAAAAGGCAGCGCGGTACAGTGCAGCGCTGCAGGAGCGATTAATTATCGCACTCATGACCGCGAGGAATAAACGAAAACCCATACGGCAGCGAGTTATATAGACTATAACCTATAGCTATTGTAACTACAAGCTACTCTTTTCGTTGATTAATTCAAGGAAGAAGGTTATAATTCAATGCCTCAACAAAGTAGAAAGCTTGGCGAGTTGAAGGCTGTTAGGCATACTTTGCTCTTTTCCCTGCTTAATGAAAGGAACGGGGCGATGATTTAATATATCTGGATAGAATAGAAAGCTGGACGAGTTGCAGGATGTGCGTGATGCGGCGATGGCAGGTCGTTCTTAAGTGTGCGCTGCAACCCATCCCCGGAAGAATACTGCATTGTTGCCGGTCGTGGATGAAGACATATTCAATGCTCGCATCTTTTTTACAACGAAAATACTGTATAACCATGGCACATAAATTCCCTTTGCGTGCAGCCAGATTTTTACTGGCAGGATTCCTCTTGACAAAGGCTGCAAAGAATAAACTGCAATCCTGTTCGGAAGACTAAAATAAATGAAAATAAAAATAAAAAAAATACAGCACTCACTGCCAGCTAAGAAAGCGTTTTGAGAAATGCATGTGTATTGCATTTTATTGAATTACATTGTTTATTGTTGAATAGTTTTGTTTTGTAATGTAGTGTGTTCGTTTTATTGTATCATCTTGTCTTGAAGACAATAGATATAAAAAAAATACGGCGATGGCCTAGTGGTGCACTGCAGTGGCCAGCGAAGATGATATGTTCGTGTCGGTCTTCGTTCGAAACTTACTCCCGCCAGTAAAGTTTTTCTTTTTTTATTTCACTTTGGTTCATTTATTTCAACTGAGCATCTGTTGACCGCACAAGCTGACAGAGGAGAGAATTACAAGGATTACAGTACGAACTATGTAAGATAACCGACTCAGTTAAGATAATTTGTTTGTGTGGGTTCGTGGATCATGTAAGGATTATTTTATGTATATTTGAATATATTAAATTGTCTGCCAGCCAGTCTATTAGCTCCAATATATCTTGCTGAAATATTTTGCAGCCTTAGTAGAAACCTGAGATATCTAGAGCCACGGTGTAAGCTGTTGCAGCGCCCCCTGCATATTGGAAGATCATTCAGATTGTTTAAAAAATCTCAGGTGAGAGATAAATATTGAATATCAGTGGTGCCAGTGTTCTCCTTTGCCGACTGCGAATTCGCTGTTTTTGTTCTCAGTCCTAACACACTATTTACAGAATAGCTCCGAAAACAATATAGCTGTCATTTAGAACCTACATATTTCAACTTTTCCAACATTAGTTCATTGCCATTAGTAGCAAAATATTTTGATAACTCTAAAAACTGTGTTGAGTACAAGGTAATTATTTCCAATTGCACAGCTGACGTAATTTGAGAATTCTAAAAGGGTGTGTTTTTCCTTAGTGTAGCCGTAACGTGCGGTGTTATCTGGGGAAACTTTTTCGCGAAAATACTTCATCAAAGGTGCACGTGTTTTCCCGAAATGTATGCAAGTGCCGAATGGCAGCTATCGGTCTGCAGTTTACGTAATCACTTTCTTTTTTTTTTTTTTCCTCTTTCATATACGTCATACTGCCGCAATTTCTAGTTTGTTTGGCGCTATTTTAGCATCTAACATTTCATTTATAAGAACTGCACCTTTTAACGCGTTGACGTTGTGTCACAGTATTGGAAAACCTTGGGACTCTTCATTATACTTAAGATGTTCCATACAGCTCTGCTTCTCGGCTCCCGGCAGTGATTTTAGTAGCGACGCCACTATAGTTCCATACGGCGAACCTCGCCGTGGGAAAAAAGAACCTGATATGTCTTTCTGCTCGGAAAGAAGAGCTACCCCCGCTTCGTCTAGCCAAACAATGGAAAGCGGCCGATGTCTTCCGCCTCATCGCCGCCGCCGATGCCGCCGCTCAGGTAACCTATCCGCCGACTCGGCAGAGAACAGTATTCCCCGTAAGAGCCCCGTTCCGCATCGCGGGCGTAAGGGAATATCTGCCTTTGTCGGCACCGTTCCCGGAAGCGTACACATCGCCGGCGTCTCCTGAGTCTTCTCCAGCCTATGTCAATACACGCGTGGAATGAGATGCAGAGGAACCCTCGCGCCAGTTGAACTTTGCAGATTGCGTAACCGTCTGAGGGCGCGCCAAGTTCGTCCAAGAAGCACAAAACACAAGACGGAATAACTAGAAAAAGTTACTGAACAATTTTAGATTTAGAGGACCATTTCATATAGGCCTGCCTAGCAAGATACTTTGTTGGGCGTATTCATTAATAATTTAAACAGCGACTTTTTGTGCAGCAGGTGAACCCAGGGGTTGTTCCACGTGATTGTTTCGTTTTCTTCATGTTTGTTTTTTCTGGGCCTTGGAGTAAAGGGCTTAGGCATAGTTGTGAGTCAGCGCTTGTACTGTGGCTTTCTTTTATCTTGTCCTTTGTCTTCGTGTTCGCGCTGTTTAAATTAATAATGAATAGGCCTGCCTGGGCCATCTGAAAGACTCCCTACAGCCACAACAACAACAACAACAACAGTTCAGCAGGCATCAGCGGCGTTTAAAATTGGTTGACAGCAAAAAAGAGGCGCGGTATCTGTCACAATTCTAGTCAATCACAAACGGTCTCGCGGTCAATGCCTACTCAACCATATATACTGAAGCGACAAGTATCGGCAGGTAAGAGGAAAGGACAAATACAATTTCAACCGGCACATGAGGGTATGATATATTCTTTGTACCTTGCGTTAATAGCTGTTCAGAACTGCTGACATTGTTTTTTGCGGCGACGCCTTTATATTAGCAACCAGTTATTTGCGCTGTGATCCACATTCTGAACTAGATTTTGATTGCATTGCAGACTGTCCATCTTAATAAACTTCTCTGCAGTTTGCACTTAAGTCAGCCTTCCCAGGAGGCATTCATGAAGGGGAAAAAGAGGATGTCACTATCGAGGTTTTATTACATATCACCGAATAAAAAGAATTCGAGAAAATAGAAATTCGAGAATTGGCTCTCGTAGCCGTTGGGAGGATGTCGCTCAGCGTTGTAGAAGGCGTCGCTTTCAGGAGCTTTATTGAAAAGAAATTACCACGTTTCAATAAAGTCTACAGAAGGATAATAACCCGTCAATAGGTCTAGATTTTATATGGGCATAATGCAACAAAGTAGTGGTTGACCTTATTTTTAATTTTTAACTGTGTGCAAACATTTTTTTATTCAAAACATGCGAGAAATATTTTCGTGCGCTCTTTGCAGGTGGGTTTTTGAGCAAAGCAGACACCGTGCACACGAACAGGGCTTGATGTACATACACGATTATCTAACTATAGTTAAATAGCTTTCTGTTTTGTTTTAAGGGGCAGTAGTATAATGCAGTGTTGTAGGCTATCGAAATCAAAGGAAGTGATACCCGTTTATAAATTTTCCTAATCGGCAGTGTGGTTCGAAACATCGACTGTCAATAACGCGCATTTGAAAGCCATTTGAGATGTCTTTCCGGACGACACAATCAGAAAATGGCTTCTATCGCGTTATATGAGTCAAGTACAGACAAATGTTCTCAATTTTATGATGTAGCGGAAGTTAGCATGCGTTTGGCGATATTACCAGGTGCAATGACGTCACTATAAAATTATGCGAAGCGGGGAAGGCAATGCAACAGAATTTAAAATGCTATTTTTTTTTTTTTTTTTTTTACACTCAGTATCTCGAACAACACTGCCATTCAAGGAAGTTTAAAAGGGGGGCTCACCTTTGATGTTGAGGGCCTTCAGTTTCACAAATATGACGTTGTTTCGTGAAATCAAAAATAAAAACTTGAAATTTTCTTATAAGTTATCTTCTTATCGGCAAGCTGTACCACGACTTCATATCCGCCTCGCTTTATGTCCAGACCAAGGGCACAGACCGCATTGACATATCTTTTAGTTTTTAAAATACAAGCCTGTAGGTAGCAGAAAAAAAAAAAAAAACGAAAATCATCCGACATTTTTTATGCGGAAAACTTTGCAAGGTATGGTGCCTGCCCACTTGTCCCTTTCATTAAGCAACGAAAGAACGATGTTTGCTGAAAAGTTTCCAACTCGCCCAGCTTTCTCTGCTGCTGAGACATTGAAGCACAATCCTGTATCTTTAATTAATCAACGAAAACAGCAGTCTCTAACATCAAACGCCGTATCCGTGTGGGTTCTCCTTTACCACTTGTGGTTACTGCTATTGTAATTCACCGCTTCCGCCGCGCTGCATCGTAGTGTGCTGCGCATGTTTTTCGAGAAGGCTCGTTCGGTCGAAAAAGCGTCGCCGTTGTAACCGTAACCCGGAATTGAGAAAAACGTATCGAAAATAATATGGGCACGGGATTTCGGAACGAAGTTGTGACGCAACCGTTTGTCGCCAACATAAAGACTCTTGAAAGTGATTAAAGGAAATCAAAGAGATTCACCTTCCCTTATACCATGGAGAACATAATCAAGCGTAGTTTTAGATAAAGTAGAAACGCTGAGGGTAAGAAGACGCTGTGAAAGACTATAATTAATCCATGTGGACTATCGCGGTAAACCCTATTGAAACACATTCTACAGAACATCAATTGAACACGTCAGTCGGCGTCCAGCACGATCACATCATAATAATAATAATAATAAAAAAAGCTAAGAACTTTTCTTGCAGGACTGAAGATTTCAAAGTTTTCTTCTTTCCTTGAAGGGTTCGAGAATGCCTGTGCTGCGATGCAGTCGAGTGCCCAACACAGCCGTTGTGGCTTCTATAGACGCGGGGTCGAATCCCGGTCTCAGTGGCCGCTTTTCGGTGGAGGCGAAAAGCAAGGTGCCCGTGTGCTGTGCGATGTCAGTGCACGTTAAAGAACCCCAGGTGGTGTCGAAATTTCCGGAGCCCTCCACTATGGCGTCTTTCATAGCCTGAGTCGCTTTGGGACGTTAAACGCCATAAACTAACTAACTCTTATCTTTTGAGGCGAAAGCCTTTCTTATCTGTTAGCTGCGGAAATGTTCGCACGAACTAACACTTCGAGAAAATAAAGGTAACATTTTCAGTGTTTTGTGTTAGCTAGCTTAGGAACGTTCAAAGCACACAACTGTGGAAATAGCTTGCTTAGTTTTGCTGTTTTTGTTCTTGTTTTTTTTTCTTTTTCTTTTTTTTTTTTTTTACAAGAATGCCACCATTGTCAGAACATCCCTCAAAGTTTATGAACGCTGCATCCCCTTCGCTTCCCCTTCCTTTCGGCCTTTTTCCTCGTGCTATTTACAAACTGCGTTAATATATTAAAATGTAAAAAAGAAATAAAATAAAAGAGTGTCGGTTTGTCGAACAAAAAGAAAATGGTTCTTGTTCTAAAATCCACGTCATCGGCATCTGGGCCAGTTCGGCAACAGTGCCGCTTCGATATATGCGTTAATAGGAGAGCCGACGGTGCGGTGCGTGCCTTTCTACTCTCTTCCCACAAACCCCGTATGATCGCCGGACTGCCTGGCTTGCGCGGATCTTAGTCATCGACGCAACTCGACGACTCAGGACGTCCCGCGCGGCGGAAAGAGTGGACAGAAATATATAGACAAGCGTCATGTTTGTAAACAAAGGTGGCGCTGCGATCGGCAGCGACATGGGGTGTAGGCAAAACGCAGCGTGCCTACACTGCGCCAAGCGACGCTGCCTTCAAAACCGGTTCGCGCGTGCGAATATTTTGAAGGGGAAAAAACTTCACTTCTGCGTAGAAATAGTTTCGCTTATGCCTGGAGAGTAGCTCAGCACTTTATTAGCCGATTACTGCTGGAATTACCTGGCGAAGAGCGTTGCATTGGTTTCCTTTTCCGTGGCCTCAACATCGCGCGGCTACGGTACGTAGGCGACTGCAGTGAGTGATTAAGTTGAATAAAAACGAGAAAGCGCAATGCCTAAGAAAGACTAGTCAACACTGTTCAACTCCCGGACCTATTCCTAGCGCATGCAAGGAGGAAAACGATATATGAATGACTGCAAGTGTGTTTTTCATATGACGACTCTTTTGACTGGCTTTCTGCTGCTTCAAGCACTTTCACTCTGAACAACAATATTATCGGCAACTATAGCGAACTAGAAATCACATTTCTAGCTCTCTGTACCGGCAACTTAAGTCATAGAATTTGATATTTAATAAGAACTCAATCTTATAGTTCTTTGTAACATATATTCGCCTAGTGCGCTGCGAACTTGTTTTAGCTTGCTGGATAAAAAAGGACGTCTAACGTCTGTCTCATGTTACAGACTTAGCCAAGGTCATTGACAGGTTAATACACGCATGAAGGCCCGTAAGAATGCTCTCATTTTGTTCTCTTTGCTCTATAGGAGACACGCATGAGTGCAGTTGCAGCGTTCTCCACGATTGCTTGGAACGAAATTTTAGCAATATTCTGACCTTTTTTAAATATACTTTGAAATTTTTATTCAAGTGCGCGTCATCTTATTGTACTGATTTTGTATCCCTCATAGCCGATTCCACTTTGGGACATTAAACACCACGCATCATATATACTTAAATATCCTGCTCGATCAGAGCTAGGTTGTACGTGGATATTTAATTCGTTCGTCACGATCTTATAATGACCTCCAAAAATAAATTAAAAAAAATATGAGAAATAACGGTGCATGGCTGCCCGGATCCTAACGATGTTTACTCGCTTCCTAGAACCGATGATAAAGGGATACTCGTTGAAACTCGCGAAAAAAAAAGAAAAAAAAGTGAAGCTACCTTCACAAGACCAGGACTCCAGGCCCGTAATTTCGGCAATATCGCGCTGGAGTGGCTGCTCAAGGTAACTGAAGTTACCAATTCGCAGCAGCTTTTGTGACCTTTTCTGTGTGAGCGTATGCACGGGCAGTACTGCAGGTGAATGGAACTCACAGTGCAACTTCCTTGCGGTGAGAAAATTGAAACAGAGTTCATGTCTCTACCGTCCTTGAAGTCAGAGTTGAGCGATATGCAGTCGGCAACAAATGAGTGCGTGGCCCAGGTATCTGCCCTGTCCGCCCGCGTTGTAGATGCTGAAAATAGGTCCCGCCGCAGCAATCTAGTATTTTAAGGTTTGACGGATAGCCCAAATGAATCTTGGTCAGAAAGCGAGAAGCTAATCATTGACCACTGTCATCAGTTTCTTGACGTTGACTTGCAGTCACGTGATATTGAACGCGCTCACAGATTGGGTACTTACTCAAATGGCAAACGCAGGCTGATCATTGTCAAGTTTGTCCATTACAAGGACAAAGATCAGGTATTTTCTTTGTGCAAAATTTTTAAGGGAACGAATTACGGTGTCAGTGAAGACTTCTCGCCTGAAACACGTCTTGCACGGAAAAAGCTGTATCAGTTTGCAAAGGAACACGACTATAAAATTAAACTACGACAAGACAAACTGATCGCGAACAGCATGACATTCATTTATGATCATATCGCACAAAAAGTGGTTGAAAAATCATAGCGCGAAGTGCAAGTACAGCGCAAATTTCCCAATGTTAGTCATTCCCCGATAAATTTTTTGTACACTAATATCCGCAGTATTATACCAAAACGTGATGAAATTTGCAGCCTCATATCTTCTTCTTCTTGTGATTTGCTGCTTCTTACAGAGACATGGCTTAATTCATCAATAACTGACCTCGAGATTTTGCCTTCATTTCCTCATTTCGACATTTTTCGCAAAGATAGATCTGGAAATACACTTGGCGGCGGTGTTCTTATCGCAGCTAACCCATCATTGCGCTGCACACCGGTCAGCGTTCCTACCCCCCCCCCCCCCCCCCCCCAGAAATGGTTTGGATTTGTTGTAATGCTACCTTTCCGCGCCTGCTAATTGGCGTTTGTTACCGCCCTCCATCTAATGACGACTCCTTTATATCTTTATTTCATGACTCACTGCAAGCGCTAACGACTATGTATCATAATACCCCCGTCGTTATTTTTGGTGATTTTAATTATCCTTCCATAAACTGGATCAGTCCCGCTTCTACCATGTCAAAGTGCAACAGCGAAAGTGAATTCGTGAACACGTGCATGGCTTTCGGTCTAACGCAGCTTGTCAATGAGCCCACTCGTATTACACAGCACTAGTCTAATATTCTTGACCTAATTTTAACAACACATGCCGTTATCTGTTCTTCGCTTACTTTTCTTCCCTCCCCTAGCGATCACGCTGTAATCAATGGCTCGCTCCACTGCAGCTTGGTCAGGAACAAAAAAACTAAGAAAAACCTAACACTCTATGATAAAGGTGACTACACAAGTATGAATTCTGAGCTAGAATCTTTTTGCGACACTTTTGCAGCCACTTATCAAGAGAGGCCTGTTGACTTTAACTGGCAACTTTTTAAAAACGAAATGCTCCGTCTAATCGCAAAGTACATCCCCACTATCACAATAACAGAGAGTGCGCAGTCGCCATGGTTCAATTCGGCACTAAAACGTTTAAACAATAAGAAAAAAAGACTTTTCCGATCTGCTAAGCGCTCAAGCAATGCCTCTGCATGGGATAAGTATTTCTGCGCCGCTAAAGAGTATAAAAGACAATTACACTCCTCTAAACAAAATTTTTTCAATAACACTCTGCCATCTATATTGCGTAATGACCCCAAAAGGTTTTGGAAGGCAATCAGTCCTTCCGTCTCAACCAACATTTCTTTGCTTCGTAGTGACGGCAGCAATGCACAAGATCACGAAGTCGCTGACATGCTGAATAACCCTTTTTGTGCTGTTTTCACTAAAGAGACCTCTGTCGACCTCCCTTCGCCACGAGAACATGCTCACCCACAAATGTATCCTCTAACTATTGACCCGAACGGAATTTCTAATATCATTTATAAACTAAAGAATTCATCCTCGGCGGGAACCGACGGCATTAATGCTAAGGTGCTTAAGAACACTGAACATATCAGTAGCCTTGTTTTATCGCTCATTTTTCAGCAGTCGCTAAGCACTGGTACCATTCCCATGGACTGGAGGATCGGGAAGGTCGTTCTCCTCTCTTCAAGGAAGGTAATCGCTCGTCACCCAGCAACTACAGACCAATATCCCTCACCAGTGTTTGTCAAAAATTATGGAACATGTTATTTATTCCCAGGTTGCAACATTCCTTTCATCCGTTGGCTATTTCCATCCTAATCAACACGGCTTCCGTCAAGGCTGCTCTTGTGAATCTCAGCTTGCTCTTTTCCTTCATGATATTCACACGAACCTCGACCTTAACATACCCACTGACTCCTTTTTTTTTTTTAGATTTCGAAAAAGCCTTCGATAAAGTCCCACATCGCCATTTGCTGCTTAAACTATCTACCCTTAATTTTGACCCTTGTGTACTGAATTGTATCCATAATTTTCTAACAAATCGTCTCCAGTTTGTTGTCGCCAACTCCCATTCATCTACCTTTCCCAAGTCCGGTCAGGGTTCCTCAAGGTACTGTCCTTGGCCCTTTACTATTTCTAATTTATATTAATGACCTGCCAAATTGCATAACATCTAACATACTGCTGTTTGCCGATGACTGTGTAATATACCGCACCATAAATAACCAATTTGACATCGCTATCCTACAGAATGATCTGCTTCACGTGCAAGAATTGTGCGACACCTGGCTTATGAAATTAAATGTCAATAAAACGTTTCATGTCTCTTTACACCGTCGGCGTAACTACTTACCTTCTACCTATCATCTTTACGATTTTCCTATAACTCAAACTGACACTATCAAATATCTAGGTATTCATATCTCCAGTGACCTATCCTGGTCCAGTCATATTTCTCATATAACCAACTCCGTTTGTCGCGTTCTTGGCTACTTACGCCACAACATTTCATTAGCTCCCTCTTCTGTCAAACTAATTGCTTACACTTCGCTTGTCGGACCCAAACTTGAGTACGCTCAAGCTATATTCGATCCTCACCAAACTAATCTGATCAATTTACTGGAATCTACTCAAAATCGCCCCTTCATGGATCACTGCCTTGTCGTGGCGGAGAGGCTTGCGAAACTCGATGAAGTCGTGAGCTCTGCTGTGTAGGGCCACCCAAGATAGACAGGTCACGGCAGAGAGTTCTGACAAAATGTGATTCACTGGAGAAGGTAATGGCAACCCACTCCAGTATTTCCTGCCAAGAAAACCCTATGGCCAGTCACAATACCATTATCGATATGGCGCCGGAAGATGAGCCCCCCAGGTTGGGAGGCGTCCCACATGTTACTGGGGATGAACAAAGGGCGATTCCTAGTAGCTCCAGGACGAATGAAGCGGCTGGGCTAAAGCCAAAAGGACGCTCAGTTGTGGATGTGTCGGGAAGCGACCGGAAAGTCCGATGTTGCAAGGAGATATATCACATAGCAACATGGAATGTAAGATCTATGACGCAAGGTAAACTGGATATCGTCAAGCGAGAAATGGACAGATTGAACATTGATATCTTGGGTATCAGCGAACTCAAGTGGACCGGAATGGGAGAATTTAACTCCGGCGACCATTATGTCTTTTATTGTGGGCACGAATCCAAGAGAAGGAATGGGGTCGCTCTCATAGTAAACAGAAGAATGGGCAAAGCAGTGCTAGGGTACAACCCCAAAAACGACCGAATGATTTCACTTCGGATCCAAGGTCAGCCTTTCAACATAACAGTTATCCAAGTCTATGCACCGACCACTGCTGCTGAAGAAGCTGACGTTGAGAGATTTTATGCGGACCTACAATGCCTTTTAGACCGCACCCCATCATCAGACGTCGTTTTTCTCATGGGAGACTGGAATGCTAAGGTCGGGAGTGAAGAAATATCCGGAATTACAGGCAAGTTCGGTCTTGGTGAGCCAAATGAAGCTGGGCAGAGGCTAGTAGAGTTCTGTCAAGAAAACAACCTGACCATAGCGAATACTCATTTTCAACAGCACAAGAGGCGCCTGTACACATGGATTTCACCGGACGGTCTGTACAGGAATCAGATCGATTATATTATTTGCCGGCAGAGATGGAGAAGCGCTATAAAAGCAGTAAAAACAAGGCCTGGGGCCGATTGTGGCACCGATCATCAGCTTCTTGTTGCCAAAATTAAGCTTCGATTGAGGAAAACGCAGAAAACTAGAAGGCCTTTCAGGTATGATCTGGATCAGATTCCATTAGAATATGCTGTGGAAGTGAGGAACCGATTTCAAGAATTAGATCTAGAAGACAAAGAGCCCGAAGAGATGTGGACTGATGTTCGTGATATAATACAAGAAGTTGCTACTAAGGTAGTTCCAAAGCAAAAGAAAATGCAAAAAAGCAATCTGGTTATCTGAAGAGGCTTTGCAAATAGCTGAGGAAAGGAGGATGGCAAAAGGTATGGGGGAAAGAGAAAGATACAAGGTTCTCAATGCGGATTTTCAGAAAATAGCAAGGAGAGATGAGAATGCCTTCCTGAACATACAGTGTCAAGCAGTTGAGGACAACAGCCAATTAAGGAACACAAGAGCTCTGTATAAGACAATCAAAGATATCAAAGGAAGCTTCTGTGCTAAGCTGGGCGTGATAAAGGACAAACGAGGCAAGGACCTCACTGAAGCCTCAGAGATAAAGAAGAGGTGGCAGGAATACACAGAAGAACTGTACAAGAAGGACCCGGATGTGCAAACCCAACATAAGACGGTTGTGATTACTGATCTCGAGCCGGGCATCCTGAAGAGTGAAGTTGAATGGGCCTTAGCCAGCCTTGCTAAGAACAAAGCTAGCGGAATTGATGGTATTCCAGCTGAGTTGCTTCAAAACCTCAACCACGACGCTGTTAACACACTGCATACATTATGTCAAAAGATTTGGACAACCCTGCAGTGGCCACAGGATTGGAGGAGGTCAGTTTACATCCCCATTCCAAAGAAAGGCAGTGCCAAAGATTGTTCCAACTACCGCACGATCGCGCTTATTTCGCATGCTAGCAAGGTGATGTTAAAAATCCTGCAAGGTAGGCTGCAGCAGTATGTGGATCGGGAGCTTCCGGACGTGCAAGCTGGGTTTCGCAAGGGCAGAGGAACTAGAGACCAAATTGCCAACCTTCGCTGGATCATGGAAAAAGCAAGAGAGTTCCAGAAACCCATTTACTTCTGCTTTATTGATTATGCGAAAGCGTTTGACTGCGTAGATCACAGCAGATTGTGGCAAGCTCTCCAAGAGATGGGAGTTCCAATTCACCTCATCTGTCTCCTCAGGAACCTTTATGAAGGGCAAGAGGCCACAGTCAGAACTGGGCATGGTCTTACTGATTGGTTTCCGATTGAGAAAGGGGTGAGGCAAGGCTGCATACTGTCGCCCTGCCTATTTAACCTATATGCAGAGTGCATCATGAGAAAGGCCGGTCTGGACGAGTCTTCAGCTGGAGTGAAGATTGCTGGAAAACGTATCAACAACCTTAGATATGCGGATGATACCACTTTAATGGCAGAAAGTGAAGTGGAACTCAAGAGACGTCTGATGCGCGTACAAGAAGAGAGTGAGAAGTTTGGGCTTAAACTGAACATTAAAAAGACAAAGATCATGGCGTCTTGCCCTATCAAGTCCTGGAGCATCAATGGACAAGAAGTGGAAGCTGTAACAGATTTTCTGTTCTTGGGCCCCAAGATTACCTCGGAAGGAGACTGCAGCCATGAAATTAGGAGACGCCTGCTTCTGGGAAAGAGAGCAATGGTTAGCCTTGACCGCCTAGTAAAGAGCAGAGACATTAGTCTGCCAACCAAGATCCGTATAACCCGTGCTATGGTCTTTCCAGTTGTGATGTATGGATGCGAGAGTTGGACTGTGAAAAAGGCTGACCGCCGAAGAATTGACGCGTTTGAATTGTGGTGGCTGGCGAAGACTCTTAAGAGTTCCTTGGACTGCCAGAAGATCAAATCAGTCGATATTGTCGACCATAAACCCTGACTGCTCATTGGAGGGTCAAATTCTAAAGTTAAAGCTCAGCTACTTTGGTCATCTGATGAGAAGAGAGGAGTCGCTGGAGAAAGATTTGATGTTGGGAAAGGTTGAGGGTCGCCGGAGAAGGGGTAGGCAGCGAACGCGATTGTTAGATGGCATTCTCGAGGCATTGCAGATGAAGCTATGTGATGTTAAGAAGATAGTGAAAGACCGGAAAGCGTGGCGTGACATGGTCCATAGGGTCACGAAGAGTCGGACACGACTGAACGCCTGAACTGAACTGAACTCAAAATCGAGCTTCACGTTTCATTCTTCCAGATTACTACTATCGCACCAGTGTTACCGTACTAAAATCCAAACTTGAACTTCACAATCTAGCTTTGCGCCGGAAACTAGCTCGCCTTTCTCTTTATCATAAGTTTTATCACAGCTTGCCACCTAACAACGTGTTCATCCGTCCAGCCCATTGGTCATCTCGTCATCTCCACTCCAATGCCGTCTACCCCCAGCGCGCCCATACGATAACATTCCAAAAGTCATTTTTTCTCCGCACTGCCCTGGATTGGAACGACCTTCCCGACCACATCGCCTCACTAACCGACATTCATCATTTCAAGACTGCCATCGAAAGACATTTTTTATTGTAACCGCCGTACTCCAAGCCCACCCCTCATGTAATACCCCTTAAATGGGGCCTTTGAGGATTCAATAAATAAATAAATAAAAAATAAATACGCACACGGAATATCGCGTCTAAACAATTGTTATGACTTGATAGTATATCAACAAAACAGGCACGAGCTGCAAGCGTTTGTTCTTGGGCTATTCGTCCTGCCGCCAAAAAGCTATAACGACATTTAAGGGTTGCAAACGAACTGACCTAGTTTCAGTGCAGAATTGCAACGCACGTTAGCCGCGAAGGCAATCCGTCACCGAAGAGTCTATACTTGTCGCGCTCAATGCCGCTGCCCTGCGAATCCACCGCATAACCTATACTCCGGATCAACTAGCAGTTTTATGCTCCGTGATCTGTCGAATCGTTTGGCACCACGCCGAACCTTCTGCGCCAACCGGGTGGCCCACAAATTTTATACAAATGGCGGTACTAAGGGGTTCGACCTCGATTCCCGCCAGACTGAGCTGTGATGTATTTGTTCGTTAGGATGTATTTTATGTACACTTTCCTTTCTTAATCATGTGAAATTTCCGGTTTGGTCATTTGTCGCCGCTCATGTGAATGTCTACTATATATAGCGACGCGAAAGGCTTGATTTGGATGGCGGTGCTCGAATGTACCATACCACCCTCGGAAATGGAATCATACCACGTGACTACACAGTTGTATTGTAACGGGCGCACAGCGGCGGTGATATCGCTATGATACCACCCTCGATAACACTATGCTACGGCCCCACTGCGTTGCATTTTGAAACTATGGCTCACATGACCTTGAACTGCGCAAAACATGGCCCTTAAGAACCGCAACTAGTTCATGCTCAAACAGGTAAACATCCACTACAAGTGCCACTACCAGCTATCCACTACCAACAAAGCCTGTGGAACCTTCGATCTGGCAGCCTCGTCTACTTGCTTGATCGAGAGCAACTTCCGTCGGACATCGCAGTTTACGCCTCATGTGGCCAGAGAAATCAACAGATTAGGACTGACCAGACAAGACGCCGCATATGTTTTACGTGCTTTTCTGAAAGATGCGAAAACTTGTGCGCAGAATTTGTACAGAGCTACAGGCAAGTCGCTTTGACGTTCTCGCCGAACTGACTCCGCAAGTTCACTTTCATCTTTTCTCAGCCGCTTGAGCGGGGAAACGATTTTCTCTACCGCCCGCTATATAGTTGCCTCATTTGAGCAGCACGTAATGATGGCCTGAGAAACGACGAACTGGCTGCGCTTGATGTAAACCTGCATTTACGTAAACGTGGTTTGGCGTCTAAAGTTCCGAGACCACGTTTTGACGCCTTCAGCAAGGGCCAAACCGTGTCATCATTGAACCGCACGGCGTTCCGTGCAGCAAGCAGCCTTCATAAAGTTTTTTGTTTCTTTTTTTTTTTATTTTTTAAGGAAAGGGCCTGAGCGATGCGGGGTGCAGCAAAATAAGCTAAACCGCAAAGGTCGTTTTTCGCTTGTACTGATTTACAACGGACTAACCTGCAATCACAGATCGCTTCTCAGTCTGTGTTCTGTGACCGACACTTGCACGTTGTGTGATCTCTATGAACTTGAGATGAGCAGACAGCATAGAAACGTAGCGTGGGCAGCCAAACTAACGATGGTTTAAAGGAAAGTACGGGACGGAGTGCGAGGGGAGGGGGGGGGGGATGAAGAGGCCTCAAAGGTCGTCCCCCATAACCCGCTCATTCTATACTCATGATGAGCGAGAGACTGTCAGCCGCTCGAGCGCAGTGAAATGTTAGACGCGTAGAAAAGTTGTCGAGGGCAACCATCAATCACAACGACGTAAAAGCAGCTGGAGATACTAGTGTAAGCTACAGGACAAATCCAGTTGTCAATGACAGCGCGCCTACAAAACGAAACCACGTGTTCAGAACGCTATCTTGCGACACTAAATTAATTGTTATAAGATAAACTGACGATTGTCGAGAAGGAAAAAGTAGTCCCGAGTGAACCTGTTCGAGCAAATTACCGTGGTCGCAGTCTTTTCTTTTTTTAAGTTCTTTTTTTTTTTTTAATCCAAGGCTTACTTCGGGACGCGTCGTCTGCTAACTTGGAAAGACGATTAAATACACTATGTCGACTTTCCATCGAGAATGCACGTAAAATGGAACAGAGCAGAACACTTTCGTCTTCCGTTTTCCGTTTTCTTGCCTTCACGTGGTGGCACTACGACGAGTCGAAACCGGAGATGTCGTTCTACAACGCACAAGTAACAAATACATATCACGCACCACTGCGCCGACCCTGTTTCGGTGGTTTCCCGTGGAGGCCGCTAGGTGGCAATGAATAATCTGGAGTTGCGATGTTACGTAAACAAAAGATACCGCGCAGGTCGTCAACTTTACTGCCCCGTAGTCGTTAATATGAATGCCGAGTGCTTTCGCGAGTGCGCAAAGAAGTTATTCCTTGAAGACGAAATACTTACCTTATAATGTCAGTTCAGTTCAGTTCAGTCGTTCAGTCGTGTCCGACTCTTCGTGACCCTATGGACCATGTCACGCCACTCTTTCCGGTTTCTCACTATCTTCCTAACATCACATAACTTCATCTGCAGTGCCTCGAGGATGCCATCTAACCATCGCGTTCGCTGCCTACCCCTTCTCCGGCGACCCTCAACCTTTCATCAAATTTTTCTCCAGCGACTCCTCTCTTCTCATCAGATGACCAAAGTAGCTGAGCTTTAACTTTAGAATTTGACCCTCCAATGAGCAGTCAGGGTTTGTGGTCGACAATATCGACTGATTTGATCTTCCGGCAGTCCAAGGAACTCTCAAGAGTCTTCGCCAGCACCACAATTCAAACGCGTCAATTCGGCGGTCAGTCTTTTTCACAGTCCAACTCTCGCATCCATACATCACAACTGGAAAGACCATAGCACAAGTTATACGGATCTTGGTTGGCAGACTAATGTCTCTGGTCTTTACTAGGCGGCCAAGGCTAACCATTGCTCTCTTTCCCAGAAGCAGGCGTCTCCTAATTTCATGGCTGCAGTCTCCTTCCGAGGTAATCTTGGAGCCCAAGAACAGAAAATCTGTCACAGCTTCTACTTCTTGTCCATTGATGCTCCAGGACTTGATAGGGCAAGACGACATGATCTTTGTCTTTTTAATGTTCAGTTTAAGCCCAAACTTCTCACTCTCTTCTTGTACGCGCATCAGAAGTCTCTTGAGTTCCACTTCACTTTCTGCCATTAAAGTGGTATCATTCGCATATCTAAGGTTGTTGATACGTTTTCCAGCAATTTTCACTCCAGCTGAAGACTCGTCCATACCGGCCTTCCTCATGACGCACTGTGCATATAGGTTAAATAGGCAGGGCGACAGTATGCAGCCTTGCCTCACTCCTTTCTCGATCGGAAACCAATCACTAAGACCATGCCCAGTTCTGACTGTGGCCTCTTGCCCTTCATACAGGTTCCTGAGCAGACAACCTTATAATGTAGCATACGAATATTCAACATCGCGGTAAGTACATGTTTGAATGTTGCAGAACGCAAGCCGTCCATCTGCGTTTCCTCAGTAGTTTCGACACGCACAGCGGTGCAAAGGAGAAATATGAAAAGTCCCGAATAAGCGCGTGATGGCAGCGATACATTTCGTCTGCACGAGGATGGAAATTACGGGAGCCATTGGAACGAAGCAAGCACGGTTCTCTGCTGCGCTGGCCGCGATTCGAAGCTTTGTACGGCAATCGATTTCCGATTCCCGAAATTTGCACGTCGAGAGCGGTACCTGAAAAGTCGAGGAAACTGTGCAGCCGCCTTTCTCTGAGCTGCTCTGTTCGATAACGCACCTCGGCTCTTGCGAGAGCACGCTCCCACGCCCGAGGCGGCCGCAGCCATCCGCCGCAGCCCTTGGTGGCACAGGCTCAAAACGCTAAGCGGTGTGCGTGTTTTTCCCTGGCGCTGACGAAGAGCCCTTGTGTCACACGCACCCTCCTCGGCGGGACGGACGTGAAAAGTGCGCACTGCTGCTCCTCGAACCTTTTTTTAGCGCCCCAGTGGAACCTGATTATTGTGCGCCTCTTCCTCGTCGCCACCCACAACCTTGGTTAGAGAAGGAGGGGAAGGGGGTCTCAGCTGGGCTTTCGGGCCGCACAGCCGAATACTTGAGGCCAACGGCGATAAAACGAGGGCTCGAGGCGGCGGAACGCCAGCGGCTTTTTGAGATGGAGCAAGGACTGCCTCTCTGCCGTGCGAGGTATTCGCAGATTGCGCGCGCGAGCCCGCGAACGATTATTTCGGAAGGACTGCGAAAGTGGCGGAGGAGAGGAGGATGAGTGCGGAGTAAAACGGGATCCCAGAGAGAGCGTTCGCCAGCGACCGCGTCCGGGTGCCTCCGAGAGGCGACCCTGGAGCGGGGCCCCCTTCTTTCGAGGGGCGGCGGCAGAGCACGTGCGGGGTTGCGACGCTAAAAACGCCACAGAAAACGTTCACGAGCCGTTAGAGAGCTCGCGGCATTGTACCGCAGCTGCTGACGAAAACGCAACTGCCAAAGGAAGGTTGGGAGGAGGAGAGCTTATACTGCAGAGCGTTTGTCGCCCTATCGGGCTAGCTTTTGTCTTCCGGAAACAGCGTCGTTGTCTGATGGGGGTGGCGAGAGATCTCCCACTGCGCTGTTCGGCTGTGTCGCTTCTCAAAAACGTCGACAGAACCGAGGCCTTGCAAATGCAAGCGGTGGTGCAGGTACATCGCTCTCGGAGAGAGCGGAAACGGAAATGAGTTCGGCAGCCTCCTTTCTGAGATACCTTATTCATTTCAAATACCTTTCAGATCAACAAACGTTATTAAAACTCATTTTTAAGATTACGGACGTTTATTTTCATCTGTGAAGTCTGATGTTCAATGCACGCTTCCTTTTGCAATTTCGTCGCTTTTTTTTTTTTTATTCTTATTTTTTTTTACCGCCCAACGAAAGCTCGCCTATTACAGGCGGTGGGACGTACCTCTTTCTGTGCAAGAAAGCGTATGCCACAGTGTGAATCCTGCGAACAAATGTATGACCGCACTCAAGTTTAAACGAACAACTTAAACAAAAGGGGAACTAAGGAAAAAAAAAAAAAAAGCTTTCGTGCGATTCTCTATACGGGAGAAATGGCGTTAACACGTGTTTTTGAGAAGATATCGAAACACACTGTTTGAACAACTTAGGACTGCTAAGCCAAAGGCATAACCCCTGAATGAAAAATTTATTTGTATGATAAGCGCTCACCGAGCAGCTGTTTTAAAACGACGATTGGTTTCGTTTAGTTTTTTTAACATCCCAAAGCGACTCAGGCTATGAGAGACGCCATAGTGCAGGGCAACGGAAATTTCGACCACCCGTGGTTCTTAAACGTGCACATGACATCGCACAGCAACACGGGCACCTTGCCTTTCGCAGCCATCGAAAAGCGGCCGCCGGGACCGGAATTCGATCCCGCATCCTTGGGCACAGCAACTGAGCGCTGTAAGCACTACACCACTGCGGCGATTTAAAACGATGAGAACTTGAGCTAAACCGACCGCTTCTGTGTCGATGCTCGGCAAGCAGCTGCGGCGGTGCACCCACTGGTGCAAAGAAGTGGAAAGCGATAGCGCCCCTGTTCGCATTGTTACGACCAAGCATCCGCATTTGCGCGCTCTATTGTTCGCCTGTGGGCATGAATAAGTGCTTTGGAAATGTGGTGATGGTCCAATGGCTCTAAGTGAGCCTGTTTCCAGGAATCCTGTTTTGTAAGCATGTTTTGCTTTGTGGACAACCTGCAAATGCCAAATTGGCCCTGTCAAGAGAACGTCTGGAAAAACACAAAGAAACGTCCCCCTGCGGGAAATAGCAGGAAGTGCTTTCTTTTGTTCACCCTTCCAGTCGAGAAGTGCTATCCTCCAGTGATGAATGCCTCCTATCCAAAGGAGACGACAGAGTGACATGTCCGCTGACGTGCAGGACAAGAAAGGAGCATGACTCATACGGCCATTAAGTGATTTCCCGGGAATGCAGGAAAGATTTGCAATTGTCGAAAAGGGACCATGTTGGGAGCCCTATGCGGCGCCACGTGCACTCGGGTTTCTGAGAAGTAAAACCCCTTGTCAGAACCAGCCTGTGGTTTCTTTGCTGAAGAATAGAAATGTACCTCCTCTCCTCGCCGTTCCCAAGCTTTTCCCGCCAACAAGTGATCACGCCCAACGAATGAATGCCGGACCAGTCAGTGCTTCAGACCATCAGTGCAGTGATGTGTTCGATTGGATGCCGATACCTGAGGGGCGTGCCCTGGATTTGGTTGGTCAGCATCTTCAGAGAGGGGCTGGACATAGGGGGTTTTTAAGGACGCTGCAGAGCACGAAATGTCGCTCTGGGCCCTGGGTAAACGGCTCATCCAGTCGCTTCTCGCTATGAACTCTTAACGCTTGCCATTTTGCTGATGTACCCTTCTTTTTCGTGTAAATATTGTAAATAAGTTTTCTCAAAGTGCCAGTAAACCTGCTTGTACATATTTCACCAACTTCGAAGATTCAATCCTACTTCAACCCCGAGTCTCTGCACGCTACCAAGTGAAGGCCGGGTCGACGTAGCCCCAGCGTCACCACAACTGGTGATCAGCGGTGGGATCTGAAGCTACAAGCACAACGACTGGTGCCCAGCGTTGGGATCTGAATCTACAAGCTACAACATCTGGTGATTGGAGGTGGATCTGAAGCTACAAGCCACAACACCTTGTGATCGGAGGTGGCATCTCAGGCAACAAGCAGGCGCAACAATCGGCCAACAAGAAGCAGCTCGGAACATCGATCGCATGTGTGGGTGAGTGCTTGGCTTTTCTTCTGATGTGGACCAGGTTCTAGAACAGGGTTAGATTTTAGAACTGGTAAAAAGTGTTGAAACGCCTTTAGGTTTGGTAGTTTGCACTGTTGTTTTGGAAGTAGCCGACACTCGGAGCGATCATGGACCTACAAAAGCTGCAGAAACCGGAACTGTTGCAATTGTGTGAGGAATTGGGAATTGATACAAGTGGTTTGGCACGAAAACCCTTGATTATAAAGGCAATCACTGATCTGGGAACCGATGATGAGGAGCTCAGTGAAGCATGGAACCTCATCGGTCAAAAAAAGGAGCAGCTCAGACAGCAGAAAGAGCGGGAAAAAGAGGAAAAGAGGCGTGAGAGCGAACGTGAGTGGGAAAAAGAGGAAAAGAAGCGTGAAAGAGAAGCAAAAAAGCTGGACCAAGAAATTGAGCTCCGGAAATTAGAACTAGAGTTGAGCACGAGGTCGGGCAATTGTCCCCAGCTAGCGGTACCTCTTCTCAACAAGGAGGCAGATTTCAAGATGTCAAAGTACATGCAGCCATATGTGATATCAGGGGATATCGGTCTGTATCTGGCTAACTTTGAGCGAACCTGCGAAAAACTGTCCTTCCAGCGAGACACTTGGTCTCAGAGATTATTGACGGTTCTGCCCTGCGAGGCAGCGGAGGTTGTCGCGCGGCTAAGCAAGGAGGACGCGGACAACTACGAGAAGGTCAAAGCTTGCCTTCTGAGAAAGTATAGGCTTAGCGCCGAGGCGTTCAGACAACGTTTTCGGAACGCTACTAAGTCCAGGGACGAGAGTTACCCTGAATTCCTGTACAATTTAAGAGTAAATTTGGGCGAGTGGCTAAAGAGCACTGATTCCTACAGTGATAGGGACGCTGTAGTCGAACGAATTCTTTTGGAGCAGTTTTATAGCTGCCTCCCAGAAAAAGAAAGAAATTGGTTACAGGACCGAGGCGACATTAAGTCGGCAACTGAAGCTGCCGAAGTCATTGAGGAGTACGCTTCGCGCCGACAATTCAGCAACCCAGCAGTGGATAGGCTCCGCAATCCCAAGTTGAGTGTAAATAACCGTCAGAAAAGGCACTTTGCTAGATTTGCAAACGAAGAAAGGAAGGCTTCTTCAGGCAAACGCCCTAGAAAGGACGGCAGTGAGAAAAGTGGGGAAGTGACCAACGCGCAGAACACAAAGAACAAGCTTGGGGCTAGGAAGCCGCTCACATGCTTTAGGTGTAATGAGCAGGGTCACATTGCCGTCAACTGCCGGAAAGAAAAGTTTGCTTTCTCGTATGTCAGTGACTGCGATGAAAATATGCAGCTTTTGGAACCCTACCTGCATGACCTAGTAGTCAACGGGAAGCCTTGCAAGGTACTGCGCGATTCGGCCGCAACGATGGATGTTGTCCATCCGGCGTATGTATCGCCTTCCGACTATACAGGACAGAGTGCATGGATCCGACAGGTAGTTGAGGAACAGAGTGTGTGCTTGCCGATCGCGAACGTGGTCATCGAGGGCCCTTTCGGCGAATTAAAAACCGAGGCTGCCGTTTCAGGAAAGCTTCCTAAGTGCTATCCGTATTTGTTCTCCAACAAATCGGACATGCTACTGCGAAAGAGGGGCATCCTTTTCGGAGACAGAGTTGTGCAAGCCTTAACACGTTCAAAGGCGCGAGAACTAGCTTCACTGCTCATACCAGAAAATTCCACAGCGGAGGAAACGGCAGTTAAAACAGTGGTAGATGCAGAAGATAGCAGGTCAGAAAGCTTTGAGAGCGAGGCATTTCAGATAAGTCAACATGAAAGTGAGTTTAATAAGACACGGAATGAGGACGTTCTAGAGAGTAACCTCTTGCCGCCGGTGTCTAGTAATCTCACGAGACTTCTAAGTGAAACCCGAGAGGACTTAGCTATGGAGCAAGCCAATGATCCCAAGAATAAGCTCGAAGTACAGTGGGAAGGACCTGCTGAAGTCGTTGCAAAGCTTGCTAACCCTAACTACGCAGTGAAAATCTCCGATAGGCGTAAAGCAGTGCGCATTTATCATTGCAATCTTATGAAGCCCTATGAGCAGAGGGAAACCATGGTAAATCTAACGTTAAAGCTTCCTGAGGAGATTGGGGATAACTTGATTTGCCTCAGCGGAAAAGGAAGCAACGCTCAGGAGCTTCTCAGAAAGACGGAGAAGAGAGGAGAACTAAAGAAATCCCAGCTGTCCAATCTGGGCGAAATAATAACAGAGTTTGAGGCCTGTTTCGTGGACAGGCCAGGCAGGACTGATTTGACTGAGCACGATATTGAGCTGACTTCAGACGTGCCAGTGCGATCAAGGTGCTACCGATTCTCTCCAAGGCAAAGAGAAATTCTGGATAGGGAAGTAACTCGCATGCTGGAATTGGGAGTAATAAAACCCTCGGAAAGCGATTATGCTTCGCCTATGATCTTAGTAGAAGCTCCAGGTAAAGACCCTAGGCCTGTGGTAGACTACCGAAAGCTAAATTCTCTCACCAGGGATCAAGTGTATCCTATTCCGAATATTGAGGAGAGAGTAGAACAGGTCAGTAGAGCGGCATATGTGACTACGCTGGACCTTACTCGAGGATACTGGCAAGTACCGCTCACTGAACGCGCCAGCAGATACGCGGCTTTCGTCACTCCGACGGGCAGCTACCAGCCAACAATGATGAGTTTCGGGCTCAAAAATGCTCCATTTTGTTTTTCCCGACTCATGGATAGGGTTTTAAAGGGGTGTGAAACATTCGCAGTGCCTTATTTAGACGACATTGCGGTTTTTTCCGACTCATGGGCGGACCATATGGTACATCTAAGAGCTGTACTGAGCCTTTTGCGTCAAGCTGGATTAACCGTAAAGGCCGAGAAATGTTGCCTGGCAAGGGCGACCGTGGACTACTTGGGTCACAATGTAGGTCAAGGTTTCAGGAAACCCAGCGAGATTAAGATTTCTGCGGTAGCAGACTATCCGCGGCCGAGCACGAAGACGGAAATTCGAGCATTCCTAGGTCTGACTGGGTACTACAATCACTACATCCCTAACTATTCAGCTTTGGCCAGCCCTCTGACCGACGCTCTCCGCAAGACAGAACCGACAAATGTAGTCTGGGACGAACAAAAGGAAGCCTCCTTCGTAAACCTGAAGGCTGTGCTGATTAGCCGTCCGGTATTGCGAGCTCCAGACTATGACCGAGAATTCACGGTCCAGTGTGATGCCAGTGATCGAGGGCTAGGTGCTGTTCTCTGCCAGAGAGATGACGACGGTAATGAGCACCCTGTGCTCTACCTGAGCAGAAAACTGAGTTCTAGAGAGAGGGCTTATTGCGCGTCAGAGAAAGAGTGCGCTTGCATTGTATGGGCCATTCAAAAATTGCAGTGCTATCTTGGAGGGGCCAAATTCACGGTAGAGACGGACCATTGTCCCCTGGCTTGGCTGCAAACTGCGACATCGAAGAACAGTCGCCTTCTTAGGTGGAGCTTGATTTTACAGCAGTACAATTTTGAAATAAGATACAAAAAGGGGAAGTTAAATGGGAATGCGGACGCGCTTAGCCGCTCTTTCTAAGCGATCCGAGATGTTCCTCACCATGTATCCAAATTGATAATCAGGTTTTTTTTTTTTCTTCGTGCGCTTGAATATATGTGACTATGTAAAGCAGCACGTTTGGTTTTCGAGGCATACGTGGGTCCTGAACGTCTTGAGAGTGGGCTTTTCTCGAACAACAATGGCAGTTTTCTTTTAACCTGGTCTCTTCAGACGGGAGCCGAGTGCTGGTTTAGACATGTGGTTGAGTTTCAGACAGCTCGAGCAATTTGGCCTACAACAATCAAGACAACGCGACAAGCAACAGCGAGCTTCAAGCGTTCACGTGCAGGCCATTAAGTCGTCTCTTCATGCAGCAGCTGGGACTGCTGCCCTCCGAGTCTCTTCTGGCGGGGGAGGAGGCTGTTACGACCAAGCATCCGCATTTGCGCGCTCTATTGTTCGCCTGTGGGCATGAATAAGTGCTTTGGAAATGTGGTGATGGTCCAATGGCTCTAAGTGAGCCTGTTTCCAGGAATCCTGTTTTGTAAGCATGTTTTGCTTTGTGGACAACCTGCAAATGCCAAATTGGCCCTGTCAAGAGAACGTCTGGAAAAACACAAAGAAACGTCCCCCTGCGGGAAATAGCAGGAAGTGCTTTCTTTTGTTCACCCTTCCAGTCGAGAAGTGCTATCCTCCAGTGATGAATGCCTCCTATCCAAAGGAGACGACAGAGTGACATGTCCGCTGACGTGCAGGACAAGAAAGGAGCATGACTCATACGGCCATTAAGTGATTTCCCGGGAATGCAGGAAAGATTTGCAATTGTCGAAAAGGGACCATGTTGGGAGCCCTATGCGGCGCCACGTGCACTCGGGTTTCTGAGAAGTAAAACCCCTTGTCAGAACCAGCCTGTGGTTTCTTTGCTGAAGAATAGAAATGTACCTCCTCTCCTCGCCGTTCCCAAGCTTTTCCCGCCAACAAGTGATCACGCCCAACGAATGAATGCCGGACCAGTCAGTGCTTCAGACCATCAGTGCAGTGATGTGTTCGATTGGATGCCGATACCTGAGGGGCGTGCCCTGGATTTGGTTGGTCAGCATCTTCAGAGAGGGGCTGGACATAGGGGGTTTTTAAGGACGCTGCAGAGCACGAAATGTCGCTCTGGGCCCTGGGTAAACGGCTCATCCAGTCGCTTCTCGCTATGAACTCTTAACGCTTGCCATTTTGCTGATGTACCCTTCTTTTTCGTGTAAATATTGTAAATAAGTTTTCTCAAAGTGCCAGTAAACCTGCTTGTACATATTTCACCAACTTCGAAGATTCAATCCTACTTCAACCCCGAGTCTCTGCACGCTACCAAGTGAAGGCCGGGTCGACGTAGCCCCAGCGTCACCACAGCATACAGATATACTTATGGCCGCTAATATATATGGTGTATCCGAGTCGGAAAAAGCGACCGAAAAATTTCGTTTTTTCACGACATAATTTCTGTGCGGTTTTTAACAGTTAACCTGTTGTGACAACGGGAATTTCCCTCCTCTAGCGATCACGCTGTAATCAATTTGGCTCGCTTCACTGCAGCTTGGTCAGGAACAAAAAAACTAAGAAAAACTTAACACCCTATGATAAAGGTGACTACACAAGTATGAATTCTGAGCTATAATCTTTTTGCGACACTTTTGCAGCCACTTATCAAGAGAGGTCTGTTGACGTTAACTGGCAACTTTTTAAAAACGAAATGCTCCGTCCAATCGCGAAGTACATCCCCACTATCACAATAACAGAGAGTGCGCAGTCGCCATGGTTCAACTCGGCACTAAAACGTTTAAACAATAAGAAAAAAAGACTTTTCCGATCTGCTAAGCGCTGCCTCTGCATGGGATAAGTATTTCTGCGCCGCTAAAGAGCATAAAAGACAATTACACTCCTCTAAACAAAATTTGTTCAATAACACTCTGCCATCTATGCTGCGTAATGACCCCAAAAGGTTTTGGAAGGCAATCAGTCCTTCCGTCTCAACCAACATTTCTTTGCTTCGTAGTGACGGCAGCAATGCACAAGATCACGTAGTTGCTGACATGCTGAATAACCCTTTTTGTGCTGTTTTCACTAAAGAGACCTCTGTCGACCTCCCTTCGCCACCAGAACATGCTCATCCACAAATGTATCCTCTAACTATTGACCCGAACGGAATTTCTAATATCATTTATAAACTAAAGAATTCATCCTCGGCGGGAACCGACGGCATTAATGCTAAGGTGCTTAAGGACACTAAACATGTGAGTAGCCTTGTTTTATCGCTCATTTTTCAGCAGTCGCTAAGCACTGGTACCATTCCCATGGACTGGAGGATCGGGTAGGTCGTTCCTCTCTTCAAGAAAGGTAATCGCTCGTCACCCAGCAACTACGGACCAGTATCCCTCACCAGTGTTTGTTCAAAAATTATGGAACATGTTATTTATTCCCAGGTTGCAACATTCCTTTTATCCGTTGGCTATTTCCATCCTAATCAACACGGCTTCCGTCAAGGCTATTCTTGTGAATCTCAGCTTGCTCTTTTCCTTCACGATATTCACACGAACCTCGACCTTAACATACCCACAGACTCCTTTTTTTTTTTTTAGATTTCGAAAAAACCCTTGGATAAAGTCCCACATCTCCATTTGCTGCTTAAACTATCTACCCGTAATTTAGACCCTTGTGTACTGAATTGGATCCATAATTTTCTAACAAATCGTCTCCAGTTTGTTGTCGCCAACTCCCATTCATCTACCCTTTCCCAAGTCCGGTCAGGCGTTCATCAAGGTACTGTATTTGGCCCTTTACTATTTCTAATTTATATTAATGACCTGCCAAATTGCATAACATCTAACATACGGCTGTTTGCTGATGACTGTGTAATATACCGCACCATAAATAACCAATCTGACATCGCTATCCTGCAGAATGATCTGCTTAACGTGCAAGAATGGTGCGACACCTGGCTTATGAAATTAAATGTCAATAAAACGTTTCATGTCTCTTTACACCGTCGGCGTAACTACTTACCTTCTACCTATCATCTTTACGATTTTCCTATAACTCAAACTGACACTATCAAATATCTAGGTATTCATATCTCCAGTGACCTATCCTGGTCCAGTCATATTTCTCATAACCAAATCCGCTTGTCGCGTTCTTGGCTACTTACGCCGCAACATTTCATTAGCTCCCCCTTCTGTCAAACTAATGGCTTACACTTCGCTTGTCAAACCCAAACTTCAGTACGCTCAAGCTATATTCGATCCTCACCAAACTAATCTGATAATTTACTGGAATCTACTCAAAATCAAGCTTCACGTTTCATTCTTTCAGGTTACTCCTATCGCACCAGTGTTACCGTACTAAAATCCAAACTTGAACTTCACAATCTAGCTTTGCGCCGGGAACTAGCTCGCCTTTCTCTTTATCATAAGTTTTATCACAGCTTGCCACCTGACAACGTGGTCATCCGTCCAGCCCATTGGTCATCTCGTCATCACCACTCCAATGCCGTCTACCCCCAGCGCGCCCATACGACAACATTCCAAAAGTCATTTTTTCTCCGCACTGTCCTGGATTGGAACGACCTTCCCGACCACATCGCCTCACTAACCGACATTCATCATTTCAAGACTGCCATCGAAAGACATTTTTCACTGTAACCGCCCTACTACAAGCTCACCCCTCTAAATGGGGCCTTTGAGGATTCAATAAATAAAAATAAAAAATAGATAAATTCTCTATATTTACAACAGCAAAGAACTACATAACTACATAAAATTCTGACGCTTACGACAATTTTTTTTTTCGTTAAACATCATAACTACAGAATAGTTTGTCGTATTTTTGACAGGGTTCAACAGTTTATTATTATTATTATTATTATTATTTTTACTGGGATATACTGTTTATAGGTACATATAGCAAGTTGGTCGTTTTCTTTCTTTTTTCTTTATGTTCCCGCTTTCTCGGAGGCACCGACGAACGGGTGCAGTGTTATCGTATGGATGAATGAACGCGTTCTAACGACAACGCATTAAAGCCCAGCCCCACTTAGAAGCGCTGTTTTGAATACCTGGCATTCCACATGATAACAACGATTAGAGCGAACAATGCAAAAACCCACCGCTTTTTGCAACCTCCGAAGTGTGTTCTTGGTCTTTTCCTTTTATACAAAAGGCGGAAGCCAAGAACACATTCTGCATACCTCAACAATGGAACGCTTTCCCTCAGACTGAGAGTATCAGCGTAACTTTTTGTTTTAAACACATTGGTCGAGGTCGCTAAGCAGTCGTGCTACCAACCAGAGCCAGTGCGCATCGACCGAGAACAGGGCAATGACCTGCGTGCGTCATTCTGAGGCAAGGGCTCAATTTATCAGCACCAAAATATCTTTTCGGGAAAGCATTTTTGTATATTTAGGGGATCTAAACGTTCAATACTGCCTCCATGCATTGAAGTCATATTGCGCATCAAAATTTAAAAGCGACGTTGGCATTGAGCTACCCTATAGAAAGTCAATTCGTAAAGTGCCCGGTGGAAGTCAAGAATGCATTTCTGCGTTTAGAAATACTACCAATCGAACCGCCACCTCAAAAGGGTTATTCCTATACCATCGATCCATCCATCCAGCTACAGATGCACAGAGATTGATAGGTGAACACAGTGATTCTGGTTACTCATGTTGTATTTACTGATGCCACCAATAATGGAAAAAATTTAGTGCAGGAAATATGAGTGGCATCCGCATTGGTTCATGCAGAGGCTCTTCGCGCACGCTTGAGTTGAGGACTGTTCATCCGGGCGAACGGCGGAGAGTCTGTCCTTTCAAACGGTGCGCATTAAAGTTGTACAAAACGGGAGTATTTGCACCAATCGGAAAGGCATCGGAAAAATAGGGGGAAAATGCTTAAAAAGAGTATCCGCCACGTTTACGATGAAGTTGTTTTAACTGTGCGCCGGCGGACACTAGGGGAGCAAAGTACGTCGAGACGCGACGTAGAAGGGGATAAGCGGTACAGCTGAAGTGCTTCGCTTCCTTAATGGCCTTCTCTCTACAACTCCCTACACTGGCTTATCTACAGTAGTCAGAGCTCGAATAAGGCGCCTGCAGCTGCGTGCCAGGGCCTGAAACATAAAAATCGCGTCCGCTCTTTTAGCGAACGTAAAAAAGCTCCCACGTACTCGGTGACGTCATCTGAGATTGGCCCAACGTCTTCTTCCTGAGCGCGCACTGCGGCTGACTACGGCGCCCGGTCAAGTTGCTGTATCCTGTCGCACACGATCGCCCGGTGTCGCAGCGCGGGCTTTGTCACGCGAGAACTACGTGGAGTGCTACATAACGGAGCCCGACAAGTCCTTAGGAGCCGCATTCCCCGTGTAAGCGAAGGGAAATGCGCGGGGCTTCATTAAAACGATGGATGTTAATGCGAGGTTCCCAGAAGGCATCAAAACACCCGTCAGGAAGACATTCTTGAAGTCACCGAGCGCTACGTTGCCGACTGCGGTCCCACTTAGCCGACCGTTCTCGCAGGTGAATTCAATGCCGACTTCATAAAGCAGAAGCAATTCGTCGCCGACGCCTCAAGAGGACCTCGCAAGCTCACTCACGGAACCGTTCGTCGCGGCCATCAATCAGCTGTTGAGCTGCCAGAGGAGCATGAACGCGATTACGCGCATTGAAGTACATTCATCTGACAGCAAAATATGCACAATACAGATGCAAGACACGGAAAACAGGAACACAGTCACTAGATGTTTCGCGCCATTTGCAGTTAGCCGTGAATTTGCCGTAAAAAAAATAAAAAAAATAAATAAAAATAAAAAAAGACCATTGTGAAGCCGCGCGAATGTAAGCTCTACCTTGTGCTGACATTAGGGCTCTCGATGACTTCTTTGTTTTGTTTTTTCTCTCTCTTTCTCTTTTCGCTGACCGAGTTGCATCGTTGCTGACGTGCTGTCGGGACCAGCGTCCCAAGGCAACGTCTTAAATTCAGGAGCTAAAATATCTTATTTGTTGAAAATCCGTCCGGTGCATACAAAAAATAAAAAACAAAAAAAAACACACAGCCGGTTTAACTCAGTTCATCACGGAATATCGTGCAGCAGCAGGGCGTTTTGACAGGGTTGTTGTTATTAAAAGTTATTTTGCTGTGTTAATCAGGCGGCCATGCTTCTAGACCATACATTGCATGTGTGCTCACTAAACGTTCCGAGAGCACTGCAGAATCTGCAGTGGAGAATTGCGAAAGCCCGAGTGTTGCCGAACACAACCAGCGTTCCGTTGAACGGCATCGAAGTGTACGCCGGTGTTCTATATTTTGGTTTACAGGAAAGGAAAAAAGCGGTATCTGTCACACTTGTTTCTGTGGACACCTGAAATCCTTCGGAAAGGTAATAGATCAAATCGGCTTCAGACATCGGGTTTTTGCGAGAATGCGGGTAGCGGGTAATTATAGTGCTGCAGCACTCAAAGAATCCGAAGAGCGGACAGGAGGAAACCATATAAGATGTTCTGCAGGAAGAGCGATGACGGCTTCCGTTCTATGCTATGCAGGAAGGGCATTCTCACTTCTCCCACAGTGAAAATCTGACTGGAAAGGTTAAAAAAAAATATTTTCAGAACTTTCAATAATTTCTCCGAAGTTGTGAAAGAAATGTTACCAATGCGCACAGACCCTTGCACTCCTTCAAGACGGCCTTGTTTCTGGCGGCATTTATGGCGTCAAATAAAGCTCGTCTATTTGTTTTTGCTTTGTTCATTGATTTGCTGCATATCATGAGCCCCATGCGACAGGAATGTAGCTTGAAATTCCACGGTCGCCGCAAAAAGGAGGAAGTTTGTTTGTTTGTTTGATTGATTGATTGATCGATTGGTCAATTGATTGATTGATTGATCGATTGGTCAATTGATTGATTGATTGATTGATTGATTGATTGATTGATTGATTGATTTAAAAAAGCAACTCTTAAAGATCTTAGGTAGGCGGCTCGTCGTGGAGTGCCCCATTCTAATGTTACCGTATTTCCAAAGAATGCAAGCTGATGGATTTTTGAAGAATGAACTTCAACTGCGGGGTCTTTCACCGCAACACAGCTGGCTGTTCTGGAGTCAGTGAATGTAATAGTTTTATTTTGCAAACGTTTTGAAGACAAAGGTTGTGGCTTGAACAGCTAGATTCCTAAACTGTGGCTAAATACTAAATAGCATTGAAGATATAGTGATAGCTCTTCGTGGGTATACGTGGTGGCACCAAAATTTGTTTCGCAGGGATCGTCAGTGGACATGGCTGTAATGGGCAGACGTCCATGACCTGTGAACCCACAATGGTTCACAGGCCGCATGACACCACATATCGTGCTCCCTTTCTGAGTTTTCAGTTTAGGTACTCCGGCCTCCTTGGCGTCACCAAGAAAGGTTTACACCGCCATCGCATAGCGGAAGCGTGACGGGAGATCCTCATCTTGCTTCCGTCGCAACGATAACGTCACTGCTGCAGCCTCGTGCCGTCATTGGCATAAGTCGCTTCCTCCACTGAACGTCCCCCATTTGGCGATTGCTCATCGTTCGTCCTCATCCAGTCCGATCGCGATCGACCTTCGCTGCTATCAAGGTTACCGAAAGCTACACGTGCTTTGAGGACACAGCAGATGCACTTAAAGAGCTGCTTCTAAACGGCTTCGTCGTCTCGTTCAATGTGTTTTTCTAAGCACAGCTGGTCGCAACGTCCCTCCTCCCTGGTTTGCGCTGTCATACTGTAAGAAGGACATTTGCGTCTTATCGCTACGTTTCTAGTTATTTTTTTTTTTAATTCGAGGCAGAGTTGACATCAGTGGCTTGTTCCGTCGCTCAGATGAAAATAAAAAACACAGGCGGTTCCGCTTAGAGTAAATCACCTTCACTTTCAAGAGCGTATATTATACGCACACAGTATGCAACCGATCTGCACACTCGGCGTCTCTTTCGAAAGCTCCGCTTTCTGACCTCGGAGGCTTTTATGGCCTACGAAGTTCTTCTCCGGCGTAGTTTATAAACCACATCTCGCTAGCGTTAACGATCCCGTGTCGCAGAAAAGCCGGTGTCGCCACCGTCCGCGTCAGCGTCGATGGGCGTCAGCAAAAACTCCCTATGGAAACAAAGGATCAATAAAATTCAGTGACATGCCAAAGAACGCACTGATTACCGCGAAAATTCTCAGGATGCTCTTGTAACCAAAAGGGAAGTAATTGAGCTGAAAATATAATTGGACTAAAGTGGGCTGGTGTGAGATTCAAACCCAAAACTTTGGTCTGCGAGACGGGCACTTTGCTCAAAGCACCAGAGGCTTGCTGATATCATGGAGGGCCCTTAGAAGTATACTGTATGTATATATATATAGGTATATATATATATATAATAAACAGGGTGTCACACAACTTTCCCGATTATCTATTTTATTCCAACAGTTTCGGACGGTGGACCGTCCTTCTTCAAGGTAGAATTGAGAATATATATATATATATATATATATATATATATATATATATATATATATATATATATATATATATATATATATATATATATATATATATATATATATATATATATATATATATATATATATATATATATATATATATATATATATATATATATATATATATATATATATATATATATATATAATCCTCAGCCTGACTATACCCACTGCAGAGCGAAGGCCTCTCCCGTATTTCTCCAATTAGCCCGGTTCCGTGATAGCTGCATCCACTTGACCCCTGCGAACTTCTTAACCTCATCCGCCCACCTAACTTTCTGCCGGCCCCTGCTACGCTTTCCATCTCTTGGAATCCAGTTTGTTACCCTAAGCGACCATCGGTTATCCTCTCTTCGCACTACATGTCCTGCCCATGCCCATTTCTTCTTCTTGATTTCCACTAAAACGTCAGTAAATTGAGTTATTTCTCTGACCCACTTTTCTGCACGCTTCCTATCTCTTAATGTTACCCCTGCCATTTTTCGTTCCATAGCCCTCTGGGTTGTCCTCAACTTAAGTAGAATTCTCTTGGCTAGCCTCCACGTTTCAGCCCCGTAGGTGAGTACAGGTATGATGCAACTGTTGTATACTTTCCTCTTGAGCGATACCGGTAAGCTGCTAGTCATAATCTGCGAGTGCTTGCCAAATGCGCTCCATCCCAATCTTATTCATCTTGTTATTTCCTTTTCATGGTCCGGATCAGCGGTTACTACCTGTCCTAAGTAGACATATTCGCCTACTAATTCCAGTGCTTCGCTACCTAGCGTAAACTGCTGTTTCTTCCCGAGGCTGTTGAACATTACCCTAGTCTTCTGCATATTGATTTTCAAGCCTAACTTTCTACTTTTCCTGTCTAGGCCACCAATCATTCTTTGCAGTTCATCTCCTGAGTTACTTAGCAAGGCAATGTCGTTAGCAAATCGCAGATTACTGAGGTATTCTCCATCTACCCTTATCCCTAACTGCTCCCATTCCAAGTCTCTGAATACTTCCTCTAAGCAAGCTGTGAACAGTACTGGGAAGGTTGTGTCTCCTTGCCTAACACCTTTCTTTATGGGAATTTTGTTACTTTCTTTATGCAGAACTATGGTTGCTGTGCAGCCACTATATATATCTTCCAGCACTTTCACGTACGGCTCGTCTACCCCCTGATTTCGCAATGCCTGCATCACCGCCGAGGTTTCAACTGAGTCAAATGCTTTTTCGTAATCAATGAAAGCTATGTATAAGGGCTGGTTATATTCCGAGCATTTTTCTATCACCTGATTGATGGTATGAATATGATCGATAGTATAGAGTACCGTTTCCGAAAACCTGCTTGATCCTTTGCTTGATTGCAGTCTAAGGTTGTCCTTATTCTATTAGCGATTACCTTAGTAAATACCTTATACGTAACAGACAGTAAGCTGATTGTTCTGTATTTTTTAAGGTCTTTAGGGTCCCCTTTCTTATGAATGAGGATAATGTTTGCATTCTTCCATGGTTCCGGTACCGTCGATGACACCAGGCACTGCGTATACAAGGTGGCCAGTTTTTCTAGCACGACATCCCCCCCGTCCTTCAGCAAATCTGTAGTTATCTGATCCTCTCCAGCTCATTTCCCCCTTTTCATAGTTTCTAGTGCTTTCTTGACCTCGTCCTTCGTCACTGGTGGAATGTCTGACTGTTTTTCCCTACGGCCAATCTCATTAAGGTCCTGACTACTTTGGCTACTGTAGAGATCACTATAGAACTGCTCAGCTACTTTGGCTATCTTGTCCATATTCGTGATGATGTTGCCCGCCTCGTCCCTTAGCGCATACATTTGGTCTTTGCCTATGCCCAATTTCTTCTTTACCGCTTTAAAGGCTTCCCCCGTTCTTTACAGCATGCTCAATTTTCTCCATGCTATATTTCCTTAGATCGGCCACCTCGCGCTTATTGATTAGCTTTGATATATTTGCCAATTCTATCTGGTCTGTTGGATTAGAAGCTTTCATACTCTGGCGTTTCTTAATCAAATCTTTCGTCTCCTTAGACAGCTAACCGGTATCCTCTCTAACTATCCTACCGCCTACTTCTACAGCGCACTCAATCAATCAATCAATCAATCAATCAATCAATCAATCAATCAGTTTATTTCCAGTTTTCTTTACAAAAAAACTGAGGGCGGCAAGATAAGAGCAGTCATTACGATACGATACGAGATATCATTACTCAGTAATGATATCTCTGAAATTATTGTTCATTGCTTCTAGGGTAATGTCGCCATCCTCGGTTAGAGCTGAATATCTATTCCGTAGCGAGATTCTGAACTCTTCTGCCCTACCCCTCACCGCTGATTCGTTGATGGACTTCTTTCTTACTAATCTGTTGCGTTCCTTCTTCAGATTTAGACTAATTCGGGACCTCACCACCCTGTGGTCACTGCATCGCACTTTTCCGATTACCACTACATCTTGCATAATGGCGGGGGTTGAACACAGTTATCTTCTCTTCTCTGTTCTCTAACTTCTCTATTCAGCGTTATCAGCTTCGTAACCATTGTAGTGCGTTTTCCAGGGCCTGTATACCATTTTCCTTTGTGCACATATGTCTGCCAAGCGGTATATCCTGCGCTGAGAAAAGTCGGCGAAAGTCCTTCTTCGCCTTGCGCTTTAAAAGGGCGGAGAAACAAAGTGTTTTCTTGTGTAATTTTGCTTTGGAACTGTATGCATGACATTAGTCAACATAGTTCACCTCGTGAAATTCGCCAGAACTCAGTAAAAACATCTAGTTATCTCTCTTTTTTTTTTTATGCAGTTTCAGTTTCGGGCTGTCGAACGAAGGTTAACCGGCGTCACAAGTGAGTATGAGATGACATGACCTATAGAAAAGCTGCAATAAATATATATGCGACCTTCTCGTTTTATTCATGAAAATTGTTACGTTATGCTGCTCTATAGAAGCCGAAGTGTCAGCAACTGGACAAAGAGCTATTGCAGCTTTTACGGCTCTGACGTATTGCAGTCGTCGTCGTTTGGCACTCCGAAACCGACACTGTGTGGCGGAAAAATACAGTTATAAAGTAATTCACCGAGCGTGGGCAGACTTAGCGCACTGTTCTATGTTTACTAATGTCTTACGCATAATTCCGAAGCAGACGTACAATACCAAAAGGAAAAATTGTGTCTCTACCTGTCTGAAGGCAACTTGCACTGTTCTGCTTGGCTAACAACTTGATGCAATGTTTGATCGCAGCATGAGATGCGCATCACCCTTCTGGTTGTAGGGAGCTCATCCACGTGCGGTGGTCTTCTGTAAGCAATACCAGCTGGCACAGCTGGCATGACGTCACAGCCAAGTAGCTACAGGTGGCGACACCCAGTGGAACTTAAATAGATAAAAGTAATACAAAATTAATCATAAAGCTCGTAAAAATAGAAGTAACAATATAAAGCGAGCACGAGAATGACATGAAAAAAAAAGCAAAAAAAAAAAGAAACACGAAAGCGAGAGGCAAATCCAGAATAGCAGTTGTGCATCTTCTTGCTGGAGATTTCTTGACAAAGGTTTGGTTTGGTTTGGTTTGGTTTGGTTTGGTTTGGTTTGTGGGACTTAACGTCCCAAAGCGACTCAGGCTATAAGAGACGCCGTAGTGGAGGACTCCTGAAATTTCGACCACCTGGGGTTCTTTAACGTGCACTGACATCGCACAGCACACAGACACCTTGCTTTTCGCCGCCACCGAAGAGCGGCCGCCAAGGCAGGAATTCGATCCCGCGTCCTTGACGGGAACAGTAGTCGAACGCCTCTTGACAATGAGTTGTAGGCATCAAATTTTTGCTCGCATGTTTTCAGCTTTCAAATGTTGCGCTAGGCATTAGTACATTTGGATCACCCCCTGGTATTCTCCTGTGACCGCTAAATAATTTATAATTTAATTTCTTCTTGATGCCGTTTCGGAATCAACAACAGCGCGATGGTTAAGATGTGTAAGCCTTATGTTAGGTAGTGGTGGCGGTCTAGGTAGCATGGCACCTTCAAAAAAAAAAAAAACGTATCGTATAGCTAGGCATCGTTTGCTAGCTGTCACTGCAGCCCATGAATCTTGCTGACCTAAGCGTTACAGCTAATTAAATCTATATATCAGAAGGTATATTGCTGTTTTTTCTTTGATACCTCGTGTGACCGAAACACACGTGACACATCACAGCCATCGAGACGAGGCATTGGCGTATATGCAGCATGCCAGCAAGTTTGAAAAACGATTTTCCGGAGTTTGGAGATAGCTTTTTTTCGGCGAAGCAGCGGCGGTGTGCATTAGAATACAGATAAGACAGGTCGACTATCGCGCTGCTAAACTAATTGTTCACTTTAGAACTATTTATTGAGAAGTTTGTATGTAGCCCATCCTAAGCACTACTCAGGTGAGCTTTAACATTATCGAAAATTCCGTTATCGCCACAGCTGGGGTGCAAAAAAAGAAAGAAAGAAAGCGGCCGCTTGCGAGAGAAAGTTCTAGATGAGCTGTGTCACGCGGTCACGGTGTTGTCTAGCCCTCACACTCGCCTCTCAATAAATGAGCCCAAGTGCAATTGGTCAATTAATTTAACCCTAGTTAAGCAACCTGGTTGTTGACCCATCTTAGCTGTATTCCGATTAACACCACCGCAGATAATGTTTGCCCCCCCCCCCCCCCCCCCCCATAAAGAAATAATACTAAGGGACTTTTTTGCTGGATGCTAAGCGCGGGAAGACAGGACAACAGGAACACTGAAAACAAGACAGCAAAATCCATGCACCAACTAGCCTGCAAGAATGCTCTGGCAAACTAAAGGACTTAATTCTTGAAAAGCCTATCTTCAAAAATTACAGACAGGCACAGGTGGAATACCCTGCATGGACATCATTGTCTCTCTAGAACTTTCGCTGAACTGAAAGTTACAGTCTGCAGTAATTTATTCAGCTCGAATCGCTAGATACATTGGCGCTTTGGCCAAAGAGGCACTTCGTAAAATTTCGTTCAAGTGAAGATATTTCGAGCGGTATATCGCTGTGCAGAACGGCAGACGCTGGGAAGTTGGACGGGAATAAAGCCTCGGGCACGTTCGTTTCCAAATACAGTGTGCTCGTTGGACAATTGGTTTCGGTTTCTGCACGCAGGAGAAGGCAAGATTTTCCATAACACAGCTGCAAAATGGACCGCGTTTTGGTAAGTCTGAAAATTAATATGTTATTACTGAACAGCATGCTCACTGCAGTGGTTTAAAAGCCAACAGTAGTGCTTTGGTTAACTCGCCTGTCCTCTTTCCTGACGCCCTCCCATTGACTGTGCCAAATGAATTGTTTGTTTTTTGAATAAAACTCTTTTCTTTAATGCGGCTGGAAGTATATGTTGAGAAACCCATTAAAGGACCAACCTAGGCAAGGCTAGTGATTCTTTGCAACTACAGAACCAACCTGGGCAACGCTAGTGTTTCTTTGCAGCTACAGATGTCCCGTTCGGCTCCTAAAAATGCCTTCTGTGGACGGCGATTCAACACCGATCTCATCTCCACTTATTCTTTTTTTCCCGCTCATATGCAGAGCGGGCCGGTTTCCCCCGTCCGCGTTGGTCTTGGTAACAACGGCTAGAAAGGAATTTCTGCTCGCCGATGACGCTGCTTTCTTAGAAAGATCCGTGTCGCATACGACACTTGAATAAAACTCGATTTTGTCCTTTTTGTCTTCATCGTCGCTACGCAAGACGATATTCGAGAATTTTACTTTTGACAGCACGCGCTCGTCTGAATGTCAGGCGATATTAGTCCTGTGTGACTAACACTCGGCCGCTCAGCCTTGTCCCGCGCGGTCGTTCTAAAAGAAGGCCACGTGCTCTACCCGAGAAAGAGGTATTAAATTGCATTTTATACGAGTGCGCTCTATTGCGACGGAGTAAAGTGATATACGGGAATTCAACCTTGAAACTTCACGTGCTCGTTCGTAGCCGAGGACGAGACTTGCCTTTGTTCCCGTGACTGCGCTCATCGTGTTAGCTTCCTTCCAGGCGTGTTTTATTTCACCCTTTGATAAGGGTTCGGTTCTCTCCGCATGACGCCATCATACATGCATACCAGAGTAGTCATTCTGTACCGCTAATGTCTATTGTTCTTGACTATAGCCCTCGTGCCCTCTGTACTGGACGTGCCTGGGAGCTCAGCACTGTTGGACACGCACGACCAAAGACAGTAAAAGGAGTCAGGCGCAGTACAAGCGCGAAAAGATACAAACTTAACACGCGCTGAGACTTCGCGGCCAAGACGGCGAGCACATGCGCGGCAGAGTCGGGACAGTTAAGATAGGCGCTTGAGTACAGTCGAAACATGCTGTATTTGCTTTCTGTCCGCGCTTATACACGCATGTAGCCTGGCCCCGTCCTTGCCAGTTCCTGCAGCGATGGGAACAGGATGAAGGGTGCCGCTGCCCAACAATTCAACAAAGGAACTTTCCTAACCATCACCTCATCCTCTTAGTTTTACCGCGGCGTTGACGAGGCTCTGCCGAAGCATCGCACTTTCGGAGCGGGGTACAACTCCAACGCCGCGGTCGGCGAGCGGTCATTCAGAATCGACGTCGGATGTCGCCATAGCCGACCCGCGAAGGTCGCTGCCAGGGAGCGCTTGCGAAACATGGCCACGCAGTCTTTGTCCAGCTGGTTCTTTGTCAGCTCCGCTTATTGATGCAACCTTGGGATCGCGTCGTTTTTCGTGAGCAGGCGCTTGGCGCGGTGGCACGCGAGGCCTCTCTTGAAATACCTTCCTCAGTCTAATGTCACTATGCTGTAAATACCTTCCTCAGTCAGACGATGCTCCGAACGGTGCCTGTTCGTGAGCCATATTTTATTGAAAAAGAAAGCAAAGAACCGCACTGCTGCAAATATAGGTTCAGTGCTGTGCCCGGAACTACTCAAAACACTTCGATCCCGCGTTCACTGCCATCAAACCCTACGAATGGGAGGCGGCCCTGCTCTCAGGCCCAACAGGACTTGGTCAAGAGGGTCAACTGGCAGTTTCGACCCGTGGATACCCGGAATAAAGACTCCGCCCATTGCAGGGCTCTTTAAAGATACTAAGAGCTTTTCAGCAGCATCACCACCACCATTCTCTAACCGTGCGATCAATCGACAGGCGTAAATGCCACTGTGTTACTTTTTTAAGCGCTAGTGTGTGGCGAAAATCAGAGCGCGTGAAAAAGTAACACAGTGGCATTTACGCATTTACAGTGGCGTTTACAGCGGCAGTGGCGCGCACTGATTTGCGCCAGAAACGAGCGCGATTTATATCGACGTTCATGTCGTTCGCTGGTCTGTGTTGCACATGGCGAAAGTACGTTGGACGTGATGCCCTCGAGTTTCCTGCGTCTAGTATTCGCAACAATCCAATGAGCGAGTGGTCTTGTCTTCTGTGCGTACACGATCGAACGTAGATGAGGCTCGCGACGGCGCGTCATTTGATTATAAAGGGGGAGCAAACGCCATATATGTCGAAATAGGGGCTGCTTAGGTGACGGTGTTACGTTCTTCCTTATTATTATTTTTTTTTAATGCGTAGCATTACTTAGCTCATGCGTGGCGAGTACAGAATGTGTGTGTACCGAATGCGTGCGAAGTGGATGTGTAGCTTATGTCGAGTTTAACAGCTACAAGTGTTATATCATTGGACAGTTTATGTCGATTATAATTGAACTGGATTGAATGTACCTCCTAATTAAGTATCGTTAAACAGTTAATTGATATTAAAATTGACCTTTACGCTACAGCATCAAGTCATATGCCACTGGGTAACTTATACCGAGTGCGATTGCACTACACTAATTGCTGCTCTTAATTTATAACCGTTAATTAGTTAATTGTGATTAACAATTTAACTTTAATTCGATGGAGGCAGAAAGCAAGGCGCCCGTAGCTGTTTGATGTACACGCTGAAAAACCCCAGAAGGTCGAAAATTCCGGAGCCCTCCTCTAGCCTGAGTTGCTTTGGGAAGTTAAACCCTACAAACCGAACCAAACCAATCATCGTTTTAAAGGAGCCGCTTGAAGAAGGTCCATCTCCAGGAGCACACGCACAATGGAAATAAACGAAAAAGAAGTTACGGCAATCCAGAGAGGGCAGATGAGCGTTAGAACTCGGACCTTTCAGGGTTAAAGCGAAACTCCCCACTGTTTTCTCTAAGAACTAGCATTAGTTGTCACCCAACCGAGCTCGACTCCTTGGGGGTGGAGTGCAACGAGTTATCGAGACCTCAGGGACGTCGCGCCCGCCTCAAGAGCATCCGTCACGCGCCCGTACGGTCTGCACCGCGTGGCCAAGCGGGGGGTGACTGCGTAGAGGCGCCGACAGAGCACACGCAAGGGACGCGCCGTGACCGGCCTCGGCGAGCGAGTCCGGCGACGTGACTGGGCCTCCCGTACAGCAGTAGCTCGCGTTGGGGTGCGCCGTCGCGAGGGGCCCCCCGGTCGCCCTTCGCGAACAATGAGCGCCGGCCCCGCGTCGCGCGTCACGGCTTGTTTCTGCGGGTGCTAGAGCTCTTCACGGTGCCGCCATTGTCTTCACCTCGGAATGCCTCCTGTTTGTCCCCGCGCGGGCTGACTGACAGGCCTCAGGAGGACGCTCGGCAGTCGCTGCACAATGGCTGCCGCGCTCACTCACTGAAGGGGGCCCCCGAGGTTCCGCACGATGCGGGCTTGGTTTGGCCCGCGGTCTGCGCGACCGGTCGGGGGCCCACGGAGCAAGGGCATGTACCTGGCCCAGCAGCGCCGCGTCAGTGTAATTTTCCCATCTTTTTTACGGTTTTTCTTATTTTGCAGCCCTTCCTCTTAATTGTTTGTTTATTTCGAGCTTGTTATTGTACCTTCCTGACCTAAGCAGCCGCCCTGAAGCATTCAGGTGAAGACTTAACGAGACTTAATCCCGTGCTCACTGCAGACGTACGAATTAATTAGTCTTCATTTTCCGATCTAATTACGTCTGGAAGTGCGTGTAGAGAAAGCACGGTAAGCAAGGAGTGGGAGGCAGTGTTACTTTAGCGCCTAGCAACAGGATGCGCGGCTGTAGCTGTAGCGCAAGCAATGCGGGGTGGGTACGCTGCTTAGACTCAGCGCGGCTGTCGCTGTTCTTCGTTGAAGTGCTGGCTTCGTGAGCAGCTTCTTCATGGAGGCAGTCATTTGTCCAGCAATAATGCCACCCGGAAACGCTGAGCGTAAACAGAGACAGAGGTGCGGTCATCTTGGCCAGATGGCCGCATTAGCGTTCGGGAAAGAGGGAAAATAACTAACCATAAAAAAATACCTACCCAAAGACTGTTGCTCAGCGGAGGACACACTCGGGCTGTCTGAGTTGCGCTGAGTAGTACCAACAATATCATCCGACAAGAAGCAGACTATCGGGTGGGCCGAGCTGCGTTTCGAGCGGTGTAAACCTTTTGGACTACACGTGGTAACCAGTTATAGCTTGTTAACTGTTTGTTCTTTAGCTATATCTTTTCATTCGTTTCAGTCATGACGTCGTTTTATATTTGTTCGTATTTCCTTCTTTTTTGTTCTTGTTGTTCACAATCAGAACGAGGCCCGCCCCTAACGACATGAGCGGCGGCTCGCTTCCGTCACTAGGCTCGCTCTCAGCGTCATTTTTACAAACACAGCCGAAGCACCACCTAATCGTCGAAATGTGCTCTGTGTGTGCGTGCCCGGTCGCCCTTCGTTCCCGTCCTTCCTGTCGGGAAGAAACCGAGCCGTTGTTGCAATTTACATGACGTTTCCACTCGACAGAGCCGCCGCTGCTTTTATTTCGCCAAGTGGTAAAGCCAGCCGCTCTTTACGTGGAATTCGCGCAGATTCACTAGAGGGGTGGAGGGGGATGCCCATTGCCTCGCCCTTTGACGTCAGATTCCCGCACATGTCGACGCGCTTTTCTTTCTCGTGTTTTCCCGTCCGCTTAACGTCGCCGCGCTGTTCTGCACAGTGTTTAGTGCGACCCGCGAGGGGAACGATCTGAGAGAACGCTTCTTCCGACGGGGCGGCAAACAAAGGACAGCCCTGGCCACGCCCCCCCCCCCCCCCTCCCTTTCCCTTCTTCTGTACACCTTCAGCAGCTCCACTGGTCGTCCGGAATCATCGCGTACACGTCGAGAGCTCGAGGTCATTTGGCGCGATCGATGACCGAGCTCGCCAGAACCCGGGACGACCCGGTTCGCCCCGAAAAGGCCACCGGGGCAGCGTGCGTTGTTGCGGCGCGTAACCCGCTAATCGCGTTACGAATACGGGTTCTCAAATCACCGCTGGAGGGCCACCGACCGCATACTCTCGAGTGGTCCATTGTGCGGAGTGAATAGTAAACGAAACATTGGAGCTATGTGGCCAGGCTCTTTTTTCAGAGCATCGGCATACTGGTGAACGGAGGAAAGTTTAATAGGCGATGCATGATCAGCCTGCTCCTGGAATGACCCGGGACACTGTTACAATAATTGCCGGAATTACCGTCAACTCTTAATTTAAGGCGTTTGACAAAATTCGAAGGAGATTATATGAGCTATCATATTTATTGTGAAAGAAGGACTTGAATGACCTATCGTCGTACCATGACCGTCTTTTTTGCTTTTATCATGCTCACCTCCAAACATGTCAGTAATTGAATTACAGTAATGACATTAGTGTAATTTAATTACTTTTTTGGTAATTTGTAATGTAATGAATTACTTTTCCGGTTTAGTAATTTAGTAATATAATGATGTACTCTTTGGAAGTAATTTCGCAGCAAAAGTAATTAATTCCTTTCGAAATTACTTTTACTAAAGTGCGCCACTACTCCTTCAATAGACAACTAAGTAGAGTGCCGCGAAAACAGGAACGACGTGCGGTAAGCCGAAGCCAGCGTAACGGATCGGCAAAAGGAGACATAATTGAGCAGAACAGCGCGTCTGAGACCTCATGTGTAGCAGGGTCACTTAGTGCGACTGTCCCATGGCAACCATTCTCCAAGCAGCAGGATACAAGGCGTCAAGGGAAGGCGAAAGGGAGAGATGGTGCAAGATGGCTGGTTGAAAACTAGTTGGGTGGTGGTGAAAAACATTTGGGAGCGCGGTGCTGTGGTGTTGCGTCGGCTAGGGCACAGTGGCGCCTAGTTGCACTCGTCACCACGGGGCGAGGGAGGATTGGAGTTGAGGGAGATAGGCGGAAGGGTACATGACGTGAGCCACCGCGGCTTCAGCACAAGGTGCCGACGTCGATCCTTGGGACTGCAGAAGCAATAAATAACCTAGCGCCCATCAAATGGCGCAGAGAGCTTCGGGCCAGCAAGACGCTGGGCTCCCCGGTCACTTCCATGATCGTTGGACGATGCTGCTGCTTTCGTTGATTTTGATTTCTTTTGCTGTTTTGTTTCTGTAATGGCAAGTGCTGTAGGAAAGAGGGAAGGAATATTAGCTCTCTAGGAGGGAATTTGGCGGGAGGACGGAAGAATGTGAGTGCTTCGCGTCTGGAGAGCAAGTTGTTTTGTTTACTAGCTTTACTTAGTTTTTGCATGGATGGGAACTAGAAAGTAATTTTAAAGTAATTGAATTACTCAGTAGAAGTAATTGTAATGTAATTTCTTTACTTTTTGGGAGCAGTAATGAGTAATGCAATTTAATTCCTTTTTAAAAGTAATTTTGCCATGTATGCTCACCTCCACCGCGAAACCGGTGGTTCTCTGTGGATAAAGTATTTTCCAACTCACTCCCATGCTTCAATGCAAGTTACTTATTTCTTATTTGTGTACCTTTACAACATTCGCTGGGATAAGTGGGAGCACACGGACCAGAAAAAAAGAAAAAAGAAATCGATACGCCACTTCACACGGGAACATTTATCTGCTGCCCTCGCGCTTCCTTCTTTCTCTTCACGGGACGTCGGAAGAACAACACAACACGCGATATTCTCCCAGCAGACGCGCGACGTGACCCGAATTAAGCCCGTTTTAAGCAAACGCAGCCGTAAACACGTCGCTGCTGCACAGTTTCGCTGGGGATCCTTGTTGCGCAGCTTCGTACATCCTGGACGTGAAGAACACGACCCATCCAATGGTGGGCAAACTCCTGCTGTTGCAGAACTTGAGCATGACGAGGATTCGTATGGGGCATCCGCGCGATGGAGAAAGGCAAATTAAAGTTGCACGTTAAGCAGACTCGCCGCCGTGTATAATCAAAACTCATATATTACGCCGGCGTTTCTGCGCTTTCTTTCTTTACTTTTTATTTTTTACATTTGCCGAGAGAATTGCTCGAGCACTAACGAAGACTTGATGTCTCGCGATTGGCCAGTGATTGGATTACGCACTTCCGCCGGGGGTAGATGTGCGCAGCCCGTGTCTTTTGCTCTCCCTGGGTAATAGGGACGCGCAACGAGGGAGCCGGCGGCACGCTCGCCCGCCGCCCACGCCCCGCCGTTCATCGCTCAAGCCGCCTCGGGGTTAGAAGAAGCAAGCAAAGCCCTTCGTCGGCCAACGTACCCGTTACTTAATTAGCTGCCGCCCGGCGGAAAGAGTCCCGCGGTGTTTGTTCTGCTCGGCGCGCTTGCTTTTCAACCCATTGTTTCCCTCCCCTCGTCTCGCGCAAACTGGGGGCTGTTGTTGCGTGGCACCTGAGGAATCTATGGACGATAATGTCGCTCCTCGGCGCCGCGGCGACGTCGTTTCCCAATCTCGTGGTTTGCGGTCGCATAAAAGAGAGTCGACAGTGTAATTAAAACTGTCACCGCAAGCCTTGATCGTGTAGTCGCTTACGAGAGCGTTCAGAAGAGCTGCGACACGTCGGCTCTAATTAAACGCGCAGCTCAGCAATCGCGTGGCGAATGCCTGCGCGGAATGGCGCGTAAGAAAACTCGTTTTCCCGTCACGACTCGTACCGGAATCCCTCTTTTCGCAACGCACAGGGTAGAGTCGACCGAGAAAAGCAACTGCTAGGAAACTGAAGTAGCGACGCCGCGGTTGCTGTGCTCACGTCAAATCGTACTGCGGCGGCCACTGTGCTGATCGGGTCCACTGCGTACCATGGTGCGGCGGAACGGCGTTTAAGGATATGCTGCTGCGCGCAGCCTGTATGCACGTTGCAGGGCATCGTGTAATTGGCGGTCGAGCTCAAGGTCACCGGCACCGATCAACGGCTTAGCTCCGAGAGGGTGGCTCGCATTCGACCTACGGTACGAAACTGGCAAAATATTAGGGGGCACTTCAACTGTACCTTTAATAGTATGATGCGATAGTTAGGCTACCAGTCTACATATAAAGCCCCGCTTTAACCAAGCCGTATGAACGTGTCTGCGTGGCCTAGAGGTAGTGTGAATGCAAGGGTCCTGGCAAGCTGATTATGATGTCACCCTCCCAAGGACCGAGTTGGGAGCTCCTATCAAGCGTAATACGTCCAGTCAGTGCTCGGCCCTTTGCCAGCTACCACCTGCCAGGGCCATGCTCATGATGTTTCGCTCACAATGACAACGCCGGCGCCGACGCTGGATTTTCGGTGAACGGGACATTTAACGCTGTCGCATTAAAATTAAACATTGCAAGTATAGTCCAACTTGGTCATTATATTCCCTTCATCACGCCCATGGCCTGAGCTACTACAGCTGACTTTTTTTTTTTTTTTTTTTTTCAAACTTGAGCTGCGGCTCCGAAAAGCGGGCACTATAGCTCTGCTAAGCACCGATGATGGTCTATCGTGCCTCAACGAGTCAATAACTCCAGACAGAAAAGGAAGCGTGTATGAAACAGGGGCACGTTGCGACAACGTTACTAGTATTCAGGATGCCTCCTGTAGCTTTTCTGATTCCATGGCAGTTGGAACAGTAACATTTTTTATCGCCATTCGAAGTTGCACATCAATAACGGGTGAGGAGAGTATGTATGTGTTGGCGAGGACACGTGCTTGTTCGGTATCCAGTAATAGATGCGATTGATAACAGACTGTGCGGTTTTCTCGGCGTCCCCCAAATACCAACGCGATTGAGACGGACCCAATGATATAAAAAAAAAAAAGAAAAAAAGCTTCGCTACACGCCTATCTCAAAGGCGTCAACATTTACGCTAACCCGACCAAGGCAGCCTGATTCAGTATGTGCCTCAGTAGGCGACTCAGTACGTAACGAAAACGCCTGCAATCCCACCTGAAAGACATCTCAATAGAGTCCCATAACACTACCCACTCGATACAAGGCCAGGAGGGCATTGAGTGAAATGAGTCGGAAATGAGGGAAATTTGCGTACGGGATATACCTATACCTCACCGCCAGAGGAAAACGCTGCTATGCGCAAACAGCCCAACACTGCAAAAAAATTATAGGGTGCCCATGCTAATACACAGAGTGTCCTCGTTAATACGACGCCATTTGATATGGGCCACTCGAATTATGGACAGTTTTTCCGGGGATTAAATTTTTTCAATTTATATATACCTTGTTATTACGCAAACACGCTCTCTACAAACTCACCCATATATTTAATTCCCTGCATTCGAGTGCAGGCCCGCTCAAGAACGTATTAAAAAATGTAAATGGCTTAAGCAATTAGTCTCGCGCGCGCGCGCGCGCGCGTGTGTGTGTGTGTGTGTGTGTGTGTGTGTGTGTGCGCGCGTGCGTGCGTGCGCGTGTGTGTGTGTGTGTGTGTGTGTGCGCGCGTGCGTGCGTGCGCGTATGCGTGTGTGTGTGTGTGTGTGTGTGTGTGTGCGTGCGTGCGTGCGCGCGCGCGCGCGCGCGTGTGTGTGTGTGTGTGTGTGTGTGTGTGTGTGCGCGCGCGCGCGCGCGCGCGTGTGTGTGTGTGTGTGTGTGTGTGTGTGTGTGTGTGCGTGCGTGCGTGCGTGCGCGCGCGCGTGTGTGTGTGTGTGTGTGTGTGTGTGTGTGTGTGCGCGCGCGCGCGCGCGTGTGTGTGTGTGTGTGTGTGTGTGTGTGTGTGTGTGTGTGTGTGTGTGTGTGTGTGTGTGTGTGTGTGTGTGTGTGTGTGTGTGTGTGTGTGTGCGCGCGCGTGCGTGCGTGCGCGTGCGCGTGTGCGTGAGTGCGTGCGTGCGTGGGTGCGTGTTTTCATGCTTTAATGAGCGAAGTTGCCGAGTCGGGGCATCTTACCATTTGCCTTATTGTATGAATGGCTGCAAAGAAAATTATCTCTGCAGCTTGTGCAGAGTATAACGCTAAATTCAGTCGCTTTCTGCCGACTGAATGTTAATGTCAGGTATGTGTATGATTGTAAAAGTTAACTCATTTATCCATGACACTCTATTAAGTTATCATAAACCACTGCACAAGTCAAATCGCACCACATTATTTTAATCATAATAATGAACAAGGTAACGAGCTTGTACGTCTAAAAATGGTGTAATTGCAACTCTACTTGCCACCCCTATGTAAAAAACCAGACCTTAATATTCGCGTGTTATATTTTTTAAATTATTTCTTTGCCATTCGTTCTTACGAAGTACTCGCTTTATGGACAAATTTTCTCGGTGGCCAAAGTTTCCAGATTAACGAAGCATGATGCAACTGACTCATGTATATGTCTCCTTCTCCACCGTCATCAACGGGTGATGAGAAATATACAGTGCTACTGCACGAAAGACTAGGACCCGATTTTCATGACATGATACCAAACTCGATCATGTTTTGCCCTTATTGGAGCATCCGCAATCCTTTGGACGAGCAGCCACTGAAAGCACCATACACCCAAGTTTCGGACAGGCTCGTGGCGCGGAAGGTGTGCGACGCGACGTTGCACAGTTTATTTTGTACAGCGTTGCGTATGCCCTTACCCTTGTCCTTTCACAATTTATCGCTCCCTTCTGTATTCGCCGCTATCCTCTCCCTGTCCCTTTTATTGCCGCCGCCCGCTGGCCTTTTACTTGTCGCAGCCGGTGACAACACGGCAGATGGGAGAACGACCCTGAACGGTGTTTGAGGGCCTTGCAGAAAGAGTTGACGTTTACTTTGAGCGCTTGCCCATCGGTAGGCGCTCAAGAATGATCGATCGCGAACGTCGTGTGCGTGCGCTTAACTCAGCCCTCGCCGCAACGTTCCTTATTTTCCCGTCATGCTAGCGCATATTCTTGTTTGGCTGCAGTTCGCTTAACGCCCTGAGGCAGCCTCTCGACGGCAGTGAGTCGGGCGCCTTGCGAGTATAGGTATATGAAAATCTATGCACAACATGATCATTCTGCAACAGATCTCAACTATGTATACCGACTTGTAACCCTGCTTTATGCATTTCTGCCATAAATGCTTTTGTTTTGCTTATTTTTAACATGGTGACATGTATAGGCATGCTCGTGTAGATAGTTTTATTTTTTATGTTCATTTCTTGTTCATTTTGCTTTTGCTTCTGCCGAGTGCCTGTGGTGCTCTTTCAGAAGGGCAGGCCTCTGTCAGGCATTTTCATACGCCTTTTGCCTGTTCCTCCTTGAGTCATGTACTGAATGAATATCTCACCCCCCCCCCCCCCCCCCAAAAAAAAAAATAATAATCTGATGAGCGGCGATGAATGAACATTTTTAACAAAATTGGGAAACTTTTATTGTTCGCCTTTAACATCGCCTTTTCACTGCGCGAATTGTTTCTTGTTTAAATCACGTTAATTTTAAGGTTATCACTGTATAGCTTTTCTGCGTCAGATGCGCAGCTGCGCGAACTTCGGAAATGCGAAAGAAAAAGAAAACGACCATTCGGATGCATAGCTGAACAAAAAGGTCTCTTTATAGGAGCTAACTTTGCACAACCCATCAGTTCATATCTTAAACACACGTTGTTACGTCATACACGCCACAACGCGCTTTCTAGGGAGTTGGAGCCCGAATGGCAACAAATTGATTTCATTAAATTACTTCTAATTTCTGAAATATTTCACTTAGAGGATACTCGTCGGTAATTTTAACTATATTTAGACGCTTCCCCAATTTGTCATATAGCTTTGTTTTGAATGTGGGGTGTTTGAATTTCCCGCACGAGATCATGTAGTTGTGACGTCATAACCCTGTCAACCAATCAGGATTTTTCCGCATGAATATTTTTGACACGCGGTGCCGACTACTACTACACCGACGGCTTTTCGACTGAACGACCTGTATAAGCTTCGCATAAAATATGGAAGCTGAACAAGTGTGTTTCACGGAGCCGACAGGTCAAGCTCCTCTCAGAGCAAAGGAGAATGACTTTTGTTCGAAGGGTGAACAAAACGAGGGGGACTTATCTCGCATGCACACGGTTAATGCGATGGAGGTTGCACTATCGCACACCGGCTTAGCAACGCCCGGCACTTGTCTTGTTTTCCCTTCTGCAGGAGAGCCGAGGGTTGCAGTAAGCCCGTATTTTCGCCGCGCGATTGCGTATGCGAGCCGGGCGCGCGGGGGAGGGTGCGGGCAGGCGTTGTCAACGGTCGCCGTGTGCCCGAATCGGAGGTCTTGCGCGCGACGTTCGGCGCCGCACGCGCCCAGCGTCGCGCACTCTTGGAGTGCCCGCGACGGGCTCTGCAACTCGGGACGAGGACTTCTCGCTATCGCCGTCCCCCAGAGGGCGTCTCTGGGCGACTATTTTCCACCTGCCTTTTTTTTTTTTTTTTTTTTTTCCTTTTCCTCGTTCCGTCTTTGTCGTCGAAGGGCGCAGGCCGCGAACCAGCATCGATTATACAGCCCAGTATCGCTCCTTCCCTTCGTTATCGGAAGAACAGTACGCAGCAACTACCGTCAGCAGCGCCGCGGCATCTCTTGTGGAACTTGCGGCTGGCCGATAGGCGCGTCTGTGTGTGCGTGCGTAGGTACGCGCGCTCGCTTATCGTTCGCCGGCGGCGCACGTCAGTGCTCTAATCTACGCGTGGAAAATTTAGCGCTCCCTCGCCTCATTTTTTTTTTCTTTTTTTGGTTGTTGTTGGCAGCCCGTACAAAGCTCAACAGCCGCTGATAAGTGCGAAACAAAAGCAATAAAAGTTTCCAGAGAGCGGAGAGAGGTGGTGGTGGAGAAGGGACATGACGCGGCTTATCGAGGTGCGAGGCGAAACTTGATGGATTGGGAGAGGAAGCGTGAGCGAGAGGAGTGTGCGTCCGTTAGGGGAGGAGGGAAGGGGAAGGCAAATGAGGAAGCGCACAACTTCTCGAGGGCGAACAGACAGCTGGCGAGCTCTGCGAATGAGCGCCCCTTCCGAAGTCAGGATAGTTAACGGCGAAGACGAGGGCGCAAGAAGGTGTTCTGAGTCAGCAGATTTCTTTGGAACTAGTAGCCTCTCCAGTTCTTCACACATCTCCGTGAGTAGACCTCAGTTAAGAACTGGACGGGCTAGGAGTTTCCGATAAAACGGCTCGTACACACGGAATGGCAAAGAGCAATGTGTGGTTGCAATTATGGTCCCACATTACTCTCTGCCGCCAATTTTCATCGGCACATTTTGGACTCGGTGAACACTTGACACTGGAAATTTTTACATTTACTGTCGTTTTGTTTTTACGCGACAGGGTATACAGCTCGTTCGGTCGAAAAAGCGACGCCGTATCCCAGCATCGAGAAAAAACGTGTCGGAAAAAAATACGCGCGTGATTTCCTATCAAAATTGTGACGCAACCTTTCTTTGCTCAGAGTTCGGGGTGACGTCATACCATTTCGTTTCTCACTCAGCATCCATCTGTAAGTCAATGTGGAGGCTGCTTTGCGATAGGCATTCGAAAAGAAAACATTTTATTTATTTACAATACTATCAGTCCTATTCAGGACAAAGATAGAAGTTGTTTAGTTTCATCAAAGTACACATATAATGGTAAACTAAAAAAGTGCACATGAAATACAGTCATGACCAAAAAAAGAAAAAAAAACAATTCATGGACAGCATACCTACAAGTGCTAATCTAGCGATTTAGATAACAGAGAGGAGAATTCCTCACGGCTCTTTGCGCATACAATATTCATGGACAGTTTATTCCAATCTCGCATTGTTTGGACAAAAAAAAAAAAAGAATATTTCATGCAATCTCTCCCCTGTCTCCTGGTATGCCTGACCGGAGACTTCGACTTCACCGGAGGACCAACTGTAGTCTTGATACGACAGGCCTCCGATCTTGTGTTCTAAATAAAGTTGCTTACGACTACTATTACCTCTCGCACGACGTATAGTAGCGCAATACAAACTTGCTTTGCTGCCACCACGATGGTATTACTGACCTCAGCCATGCTCACGAAAATCAACCCTTCAACATAGCCAAAAACCCTTTCATGTCCTTGAATGCGCTTTAACCAGCGTACTCGAGTTTTCATTATTTATGAAAGAGAACAAATAAATTAGTTGAAGCCGTGTCAACAATGAATCATGGTGGTTTGGACTGTACGGTTTAACGTCCCAAAACGACTAAAGCTATGAGAGACGCCATAACGAATCCTGCGCTGACCTGTAAACCTATTCCTCTTTCTCCTTCCTCCTCTTCTTTATCTTCACACGACAGGCTGTCGGTGACACACTGACCTTGGAGATAAATACGCAATGAGTCAACCATGTACAGGCGCGCAAATACTTTCGCAAGCAACGCAGCCAACTATATCTTTTATACATACAGATAATCGTGGAGAGCATTTGCGAAGGCATCACCGCGAAAGGTCTTTCAGGAGCCGAAGCCTTTCAGGCCACAGATGGGACGACTCTTCAAGGGTGCCCGCGCCTCGGATGACCGTCGAGGATGTCCCCACTGCACGACTGCTACAGCCACGTGGTACTCGCGATGAGATGAGCGGGCGGCCATTTTTTGTTCGTTCTAACGCACATCATTTTCTACGGAAATCGAGCCTGGAAACGTCATGTGCATTACGGTTGAATACAAAATCGAACAGGCCCATTCATCGTACTGGCCTTGGTGCCATCTTGGCCAGCGTGACACCAAGCTCTCGGTGTGATACGTAGTGGCATGACATCCGCGCTACGCTCGATAAACGCCTGCCTGAAGAAGCCACTGAAATATGGTGCTTTGCAGTTCGGGTGTTTTGCTGATAGCAAGTGATTAATTAAAGGCTCGCACACATTCAGACCAAGACACCTGTGTCGGTGGATGAGGTAACAGTATTCATGTCCGGTTGAGATCGTGGGGAACTATCCCATTCACCGTGCTCCCAATGAGTGGTGCAGTGCATGCAGATGCGATGAACGGCATGGGGGACGACATGCTGTGGCGCGTAGGCAGCGGGAAATAACTGCTCAAGAGCGACGAGGACTAATGCGGAAGCAGAATATATTAACTGCGCTTCGGCCTGCTGGTCACATTTCACCAATTCCGTTTACTTGAACGTGAAAGTAAGTTCTTGGTTAGAACTATAGGAGCGCGTTAGAATCACTAAATTACAGAAATTATTCCGGATGGTCTCAATGTTGAAATGATGCAGCTACGTCACATTTTCAAAGTGTTCGTTTGTGACTGTGCCATTCACTGGGCCCAATGACTTAGTAGCTTTGGTGGCGTCGATGAATAAGGTCGAAATGGGAAAGCGCCCGTTCGAGGTGATTGCAAGTTAAACAGGTGACCTAAATTGAGCTGGAGCCTTCCAGTACGGCGTCTCTCGCAAGGAGCACGCGCAGTGTCAGGGTAACCTGACATATACCGTATACTATGCACACTCTCATTCTGTAGCTAACACCTCAGTTGCTCACTACTCGGCATCGGGGACACTGACGCCAAGTATCTGAAATATTCGATCTCAAGTCATGACAAGCGTACGCTAACCAGAGTACAGGTCAGGCGGTGTCTGTCTAACTAGTTAACGTTCGCGGTGACTGTTACTTTACGAAGCATACCGGACAGTCGATAGATGCTCCTTGTTGGGGATGGAAAATGATTACAGGGCACTTTCGCTTTGCTCTTTTTAACAGTAGGTGGTTGAGGCTGCGGGTATATCTGAATAACACATGGCGAATGAAACGGAAGTCCAACATAGAGTGTTTTCAACTTCTACAGAACTACTTAACGTTGGTGCAGCAGTCATCATATTGAGATGCAGGCAAGGACCGTGTGACTCATTATTCAATCTTAACGTAGCGTGAATTTTTTCTGGCGCATCATGAGCTTTTTTCCTTCTGATATTAATATTTCTAGCTGTTAGGCAGTTATTCGTCAGTCTTGCAGTCCGGCGTTATCAGCACGACAATATGTCCTTTTTATTTTTTATTTTAATGCCGACAGCCATTATTGGGATCCCACTCCAAGTAGTTGTAGTAGCAGTAGTAGTAGTAGTAGTAGTAGTAGTAGTAGTAGTAGTAGTAGCAGAGTAGTAGTAGTAAAAATCCTGAAGCCAAGGAGGGCCATTAATCAGGAGAAGAGGGTGAAAGAAAAAGGGGGAGACAATAGCCGAGCAAAGGGAAAGCATAAGAGGAAGAAAATAAACGGAGGGAGGTTGAGGAGCAGTGGCTCTTGCCAAATGATTTCAGCTGGGCCGTAGCGCAGTTTAAACAGTCTTTTTCTTTCTTTCTTTTTTTTTTAACAACATGGCTTGCTTTGTACAGCTGTGATAAGACTGGTTTAGCCACGTAGCCCTGCATTCTACGCTAGGACATACAGCGTCAGCAGCGAGGCGTAATTACATAATGAATCAATATCATCGATTGATTTCAACTGACGATGAATTGAAATTGCGGTTGAAATAACTAGCAACAACCTGGCACGGGTCGCAATATGGACAGAGTAAAATCTCACTACCCATTCCTAAGGGAGAGGAAGGAGATCCCGGTAGTTTCATGGCTGGTACCCGTGCACGTAGAAGGTTCTCTAGTGACGCAACTTTGAGGACGCTTAGTCCGATTATGGGTGCGTTTCGTAGAAGGTAGCCAACCGCCGGATGCAAATTACATGCCCAAATGTGACGCGAAATGGCTGCACCTATACTATAAATGTTTTCGCTGATTAATACGCCAAGCGTGCAAACCTCAGCTGTGAATTTTTATACTTTATTTTATAGATCTTCGACATCGGGAAATTACACCGATTAGAAACGCTGTAAGTCGTGGTTTAAGCTTTCCTTTTTCGGTATCGTGACAGTATATAGTGCACCTTTTCTGCGCAGGGAGATCAAAACAAAAACACCGCCTTGCTAGCACCCTCTAAGTGGACATCACTTTAGTCCGTTATTTGTTTTTTGGCGTGCCATAAAATGGCAGTCTGCATTATACGTGTGGTCCTTACTGCACAACTGGTCATAGCGCGGTGGCATACGGACAGTACAGATTTGCTTGGCGCACGGGCGGCACTAAGCATGTCACACGATCGGCTGCGATCCTAGCGGCGTCTTTCTGAGCTGGAGCACAGAGACTCGGATGCATGCGTGCACTCACCACCATCTTTACTTCTTACAGCGCACCATGCAGTGGCAGTACAGCGTATCTGGAAGACATGCATCGACCGCTTGCCTCCTGAATGAAGGCCGCCCGGTGCGCACGCAGCAACAGCAGTAACCTGGCTGCGATCAGGTTATCCTCTTTATTGTTCTGATCATGCACCGCAACTTATAATCGGCATGTCACGCGGTAGTGACGGGTCTGACGCACATGCGCGACATTGTGGCGTCGTAGTCAAAGGCCCTCGTGCATGGAGGGACACATCAACTGTCCAGTGCACTTGTTTGTCCACTTGAGCTCGTGAACAGCTGTTTCTGTCTCTGGAGCTTGGGCATAATTTCCCTCGCGACATGCATTCGCTGTATCTCCATGTAACGGCATTGCAGCTGCTACAGAGACGCGTGTCTTGGTGTTTGCGTTTGTGTGTACCGGCGCCTTGTAGTTTACTTTACTCTGTCGAGGAAGGGGAGGGGGTACAGAGGAGGCAGCGATCAAATATCGCCTGTTTATCGGGGGAACTCTTTGAGCTGTGTCAGAAAAAGAACCACACAGCCCTCGGACACCGCACAGTGGGGGTTCCATGACAGCGCCGATCCATGGCTCGATGGGGCGGCCTCGGTGAACGCGCTGCCAGGCGCACAACCGACGCAGTCCCGTTGCCTTTGTTTGCCCCTGCACGCGAGCCTTGGTACCTTCGATCTGTGTGCGCGCGCCCCGGGACGAACAACAGAGCAGTAAGAAAGGGACGAGCAAAAAGCACATGTTTGGCCGCGGGGCTGTGCGAAGCAGCTGCTTTTTGTTGACCTCGGGTCGAAACTATTCGCGGAATCGCATTACATGTCTCCCGTTCTCGCATGTTTGTGCAGCCGCATAAGGGGCTTCCGAAGCGAATGCCCAAATAATGCTAAGATTCGCTCATCATGATGCTTTCCCACCACAGCCTGCTTGTTGATGGTATTAAAAGCCGCGACCGTTTGTGAGGGTCCTTCCCTCGGCATCGAAATCCCGTTGTAAGCCTCAAACACGGGGACAGGCAAGCCCAGTGCAGACCCGACGCTCCCGGAGCTCGGCGAATCCTACGGCACAACGACGCGACGTTTTGTAACGTGATATGTTTGTTGCCTCACCTTTCGTCGATGTACTCACCGAGCGGGCTATCGTGAGCTGAAACCGACCAGCGCTTGATCTTACGTGACGCGACATGCGTAGCAGAAACCATGAAGGGCAGTGCAAGACATAAATACTCGTGGAAGAACTTGCAACAACATTTGAACACTTGCAACTACTGAGTTGCAAATGTTGGCAAGACAGTAGGCTGACATCAGGTCTCGCTCTTCGTTGGCTATCGTCTTGCATTGCGTGCAAGTCTTAATCGCTAATAAGAGAGGGGGGAAAATAGCACAGTTTTTGTTAGCTGCAAAACTCCAGGTCAGTCCACAGTTACAAAAGAGGGGCCGAAGCGGACCGCGAAGCATGTAAGCACTGTGCAACACGAGCGTCTTTCGTGTACGTGCGCATCCGAGCTTGGCGCATCAGAGCACAGTATACATGCCTAAGGGCTCCTTTAAGGACACCTGGCTGTCGTGGTGTGTCCAGGTGCACGCAGCGGCAACAGCCGCTATCTCACGAGCTGTAGGCCGCAATCTTGCGGGCTCCCTCCGACCTATCAGCCACCGGTTTTAGCGCGCGGAAAGACTCCCAGGATAGCGGAATCTTTTCACAAGCTGCAGCTTGACATTCTGTGTCGGCTTTCCGCAGCGGAACTGCAGTGAAAGTTTTTCATCTTCCTGCTATTGTTATTCAAGAAAGTTAACCTAACTCTACAACATTTATTCCAAGAGAAGGCAATAAGCGCAGCAAGGGGCGGCAGAAAATTAGGTGGGGGCAGATGAAGTTGAGAAGTTTGCAGCGGTCAGGTGGATGCAGCGAGCACAGGGCCGGGTTAACTGGAGGAATAAGGGAGGGGCATTCGCCCTGCAGTGGCTATAGTCCGGCTGATGACGACGGCAGCATTAACAAAATATTCTTGTTATTCAGCACGTGAGATTAAGCTCAAATGCCGCATGATACGATTCATGCTACTAAGCTAGCAAAGAAAAATTCATCATTATTTTATTATTAGGGCTGCAACATCACTTCTGGGGCAGAAATAGTAACTATTTCGCTTCTATTTTAGTTTGGTGTTTGCTTCCGTGTGCAGTGCGATGAGATTATTGTTCTGGTATGTATCAAAAGTCTACAGTGAAGAATTCGTATCGTCTGTATTTGGTGCAGTATGATACTATACCTACCTTTGTAGTGTTCTGAATCGTTTTACAAGGCGGAGGCTCGGGCAAGTTGGTACATCATATTAAAGGAATATAAACCAGTGTAAAACGCGGGACGAAGAAAGAAAGTGCTGTGTGTCGTGTTCTTTCTTTGTCCAGTGTTCTGCGCTGGTTTACCTTTCATTTTGCATGCATTTTTTCTGTTTCCTGTCAGCGTCCTGTCAAGCGGTCGCATACCCCCCTCCCCCCCGCCAAAAAATAGTACTGATTCAATGTACAAGGAAAACACCCAAGACGATGTCAATTTCAATTATAGAGAGTAAATACTCCATCGTATACAGTCATACGGCTATAAAGAAAAGCTCTGCATTCAAGTGTACGAATATTCAAAACTTAACGATTCAAATATCTTCTCGAATACTTTTCGACTTTTCACATCACGTTCGAATAAAGCTCACCGTATTTTCCTTAACGGCTGTTTTAAAGACACGGTCCACACCGACGCCGCGTGCCATCATTCGCGGGTTGAAGTGTTCAGTCTCAGAATTAGGTACATTCGTATGACAGACTTCGCAGTGCCAGAATCATTCAATGCTTTTGGCAATACTCATAACTCACGAAGACTCCTCGACGCGGCAGTACTCACTCAAGTTCACATACCCTGCTTTGCTGTCCAATCTCGGAGCTGTATATCTCATACGTAAATCTGTCACCCGTCTCATGTCCTGAGGCGTGGTTCTAGATTATATTTCTTTCGCTATCGATAGTAAAATGTAATTCTCTTACACGGGTTTGGATCCCAGAGTGGAAACTCGTTGCGTCTTTCAACAACTGCTACTTTAACTTGATAGGTTATACCACCACAGTGCGGCTTTGCCTCTGGATCTTCAATGCTCACAATTGCTTGTTTTGTACGAGCATTTGAGCGAGTAACGAAAGTTACTACAGAAATACAATTCGCACATGATTGGGTTTTATCTATATTCGATCTGGTTTTTAATTACGTAATTCGTATTCAATTCAGATCGAAAAAACAAAATACTATTCGCACACCACTATATCATGACATCAACAACTCGAAGCGGGAGTGCTGTTAGTCAATAGTAATTAGGACGGATGCTAAGAAGTCAAAGGGTATCTGACCCTCTTTGGCAACTATTTAATGAGTTTTATAGGGTCCTGCTGTATAGCGAACAATTTGTAAGCTTCTACTGACCTTCGGCTCTGCAACGACTGTGAAATGCGCTTTATGACGAAGGGTATAAAGATACGCTTCGTATGAAATAAGGTTAGCGGGACCTTAAAAAACCCCGCATAGTTACTCTGCAGCTAGGTCGACGTGACCAGCACCGGGCCTAGAGACTTGAGGGTTGTTTGGAATAGCGTCTTGTTTGCGGTGCTGGTTGTCTAACCGGCGAGAGGGTTAATGGGAGGCGTTCTTGCTGAGAGAGGTAAAACGAGAACGGGCACTCGTTTTCTTCCTTTGTTTTTCCCTCCCTATCGTGCCGCGTGCGGTGTGCTGAGAACAAAAATACACTTCTGCCGCGGCTTCTCGGAACGTGGAGCGTCACGTGTTTGCTTACATTATGGACGGAAAACATGCCAGAACACCGGCCGGTACCCTTGTTACAAGGACGGGGCCTGCGCAGGGATTCCTTTGCAGGTAGCCTCCGTAGCAGATCTTAAAAAAATAAAGGAAAGAAAGAAAGATATGACAAAACAAAAAGAGGCCCTAATCGCTGTGCCGAGAGGTTCGCTTTGCATTCAGCCAGGGTCTGGCGAAACTCTTTTGTCTGAAGTGAGTGGGAAAGCAAAACGAAACGTAGATATGTGCAGTGAATATAAACAAGCACAGGCAAGTGTGACTAGGGTCGAAGAAGGGAGGATAAAACATAAGAATAAAGGAAAAGGAGAGACATGCAAAGTTCCTTTACGCGTGGGAGATGATACCTCTGTTACAGGGCCAGTTTCAACTACACCGTTCAGGCAAATCAGCTTCCCAACTCTCGTTGGATTGAGCACCAGACCTGCTCTGCGAAACTCAGTTCATCTCTCGATCACATGATCCCACCATTTGCTGCCAACTTGTGAGGAAAACAATGCCCTTTTTTGAAAATCATTTCCACGTGTTATATCATCGAATTGCAATTTACATGCAAATTTTATGCCCCTCCCAAAGCCAAGACTACCCAATAGAGGCACGTCTGTGTCCACCGTTCAGTCACTGCTTTCCTGCTGCTGTTTTGTGGATTCACGTCTTTATGCACGTTTTATTGAAGAAGATGATAATGTATTCCTCGTCTTTGTGGCACGAAGGCGACTTTGGTCAAGGAGCGCCGTGACACAAGACATTTTTTTAATCTTTTTACTCAAGGTGGTGTCAAAGACCGATTTTTCACGCAGTCCTGTTGAGCCGAGCACCGGGCCAGGGTGATGCCCATTGCATCACCGGTGGGTACCCACTGGTGATCGAACCTCGAACCTTCCGCATGCAAAGCGGATTCTCGTATACCACTAGGCCACCGCTGTGATGCCACACTAATTTATTAAGGCGAAAGCCTTTAATGGCTCATGCTGTCGTAGACAAAATGTGTCCCGCTTTTGCAGCGGCTCTGATTGGCCGAGGCGGGATTACGTCATAGAGGTCTCGACCAATCACAGAGCACCGCCGCAATATGCGCGAATGCGTGCCTTATATGGCCATATGCCAATCAATGATCGATTACTAATTAATGACAAATAATCAACTAGTTATAAATTAATGATTGATTAATGATGAACTAATTAATGCCCGATTAATTAATTAATTGCGTACTTATATTAATGAATCAGCTAATGACTAATTCAGTATTAATTAATTGTTAATTTGTGCCAGTTGCGTAGTAGAATGCGGCACTCAGGCTTTCGCCTTCCACTACTTTAGTCGCTAAAGTCCCTCGTAATGTTTTAGTAAATATTGTTAACTGAGACTTATACTATAGCCAGAAGAACATTTCGCATGATCTCAAACGACGTGGCAGGGAGAAATATTGCTGGCTCGGCCGACGCGGCGGGCCCGCTGAGCGACGTCTTGTTAACTGCGGCCCTAAACCTCAATCTAATCGAACTGCAGTTGAGATCTCAACGATGGTTGTCGTTGCCGTTAGCTGCCGTTCAGTTTTACCGTGACGGTTCAGTTAAGTGCCGTTAGAAGCGCCCATGCAACCGGGGTCACACGGACCTGAAGACTCGATGCTCAATCACAGGAGTGCGTGCAATCCGCCCTTTCGCGGCACCATTGTAGTTCCGAACTCGAAACGTTTCTGAGCTTGAGCGATTTCGGGGCGAGGAGTCGTTATGTCGGTGAGCAGCGAGTGAAAGTGCTTGCAGGATCAAGCAAGAACCGTGGCTCCGTCATTTACTATTGCACCCACGAAGCGATATAGAAGCCATATGGTGTGGGTGAAAACGTCTCACTGTGAAAGAAGCAACCCTAGTCTGTGAAATTGCGCATCGCAAATTTTCCCAACGCCTGTGCGAGCGTAGTTTCCCTGTGTAGCGTCTTTTCACAAACAAGTGAAGGAATGCAGCAGGGATATTCGTCCACGCGTATTCTCAGCACGAATGTACACTGCCTGCTCGACGCATACTGTTTCTTGCGAAAAAAAAAAAAGAAAAAGAAAGAAACATGTGGGCAAATCAGCAAGACGCTTCTACAAGGTCTCCTAGTTGGCACTTGCGCGGAAAGAGAGCAGAAATAAAAAGAAAATGCGTCGTTTGTGTATGAACGAAGGAGGCCTGTTTATGCGACGTGCATCGCAACGCATTCCATGCAGTGCACTGCGATTTTCTCTTTGGAAAGTCGAAAGTTGAGCAAGTTACTTGAATCCACGCGCCCAACGATGCAGGCAGAGACGTTTCTTCACCATCGGGCGGCAGGCGAAACAAGAAACTCGCTCGACACGCTGCTACATTTGGAGTGTAACTGTATAGGCGCTGTCTGCGGGTACCAGCAATCTTAGCGGCGAGTAGGAGCGAGCTGTCTGCGGAATATGCGCACTGCCCCGGGCATTTATGCGCCCGGTTTAGTTGAGTCGTACAGCTGCAGGCATCAACTCCTTGAGAACCGTCAGTCTCTCTTCTCGTGGGTGGGGGACGAGATAGGGGGGGGGGGGGGGGGGCAGTAAACGGGCCCACTTACGGACGTCCGTTATCTTAGCGTGCTGCTAAGTTGAAGGCGTCCGTCCCCCGGGACGCACAGGGTATTTGTTGACCTACTTCGATTGTAGTCGCTCACATGCTCGACGGTGGCCATCCTAAGGCTACGATTCCGATCAACCCGCGCAGTGTTCGGGCCGCCTTCTCGAGGTCAAAGCCGCAGACGCCCTCATGCCCGTCCGTCGAGTAGTGTACAGCAGGTTTGGTCTATTCGGGCCCTTAGCGGCACAAGGACGGGTGCCAGCGCGGAGCGTGTCAGCCGCCGCGGGGTCGCGGGCCGCGGCTCGCGGCGGGGGTGAAGGCGGCTCGAGTGGGGAGGGCGCCAGGCGCTATCGGCAGCGGCGTCGCCAGTGCATGCCGAGGTCGACCGCTATCGGATGCCGGGCGCTATTTTGGCTCTCGCACGTTTCCCCTCGTCACGTGCAGCCCTCGCTCACCTGCGCCGGCTGCTTTCTCTGAAGGGCTTCGCGCCGCTTTATCTAATCGCACCCTCGCCCAACCAGGTACGACCGCGGAAAGCAGAGCATGACTCTTCGTGGGCACGCGACCCGTTAGACGACCGGACCGCGCTGTTCATGATGCCGGCACGCGGGCGCGAACGCAGTCAACAACAATGGAAACAACGGAGTCGCGTAGCAGTGAGCTGAAACCGTTCAGGCTGTCGCGTGATTGCGCCGAGGTACAACTCGAGCCGGCACGTGACGCCGTGTCGCGTGACCGCGTTGGAGGCCACGGCGTGAGGCTGTTGAGACTCCCTACATGGTGAGATAAGAACGGTGCCAACCTGGCCAACCGATGCCCTTGTGTTCGCGCCCGATCGGAGCGTAGAAATATTTGTTGCGCCCTGGAATGACGGAATACGTGGCGCCATGGCGACCGGCTTGCTGCAGCAGCCCGAAAGCTAACTCACGATGGTCGGAATTAACTGCCCGTGGCTCGCTCCCAAAATGCCGCTGTCTGGCAGGCAAATGCGGAACATCACCCGAGGGCCGTGAATTGCTTTTCGATTCCTTCAGAATCGGAGTTCATAAAACAAAACAGGGGGCAAGGGGAGACACTTAAGCCCCGCCTTCAAGGGTATATGACGCGACAACGTTAATGGCTCCGGTCTGATGTGGCTCCCCTTGCGGACACTCGTTCGCGTACTCGCCTGATTCCTCCTACTTCACGCATGCTCATCATCATACAGGCGTAAGATACCGCATTATGTGAACGACCACAAGACATAGATAAAAAAAAAATCCCGCTGCCCAAGCGTGTCTAACTGGGGATGCAAGGATCCCGGAGAGTTCCATCCCCATCTCCCCCTTTCGTCTCAAAGGAGCGACCCGAGTTGTGGCAGCTCCTGCCAGCTCGGCTGTGTCATCGTGACGTCATCCAACTCGACGACCAATCAGTGTCATGCCACGTCTCCTGCCAACTACCACCTTCCAAAAGAATGCTCTTGATTTCTCCCCCACTACGTCAATGCCGCAGTTTCTGCAGAACGGGGCCTTTAACGCTGTCACGTTATATATATATGTATATATATATATATATATATATATATATATATATATATATATATATATATATATATATATATATATATATGTGTAAAGCAAAAAAAGATGTTCGGGTGCAACTGAGTCTGTACCACTTCAAGGTTCTTTGCCCTCGCATATATCTAACAGTATTTATTTTCAGTCATGTCTTAATTTGTTTATATCGCATTTTCTCAGCTTCGTGTTTTGTATTTGTATTTTGTATTCTTATCATTCTATGGATTGCATTATTGTATACTGTACAGTTTGTATTTCGCACTTACACGTTTTACTAATCTTTTGTTTCATGTGTTGATAACATGTTTTTGCCCCTCCTGCTTGGGCCCACTTGGGACTGCAGTATTTTCTAAATAAGTAAATAACCGTTTCACCTGAATTACACCCTGTCGTGACCGCGCTTGTTATCATATGATAGGAACTACAAGTCCATCACTAAATGTGGCCCGCGTAGATTATGCACGTGTTACTTGGCCGTGAAAAAAAAAAAGTAAGAAAGGAAAAACATTGCAGAGAAAGAAGAAAAAAGAAAGAAGCAACGCGCAAAAAGAAATAGAGAGAGAATAAAGAGGACGTTATCGGCTATTTATGCGCAGGGCTGGTATAAGGGCCCAAATGAGGATACGTAAAGGCTGTAAAGTCACCCATTCACGTGAGTGACGGCATCATGCAAGCCATGCATATGAGGCCATCGGTAATATATGGCCATCCTCGCCGAGTCGTATTCATGCAGGCGCGCCTTTGCTGACATGGACGTTTCGGATGCCGGGGCCTTTCCCGGCGATCACGCAACGGGTCGCTAGCGCTCTCCGACGCTGCGCACACCCACATACAGCGTCACTGCATCATGAAAGGTCGTGCGCGGGAACGAGATGGCCCGCAACGTGCCGAGCGTCGGAAGCCTCCGTTCCCATGAGGGGGAAGGTGGGGTCAAGGGCTGCAGTGCGCCCTTCCCCTTCCCAGCCGACATGAACCGGGAGTTGCAAGCAGCATGAACGTTACGTGAGACACGCGATGTGTGTCTCCTTCCGGGGAGTTCGGGTGAACTCGTATACACTCGCAAATGGCTAACTTGCGCTTTCCCTTCAGAAGTTTTACACTACAGTCAGGGGCTGACTTGAGCAGCGCGCAAAGTCGCAAAGTGTACGCTGCTTCTATAGCAGCGAGAACGTGGCATAAGCTGTTCAGAGACAAGGCACGTGCCGAATGAGAGTTCGCTAACAGCTTCCTGATGTATGTAAGCGGGCCAGGAAGCGGTGGGGAAACGAGGAAGTTATTAGCGGCACTTCTGTGATATGATGCTGCCGGTCGTGTTCGAAAAAAGAGAAAGCTTTGCTGGTAAACTCGACCACGTGATTCGACGCACTGCCTGGGGACGCGTCGATGTGTAACCGGTACTTTTGTGGGTCTTTTCGGTGAACTTGGGTAAACGAGGAAAGCTATCAGCTCGTCACTGGAAAAGGCAATCGTTCATGCCTGAGCATTACTCGTGAGCCTGCATGTTTTTCGATCCGTCTAGTGGAACAATTTCTTCAGCTTGCCCTTATAAGAGGAACCCAGTCATGGCGCTTGGCTATTGGTTTCCAGGGGCGTGAAGGCTTCAGTGAGGAAGTACTGTCGGCTGTACACTGCCCACTTGACAAAGCTATCCGTGTTTTGTAAGCACAGACTGTTACGCAAGCGTTGGCTATGCTGTCTCCTGCATAGACTGGGACTAAGATGGGAGAGAATAGCAGCAGCGAATGTACCGTCGACGGACGTCGCGAGGAACGACAATTATTAGAATTCGAAAACCGCGCTTTTAAATACGGACATTTTGCAAGCGTCGTACCAATAAGCTTCTATATTGCTGTATGTAACTGTGTCCGTATCAATCTAAGCAGCCCAGTCCTCCAACTAGTTGAATCCCAAGCACTTCCCAACGTAATTGGTTAAATTGGCTCGAAAGATTCAAATAAACTTGTTTTAGCATGCTTCTTTCTCTCCGCTTTTTTTCCTTTCTGAAAGTTCATTCGGCCGAACGCACGCAATATCTCTGCTCCCTTCTCCGTCAACAGTCACAGCAAGTGATCGCCAAGAGCAAGCTGCGCCCCCATCAAACTCACGGCGACTGGCCGAGCGAGCACAAGGTACAAAATGCCGCTTGCGCAACGTGTCCTCAATACGGAAATTTGGCGTGTTCTTGCAAGGTGCGCGAGTGGCCTCGAACTGGTGGCGCTAATGACGGAGGCAACGCTCTCCGGTACAAACGGAAGCTTCGCGCTGACGTCCCTGCGCAGGGTTCAAATGGGACATGGCCGCGCATATAGCCTTGTGTTCTGCGCGCGACACCGCAGCGAAGCCAATAATTACGGGCGCTCTCAGACAATGGCCTCTTTCCGTCGCCGCTCCGGGCCGCTGTAAACAACCCGCCCGAAGAGAGTGCAGGCGCGCAAGCTGACCGTCTTTTACGGCTCCCGCCGATAAGCCGAAGATCGGGAAGAGAGGTTCGTCTGAGCAGCAGAAAGCGGAAGAAGAGCGGAAGCAAGAGGAGACAAGCCCTGGCCAGGCCGTAAACAATCACCCGAGTTTGTTCCTACCGTTTAGGAAACTTGCGGCGTTCCTCCTTCAAAGGTTTGCTCGCTCATTGGAGAGTCAACCGCCGAGGATTGAAAGAGGCTGGCTTTTCGTCCTCTGCTTCAGGGTCACGCGAAAGAAGCCGTTGTGCATATATATACACCGAGTAACCTGCAGCGGGGCAAGTACGTGTTTTAGGGACGTTTCTGACTCACCGCGGTGGCTCAGTAGCTGCAACGATCTCAAGGTCGCGGCATCGAATCCTGGTCACGAGTCTCACGACTAACGCATTTCAATGCGACATAGCCATGTGATATTGTGTCAGTGCACATCGAAGAATCAATCCACCAGTGGTCGAAATGCATCTGGACCCCTGAACCCTGAACGCCATCCCGAAATCGTCTGGTGCGGTGTCCCTTACAACCCACGTAACAATCCACTAATCAATCGCATGGTCGTTGGGATATTTTCGATCGGTTAGTTTCAATGTCAAAAAGGCGACGCGTGTTCGGAAAAATCGAAGCGGTTGTCAAGGGCTCGCTACTATTCGACTCGAACTGCCGGGCACTCGTCGTTATAGGCGTCAGCTGCGAGTACACGCGCTGCTCCAGTTACTCTGGCTGCTTTTCGTCCTTTAGATGTCCCTGGAGCATGCGTGATCGACAGCGCCGTCAAGACTCATGGTGACATTGCGTCGTGACGAGAAGCAGAAGGGGCGCGCATCGCGCATGCACGAGCTTGAATGCACCATTCGCTATCGCGCACGAAAAAAAAATAATAATAATGCGCGACGACAGGCTTCCGGTGAGAGGTGTTGAGAGCACTATTAAGGGTACCGTTGCTTTCTAGGAAGTGCCTCAAAACGGAGACACCCAGCGAGTCAACCTTGAACGCCGAGTCGCGATAGCGGGTATCTCGACCTGGCACTCCTTTGCCCGTGCGCGCGCACACAGAATCTGGAGCAGGACGGGCCTCGCAAGACGTCATCCGCGAGTGGCTCCGCGGCCCGAGAAGCATTATGTGCTCATCCTGGAGCACTCGAAGAAAAAAATGTCAAGGCCGGTACGGATTCCTCCTCGCGTAGTCAGGGGAGAAAACAGAGAGCGAGCAAACGCGTACACGGCGCGCTGTGCCGGGCTTCAAATCGCTGTTGAGTCAAATAATTAAGCTCAGTTGGCGGATGAGTGACGCGGCTCGAACGCGCACCCGCGCGTCCGGAGGAGGTCGTTATGCAAGCGGGTTCATAAAATGCGGGGAGCTGTGCTTCGCGCACGAGTACTAGCACACTGTCTCCGTTTGTCATTCGTGCTGGGTGACGCAAGTGCCAGGCAGACCGCGCAATGCACGAGCAACATCTGCGTCAGCCGTGCATCGTCGGGGCGCGGTGGGTGCTGCTTGCTCTGACGTCGTGCCGAACCTGTTGCGCAGCGCGTTTCCGCTGCGTGTAGAGTACGTGCACGCTGGGCGCCAACGGAGGGGTGCGCCGCAGTCGAGCGACGCCAGCGTTCACGTTGCTGGCCGACTGCGGAACCGCGACGATGTTTCCGGCACGGGCATCCGCAACAAACACGGGGAGAGAAGGCTGGCGAAGCATATCATGTACTCCGCATCTGGCTTGAGAGACCTGCTGGATGGGAAAGTGTAATCGGCCCTCTGAATTAGGCCAGTTCGTGCGCCCTTCAATTGTTGCCACCTCCGCCCCTGTTGCCTGCTTTCGTCCGGGGATGTGCGCTTCACGGAACAAAAATTCCGATCGTAGACATCTGAGGTTATTTATTTCTTTATAAAGTATCCTGGGTGCCCAAAAGACGTTAGGGGAAAAAAGCGTAAGCGCTAAGGCTCTAGCACACTATCACGCGTTAAGAAAGAGATCGACTTTCAGCCCCAGGTAAATAAAACTCACCCTCGATTTAACGCTTTCAAAGCAAGAAATTGTTCTTTAGTTGCATTTTTCATGAACAAAATCATCACGAAGATCGCTGGTCCCGTGTTTATTTCGGGTGACATGGGAAATCCTTGAAAGAGATCGAAAATAAGAATCGAAAACAAGGTTGCATATTGCTAGGTTCGCCGAGGTCTGTCGCAGCACCCCAAAGCTGGCGTCGGGCCAGAGGCACTTAGTTGGCACCGTCTACCGCATCGTATACGGCGGCAATGAGCACCTTGCAATCATCCCGCTGCGCCAATCAAGCTCCCAGAATGAAACAGCACAGTGCTCATAAGACGGGTCATTCACCTATATACACTCGGGGCCGCATTGATGTTCGGAACTGTATGCATACTGAGAACGGCTTTACCATGCAACGGGTCTCTTTGTTAAGTTGCTCTTTGCGTACCATGAAGGCATAAGAGCACGTTAGGACAAAGGGCCCCTCGTTGTCTTTAGAACAACTTAACGAATACCCATCCACGAGCTCAACATCGCGTTCTTACTGAGTACAGCGCACAGGCAGTGAAAAGGTGTAGATAATAAATGCTCTGATATTCTGGCATTTCATCGTTTCTATTACGCCACAAGGAGAAAACAGATTGCTGCACGTCTTCAGAAAGATTGCGCACGCATAGCCGAGCCCAATAGCATTCCATCACCTGCTGGTGTATAGCCGTTTTGGCATTAACGATGGCAGGCCGTGTGCCTCCTGTACCTGTAGAAACTGACGCCGAGGCTGTAGTCTGGTAAGCACGTTTGGAAATTAGTGTTATGTAATACTGTGCTGATCTTGCATCGTGTTTCGAGCGAAAACTAGGGACACTCCTATTTGCGCAGCCTGTATCGTGCGTGCCTTTCATGGTTCAGCTCACCCTCCGTTTCCTCTCCATTTATTTGCTTTAGTGTCCGCAAATGAAGTATGCACGCGTAGCGGCCACTGTGACTACGGTTCGTAGCATGGACGTCGCTCGCGGTTAGTGCATTGATAACGCACACAGCTTGCGAGAGTCAGTACGCCTAATGTATCTCGGCTAAATTTGGGTCTGGGACTACCAACACTAGTAACGTTAGCGTCTGCGACGGATGATTGCTCAGTTTCCGCGTTTGTAGCCGCCGCGTCAGCCGCAACCTGCGTCGTGTGCCCGTCGTCGGCCTACTTGCCGGTGGAACCGACGCGCGTGGACGCTACCCGACTGCGACACGGGCTGTTTTGACTCCTTGCCCCGCAGGATTAGCATTCGCCTCCTCGGTGCCAAAAGGACACTTCGCGGCTGCCCTTGTCGCGTGCAAATATCGATGGGAAGAAAAGGAAGCAGCCGGTCTGTTTACGAACTGGCCGCCACCTCGTACGACGCGTCGCCACCTCTTTCTTCGCTTGGCGCTTTTCTCTTTCGTCGACCGCCGCCTTCCTTTTTTTCCGCCTGCGCCGCACGATAATCTGTGAAACCGGCAGCGGAAACCGTGGCCTCTCAAGGCTACGCCGCCGCCGTCTGGTACGGGCCTAACGAAGTGTGTGTGTGTGTGTGTGGGGGGGGGGGGGGGGGGGGGAAGCTTAACCCACGTGGTATTCGCCGTTCCGTCTTGCTTCTCGTTCTTCTCCGTTGCTGCCTTTCCCACCACGAGGCGGAACGGCCTTCTGGGGTGGTTGCGTAACGGCCGTTGCGTGCACTGCCTTCTTGTGCTTCGTCTCCTTACCTGGCCAGATCGCTGCTCCATCAGCGCACCACGTGTCGACAGTGGAAGGCGAGGAGCCTCTCCCATATGGGAAATCGGTGAAATGCGTCAGTGTCGATTTATTTCTTTATCACTCTCTCGCTTCTTTGCGTTCCTTTTCATTTGTAGCCTGAACAAGATTTCTTACAGAACTCTCTGCGCGATGCCTCTGCGAAGTCAACCTTGTAAGGAAGGGTATGACGCGACCGCGTTCAGGACTGCAACCCTCCTGCGGGGAGTACATTGTTGCTAGCTGTTTAAAGCATCAGCCAGCGTGAGCTGATTGGAAGTTGGCGCCGAAAGGCGTGTAATGAGCTCTGGATTAAGGCCGGGAGCGCAGGCGGCAGGCTTTGCTCTCTAGTCCTGTACTTTCCCATAACAACGACGCACAGCAGTGCGAAAAGTCAGCGCCTACGGCACGGCATCGGCTACTTGGGCGAGCGGGTCGGGTTACCGACACGACCGGTGGATCGAAGCTCCCAAAGAGGCAAACTGACTCCCCTTCCTCCTCATCCCCTCTGACCTATAAGACAAGCGCAATAATGGACTGATTGCTGATTAGCATGAACGCGAGCACAGCCATTCGGCTGTGAAAAACAGAAATTTAGCAGTTGAGAAAGCTGCGCAGCTTTCATTGTAGCCATGCGGATTCCATCAAGTGGATGATAATGAGTAATTACTTCTTTCTTACAAATATGCTCAACCTTGTGGGATCGAGCTGAAACATTCGACAAGGGTCACCACGTACTTCTTCTTCTTTTTTTTTTTTTTTTCAAGCTGCGAAGCGTTCAAATTTTGCCTTGCACGTGCATTGCGTTCGGTCTGACCTGCGCACGAATGGAGGTTGACAGCAATGCACAGCGCGAGAAAGTAGCTGCTTAACACGTGCGATGCTATGCTGCAGCGATGGCCAGTTGTTCTACCCAGAATTAATGTTATTCCAAATAACGGATAATTATGAGGAAAATGACTTTCAATCAGAGTGGCTTCCGCTTTTGACACGGTGTTTGCCGCCCTTTAATTTGTATTTTCCAGCTCAGCCACAGCTGAGTGTTTTGCAAATAGTTTCTACAGATATATAGCCGTCTGCACACAACCACGCGTAATAAATACCATGTATGGAAAAGCAAATGCAGCGATGGCTTAGTTGCTTAATGCAGCGGCCAGGAAAGCTGACATGCGCTCATTCTTGGCCCGTATGCCGTTTAGTGTTTTATTTATTATGCGCTTATCACATGCTGCGTGACGTCAAGCTGTGGCGACGGCAGAGTGGCTTAAAGCATTGGGGCTTCACACTAGGCATTCGCCGATGCTCGATCTTTAGTTTTGCGCATGCCCTATACCATCGCGCATGCGCAGAAGACAATATCGCGCTGCGGTGAATGTCGTGTAGGCTGGATTCCCAGGACCCCCTTAAACATTAAGAGATGCATCTCAATCTGCAAGCATTACGACGGATTGAGTTGAGTTGGCCAAATACGAAGTGTGCGCGCTAGCAAGTCGCGTTTCGCTCCGCTTTCGGTTCGAGGCTAGGTGTTCAAGGTCAGGTTTTATTTAGGCAAGTATTAGCGAAATCGGTGACTGGGAACCTTTGTTGTAGCGCACTATTAAATTTTGGGACCGCTTAATGTACCTCAAGAGGGCAATGCGATAGCGGTCTCTTTGTGTCCATTGCGTAGGGATAGAAGTTGATGGCCACCACGATATGCAATGGCGATAGAGTGATGGTTAAACAAAGGGAGGCGGGGGCTCGGCTACGGCGATGGCGGTAGGTCTTGAAACGACTTGAATGGACGCTACGTCCGTTGAAAATGCATTTCATGAATACTACTGCGCGCTCATATTGCCTGTCTCCCTGTAATCGAGGACCTGTTTAAGACCGAATATATACTCACCCTTAATGCCGAAAGTGGGCAATGATGAGATAAATTTTGGAATTACCATTTTCCGCTGCCGAAGTCTCCATACCCATAGACCGCCTTAACCTGGTAAATAGCCACCAGAACCGGACGGACTGCCTTCTGTGCTTTATAAAACAGTAAAAAGCGTTTAAAAGCATCCGTTTTGACGAGTGCTTTCAGCGAAGTTTTTGATGTGCAACTCCTCCCACTATCATTTTTGCCCTCTCATCAATACCTCATCAAAACAGACCATCCAGCCAAGTTAAGGTGAATTAAATCCTATCAACCGATTTGTTGACAAAGCTATCTAACTAAGACGTCCTCGAGCGCTGCATGCCTTTCCTCTTCTCTTCGCTCTTGCCCCTATGCTTGAAGGCAAGATCAGCTGTGATTTTTTTTTTTTTTTCGGTGCTTGGTACACTCTCAGACGCAATAGTGAACTCGAATGTGCAATTTGCGGATCTACAAGCAACACACGTCGTCGTCAGCTGCTTATTGCCTGCCTATCGAGTGTAGTCCACCGTCGCCTTGCGTTTTTGGTCGAGCCAATTGGTAGTCTGGAGAAGAGAGCAAGTAAGGCGTTATGCATCCGCCCCATCTCAGGAGCGTTGTTATTTCACAACGCATTACTACACTGCGACCTTCCCACCCGTAGACGCGTGACGGCTGCTGCGAACGGTTAGAATTGTAGTCAAATATGATTTTTTTTTTGTCTGACGGCAGTGTTTTTTTAACTTCCACTGCGTATAGTACTGCTGTCTAGCTAGTAACAGTACGTAATGGTTAGTTATCGTTCAGACATTATGTGCGTGCAAATAGGCTCAATATATTATTTAATTAGCGATTATTTATACTTGTGGCATTGATCGATGCGTTTATGACGTATTGTGCACTGGGAGAGTGCTGCGAGTGCGATTGTTCTTGCGCGATTCTTTAACGAGGAGTGTGACTGCACTGTGCAGGACCTTGAGCTTATTAGTATTCTCGTTTGATCCATCTTCGTTAAAACTGCGCAGCCATATAACAGCATGCTGACAGCGCAGCATTTGTAACAGTGTACACGTCGTGATCAGTTAGCGAGGATTGTGAGTCTCTCGAGAGCCCTTACAAGTGAAGCCCTTCCGGAAGAAACGAGTGTAAGCGCCTGTTGCGTGTCTGGCACGCTCACTACGACAAGAAACCTCTCTGGCCTTAGTAAGTCTACCGTTGGAGGACGCCTGATATCTGCACCAAGTTCGTTTATAGTTTCCGCTGTGAAAGTGGTCGAAAAGGCGCTGTGTGTGGAGTTTAATTCGTTTCTTTGTCCATTGAAACGAGGAGGAGGGAGGAGTGTAAGAGCTAAAAATGCAGTTGTAACTAGAATGGGAAGCTCTCCACAATTGTGCATCTTCTTCTGCAAGGAAGGACGTCTGAGTAGAAAGAGGTCCCGTGACAGGCGCTTCTAGGGACAGGCGCCTTTAGGGACAGTTGTCTTCTTCTTCGATGTACTAGCCCCAGAATCACCCCTAAAGCAGTGCGGTGCCCAGTGTGCACCGGTTCAACGTCGGTGATAGAGCAGCGCATTTCGAAGGTGCTTTCAAGGAGTGCATGAATGATCTCCTCGTAGGATGGTAAAAGACTAAGCCGCTGTTCACGGAAATATGGTAGCTGAAACATGGAATAGAAAGTGGGATAGCAATCATTCACGGCGATGTAGGCAGATACAGTGAAGCTGGATCGAAATTGACAGAAACTAGAATTGAAACCAACATCCAATTCAGAGGCACAATAGGCCCTCTATAGAAGCACCATCTTCAGCCCCTTTTCAGCACCCCATAGCTCCGTACACATTCAGCCTCGGGAAAAAATGTTCTGCTGTCTTTTGCCCCAGTGACAGCGCCATTGACGCCAGTCGGCCGCCTTCCGTACGTCATCGAACGATGCGTCATTCAACCGTCGCGAACTGAAAAACAGCGCGCCATGCACACTGCTCAAAACTCTGTATCGTAAGCCAATCGAGAGCGACGACATGCGTCATCGATGCATCTTTGCATACTGCCTGTCCTTAATAACGGCCTTATTGCACCTTCCATGGTACATAAGGAAATAGCTGTTCGTAAACTCACTGGGCTAAGCATCCTCGAGCACAGAAAGGTCGATGCTTGGCTTGTTGGTACATGACTGGAGGGAACAAAATGTAACGCGCCGTCTCTGTCCTTGTCTTGGTGCGCTACAAAATTTGTTCCCTTCAGTCTTCGAGCTGCGGGGCGCCTAATTTCACGCACTCAGACTGAGACGCAATAGCAGAACACTTGCGTCGTCTGCTCCGAAGTTGCATTATTGTTAGTAACCTAGGTTTGCGTCGCTGAACGCCTTCGGTGTGCATTCAGCGCGAACGCCCCTGAGACGAAAACACTTTCAGAGAAACACGAGTCTGCGCGTCGGCGTTCACATTTACCTCCGAGGCCGGAAGTAAACATGAACGTCGACCCGCAGCGGTCGCATTCCTGCGGGCGGGAAAAGATGAACCGCTCCAGTGCAATGATCCTTTGTTGCTTAGGCGCTCCTGAGGGCGCTCAGCTTTGTTGTAATAGGAACCCGGAATTTTCTTCCGCGAGACGTCGCACGCGTCGTCTCCTTCCGGATCCGAAGCCGTGCGCAGTCGGCTGCGAAGCGCCCCGGCGAAGCTTCCTGGCGCGCGATCGTGTTGACAAGCAATCGCCTACTCGTGGTCGTTGGGCGCGGTGCAGTGCGCCTCCGCCTCAGCAGCGCTGAGCGCATGACTTCCCGAACGTTAGCCGCGGCTCCGACTGCGCTCTCGAGGAATGCTGTACGCGACCTGTTCGTACGTTGACATCGTGCACGGACGCAGGTGTTCTAACGCGGAGAGGATTACGCCGAAAGCTCTGCGTCCCGAACTTTTGACGGCTGTCTTCTTTTTTACAAGCGAGGTGGAGTAATCAGATGCGTCTTTCTTTATTTTCAAGCGCGGACACGATGTCTCAAGGAATCGAGGAATGTGGAGACGGCTGCCCTTGTACCGAGGGCACTCTTTTACTCCTCGCACGCACTTTTGTTCAGTTTTTTTTTAAGCCCTTGTTCACCATTATTTGCTTGCACTGTCCTTCACTTTTGTTAGGTCGCCCGGGTGCTACCTGTCGCGGAAAGATCATAGAAGGCCTTCAGGTCTAGTCAGCACACCGCCACTTCTATGCGTTCTAGCTTCCGCTGAGTTCGCTGAGATTTGTTATCACACGCCCCTTGACGTCGACGTTGCTGGTGCCTAGTCAGCGCTGATGCAATCAAGATGCAACGACGCAGGAAATGCGCATACGAGGCAGGTTAACCAGTGGAGTAGAAGTTTACCCGATAGGCGATCAAAATGTCTACATCCTCTCCTCCAACTCTCCGCGATCGACTTCATTTAGCGGCACCAGCAATCACCATGTCTCGCCAATACCGCACAATCTTGCGGGAATCGCATCAAGTTGATTCCTTTCTGATTCTTTAGGCTCTTCTGCCATTTGTAGTTGCCATTTGTGATGTCATAACAGGCAACTATACAAGTCTGTCCATCGTCGGCTTCAGTATTATCAAAGGCGGCTTTGACAAATGGCAAGTAAGCATAAGAACGGTCGCGAGAGAATTGTTATATAAAACGGCCCCATGAGTTGTTCGATCATCCACTCGTGTTAGACAGCGATATAACACCGATGCGACAACCGTGACGACGGCCCACCGCGAACAGAGGCCGCCCACGAGCTAGCGGTTTTGCCAGTTCAGTCCCCGGTCGCCTGCGGCCGATTCCAATGTCCACAACGCTGCACGGATCTTGGGACCTCCCTGGTCACCCACTGCGGGTGTGTTGAACCCGCGAGTTGCGCGATTCTGGTTATCCCCCTGGTTACGCCCTGCTCCGCTATCTCGCTTCCGCCTTTTTCACACTCGGGGCGCGTCAGCAGCGTCCGTCTTTCTTTTCCGCGCCCCGCGGGCTACTATATATCTTCGCGTTCACGCTCGTCGCGACAAAAGGCGGCGGCGCCGGCGGCCCTTCCCCGGGTGCGTAAACAACTTCGCGGATCCCGCTTGCCGGGCGAAGCTGCGCCAGGCGCGCAGCCGGCCACCGCAGCTGCAGCCGCCTCCCAGCTGCTCGCGCGCGAAAGGCCACGGAGCGCCTCGTTCATTTTTTTCCCGCCGCAATGAATGCCAGAGCCGATGGCATTTTATTTTCGCCTACCTGCTTTGTGCGAGTTTCTAGAAATATGTCGCCGCTACAAGCGCCCATAGAAAGACAGCCGTTCTTGAACCCTTTCTTGAACTTAGCCGTTTTATTATGCGATCAAAAGCCACGGTCATGCTCTCTCTCGTTTTTCGCATCACACACTGTCGCATTTCGGCTCCATCATGTGACTTGCAAATTTACCACAAGCGCTAGCAGTGTCCGAATTTCCAAAACATGCCACCAGGAGCTCTGACTTTGGAAATGCATTCGATGAAGTTCCTCACCGACGGCTTTTGTTTGAACTTTCTCAATCGGACTTCAGGCATTTTTATTTAACGCATTCTAGGCCCCTTACTAACCATCAGCGATACGTATACACTAACATGCTCTCTTCTATTCGTTGTTCGATAGTTTACAATGTTCTTCAAGGCACTGTGCAGACTCTTCATTTCTAACCCACGCCGATTACTGATCCCGAAGCCGTTAACCTCCCTCAGCGCAAACCAGCGCAAACCAGCGCTCTCCACCTCCGCTCATCCTTCAAGGCCACGCAGCACTGGAACAGATTGCTCACCTGAGCTTTGCGTTCCATATACGCCTAGTTTTTATCACGGCTGTCATTGAACACATCGTCGCTTGAACAATAAGTCCATCCCTCACGTCATATCCCACACCTGGGGCATTTGAAATATTAATACCAAATCAAGCCACGCAGGAGACTAGGGATGTAGCCGCAGGAATCGACCTTGTGCACTTATCTCCGTGTTTCATGCTATCGCGACTGCTTCGATTTTCATGCGCATTTTGCGCTGACGCTGCTGAAAGCCCGCAGCTTCGTGCCATCGTGCTTGCAGGACAACTGCCATCGAGGTGGAAATCCCGTGTGAGCTCAGGCACGGAGGAAATTTGTTCTCTAGGCTCAAGTGAAACGCTTAAAAGTCTACGCCGAAATCCACAGCGAAAATCGCATTGAAACTTGACCTTAATATGAAGCAGTACTGCTGCCGTACCTTCCTGGTATTACCTTGCCTATTGCTCTGTTTAGGTGCATACAGTGAGCCACCTAGCCAAATATATAGCACGCCTTCCAATGCCTGAAACGAAGTTAAGCACGGAGTCGACTAAGCTTGCATTAATTTCAGAGGCGAGACATGCACCGTCATAGTCACAAAATTCAACGTTCTGTGAACAACGACAGCTTTCGCAGTCGTCGCTTTGCAATTAGCATGCGTACGGCTTGTTCTTCTCGCTTCTGCTTTCTCAGCGTAACCGAAAGAAAATAAAAAAGAAAAAATAGCGGGTAAAAATAAAACGCCTCACGCGACCGACTGTGCCGTTCGCGCGGTATGATACTGTCTGGGCGATATCTGATGCAGGCAGGGTCTCCTCTTACAACACTACTTCGTGTATCTAGGTGCACGCACGGGCGTGTCTGGATGCGATTACGACACAAATTACACCCCCGAGCGAGTCATGTTTGTTCTGACTTCACGTTTGATTAATGTGTACCTAAAAGCGCTCCCTTTAAGCCTTGCACTGCACAGTGCAAGAAAGACCATCATGTATAAATCGTACCTTGAAGGACACCATTACAAACACGACAGAAAAAAAAAAAAAAAAAAGAAAGTATCAGACGGCACTTGTCTGCTTATAAGCGGAAATGGCGAAATCCTCTGTATAGGGCTGTTCTCACAAACTGCATTGTCACTGTCATCCCTGCTATCATCTTCATCACTAATGCTGATGTCATAATTCTCAACCGTAATGCACCGTCATTGTCATCGCTAATACCATCATCATTATCGCTAACTTCGGTGTCATCGTTATCACTAACTGCACCGTCATTGCCGTCACTACTATCATTCTCGCGCTAGACGTGGAGAATTACGATCGGTTTCTCCCGCGAGCCTGGCCTGGCGCAGTGATTAACTCGCTCGGCTAGGGATCGGAGGGTAGTGGTTTTGGAAAAAATTTACTCATGGCTATTTTCAGGAGAGAGTGTGGGGACTGGCCTTAAGGTCCAGCCCCTTACAAATTCTAGGTAGTAGTTCGTTTCTCGGTCGAGACAGATTTGTTTTCTGTAGTGTCAGTTCGTTCTTGCGAACACTTCTTGCAAACATTTCCTGCGGACATTTCCTGCGAGAATGTACGCAGCCCATGAGCCAAGAGAGGCTTTCACCTTAAGAAAAAGACAAAGAAACAACGCTTAGTAAATAGTCATCCGTAAGCCAGTAGCGAACTTCGGTCCATCGATCGCTATTCACTAGACCACCTCCCCACCAGATCTCAAAATAAACGCTTTTCATCATCATCAATACTAGAGTGATTTCGCACGTTTGCAGATAGCCGCGAAAAAAAGTTATAAAGAGAATATTTCCCGGGAATTTTTTGCTAGTGTCAAAGTTGAGTGCTGCAACCTGCCTCGAGTCCACACCGGCGAACCAGCAAATCTGCTGAAGCTTCTACCGAAGGTGACGAAATACTCCGTCATACTCGCCATCACACGGGGAAAGTGACGGAGTGCTGACGAACTGCCGCCCGGGGGTTGATTCGGGGACTCTTGCGCGCCGCGTTAAACGCGTGGTGCGAGGCACGTGCAGCTGCGTGAGGCACCAAGGCCCCGGCGCCGTAATAACCTCTTGTTGGTGAGAGAGAGAGAGAGAACATCGTCATCCAGCGTAGGCGTCCCTCTTTTCCTTCTCCTCTCGTTGTCGCCGAGGTAGTCACGACCAGGAACCACTGGCGACGAGTATGGTCTGACCACTCCCGCCGTAATGAGAGCTCTGTCGAACGACGACGCGAATTTGCATTGCAGATGCGTCCTAAGCAGTGCCGCCTGGTTCACCGACAGAAGCGTGGCTTCACTTTGGAGGATTGCGGCAAAGCATGCCAGGCCGCTATCTTTCGTGAATTCGTTGTTGTCCCCGCGCGTCCTGGTGCTCCACATATTAACTTTTCCTTTCTTTTGCCGAAGCTTCCTGGGAGGCATTTTTATCAAGCTTGTTTTTTTTTTTTTTCTTCTTCTTCTCGTACGTGGGAAAACGCTGCGCTTGCCTTCGGTGGAAAGAATGCCTCGTGAGTGACGCGTACAAGACGCCGTGGCGATCGCTCGCACGCAGCTATGCGAAGAGCGTCCTTTGAGCGCCCGTTTCTCTCTCGCTCGTCGCTCGCGTCATTCCGCCTCGGTATTTTTTCATCTTCTCGCCCAGTTGACTCTTTCTGCCGAAGGAAGGCCGGGCAGCGTGCGGTGAGCGCTTCTTGCGCTTTCGCCGGATGCCGTTCTCGGAGAGCGTCACGCTCGGGGCGTTTTCTGTGACCCTCCCTCCGCTCTGCTTCCGCCGACACGAAAAACGGCGCCGGGAGAATCATCGCAGGCTGTTTGTGTGGTAGCCTCCCCCCTCCTTTCGCAGGCCCGGGCGTGCCTCCTATGCCGCCTTCTTTGTCCCCGCGGCGAGTGTTTTCCATGCGCCGTAGTGCGACGGCGGGAATACCCCTCCTCCCCACGTCCGCACACGCACACAGTCACACACATAACAGAGAGCCGCCGCAACGAGATGAACGAACGGCAGCGGGCGCGAAAGAGAGAGTGACGGATTCTATCGTCGTCGACTGTCGACGAACTCTTCCACGTCGCGGTGACTTCTGGGAACCGCAAGGGCGTGAGGGAGATCGTTTGGGGCCACGAGCGGAGTAGCGGCCCCGAGTAGCCTGGAGTTCAACCGGCAGCTCCATTATTCGGGCTATTAAGACCCCGCCACGGCAGCGGTCTTCGTCCGGACGCGCCGCTCTGTGCTCCGACCCTGAGCAGGGAGCCGCTCTCCTCGATTCGAGGCCGGAGGGGGGCCGCGTGGTCGCCGCAGTGGCCGCCCTGAACGCGCAAGGTCAAGAACGGCGGCACGCCGGCCGCGGGTCGTCAGCCGCGCTCGTGCCATTCGTGGGAACTTTTGTTTTTTCTTCTTTTGTTTTTTCTCTTACATTTCGTGGAAGACGCAGCAAAATGAAGCCCTCAGAAATGCGTTCCTCTCACCCACGTTTTCTTTATGTAAAAACGACACAAATCGATTCACGAACATATGACTCGAATCAAGTTGCGTGTTCCGTTCCACAAGTTCATGTTGCATAATTTAGAGTAGCTGGAATTTTAAGTAGCGATTATGAATCAGGAGGAATCAGAAGAACATCACAGAAGCATACAGTTGTACTAACGGCGATCCATTTAGGATAGCTGTCGTTTCATATAGACGATGCAGAGTAAGGTCTAATTGTGAACAACCTTGAAAGAGATGGTAGTTATTACGCACTGACTACTGTTTGGTCATATAGTTTCTAAATATTATAAGCTGTAGATCATCACCAAACATTTACCTCGGGTACTTCTGGTTGAAGCTAGGGCAGCGTTAGTACATTGGTTCAGGTTATGGGACAACGACGGATTAATTGAGGAAGTTCGCAGCGGATGCCACACCTATCATCAGCAGCAGCAGCGGTAGCATCATCATCATCAGCATCCTCATCGGCCGGACGAAGCCCACTGCAGGGCAAATACCTCTCCCATGTTCCTCCGATTAACCCGGTAGCTGCATCAACTTGTTCCGCAAACTTCTTAATCTCATCCCCCACCTTACTTTCTGCCATCCCCTGCTAGGCTTGCCTTGCCTTGGGATCAAATTTGGTACCCTTAGAGATCATCGGTTATCCATCCTCCATTAGCATGACATATCCTGCCCACGCCCATTTTTTCTTCTTGATTTTGGCAAGAATGTAATTAACTCGCGTTCGTTTATCTACTCTGCTCTCAGTCTTTTGTTAACGTTACAACTAACATATTCTTTTCATAGCCCTCTGCGTTGTCCTCAATTTAACTAGAACCCTTTTCGATGGCACATACACAGCACGCTTATCATGGCCACCGCTGCCCCCCAAACTCGTAGAAATTCCATACGAATAAAGGAAGGGAAGCGCTGAGGTCTACGCACGAGCTCGTTTCGCTGTCGGCGGGCTGCGCCTTGCCTGTGGCAAGGGCTACAGCGCTGCGGATCGGCCGTTCCGAACGAGCACGAATGATACCGGAATCACCAACCGGCCGTCCAACGCTCTTGGAGGAGGGTACAGGCCGGCGCCAAGACAGCGGGACGGCGAATGAATCTAACGACGGTGCAGTTCGGATCGTTCCTCGGCTGGGCGGATAACGTCCGCGGTATTTCGGCTCCAGTGGCCCCACGCTACGCATACAAGATGAAAACTCACTGCCTGCTAGCGAGATTGTATCTCAACAATTATAATTCCGAGTTTACAGGCTTGCAGCTCGATGAAAGGTCGGCCAAGCTTCAGATTTTCCTTGCCTGCTCGGAAACCGAAGCAGAGAAACAGACCGTGAGCTGGTTGCTTCGCTGAAACAGGGTTAAGTGGAGCGGTGAAGGAAGTGAATGAAGATGACGTTGCCTGAGTGCTCGGTCTTTTGGCTTAAAGCGTACCCGTTGAGATGGAAAGTACCTGAAGGTGCGACCGCTGAAAAGTCACGGTTCCGATTCTCCTCTCATTAGCTTGTATTGTTATCATAAGTGCCCTTTCTTACAAGTATTGTCGCCGGAAACAAACACGATTCGAATTTATGCGCGAAACGCGCGCGAACTAGCCATTGTTTTTTTGTTCCACTTGCTAATATTCATCATGCGCGCCTTTCGAACATAAAGCTTATAAAGCGCTTCCCAAGTGAAGAGCAGCATTTTAGTTGTAGACAGCACATTCTTTCGGGCGTGTACGAGTTGCTGGTTGTGCGCACTTGCCCAGAAATTCTGGACGAGCTCATTTTTCATCACGAAGGGGTCTATGAACGCATATTCTTTTTTTTTTTTTTTTGCGTTTCATAAGGTTATACCACAACAACATATCCTCAGATCCACCCTCAGGACTCTTTTAGTTTTCTATACTTATCGTAAAAAACGCATCGTTTGATTTTCTGTGGCGTTCTCTCCCTCCCTCCCACTTTTCCAAACATAAGATGAGTTTAAAAAGCAAGGTTTCCCTTGGCATTGGAAGGTGTGACCATTGCCATCAATAGGTTCGCAACAATATCCTGCATTATTCCGCAATTGTCTCACAATTAAGCCCAATGTCTAAAAAGCTGGACTTGTTTAGGTCCTTTTTGCCGAGTTCGGTGTAGTTCCGGCATGGCATTCTTGCGCAGCTGCATTAAGAAATAAGAAGTCACATGAGCTCATCTGGCAAGAGAACTTTGGGAGTTTGATGCCTTTCGGAACGTTCTGCTAGGCCGCGTTCATCCAACTGTCATCGTCGGCAGGATATTTGACAATGCGTGCGTCCCATTGTGCAGGTCGCGTCTTCATCTAAGCGCCTTCGAGGAACTATATATATTTCTCCATAAAGCGCATTAGCTACAAAGTATTTTTCGCATTTTTTACTGTTCACAACTTCACATACACTATGATTATCATCGAAACAACGATAAGGCGATGTTATACGGTATGCACGAGTTTTATTTATTTATTTATTTATTTATTTATTTATTTATTTATTTATTTATTTATTTATTTATTTATTTACTTATTTATCAATACTGCGTAGTCGCTCGACTCCAAGCAGGAGTGCAGGACACAGAATAATACAATAAAATACAAAACTATACAAAGACAACTGCATCCACAGACACATGATACTCTGATGTATCGTATTACATTATACACATACAAGTAGCGAAGCCTCAACAACTACAAACACAACCAACAATGTATATGCATACAGTCCAAACCGGAGCTGCCCAACAGCTCTGCCTGGCGTTGACGAGATGACTGTGCATCGCTGCTCAGTGAGTAAGTGCGCGAATGATAAGAGAGTTGGCAGAAGCAAAAATGGGAATGCGGAAGAAGCACCGACATAACCTAATTTTCTTTTATCCAATGTAGGGGGAAAATAAAACAGAGACGTAATTGCTCACGGAGAGCATGACATTAACTCGCGCACATGTGTTCTGGCATACACTGCAGGGAGCGAACGATATATATTCAAGAGTGACTGATGTAAAGAGAGAGCTGAAGCATTTTAACGAGTTGGTTACCCCGCCGGGGTGGCGCAGTGGTTACGGCGCTCGACTACTGTTCCCAAGGATGCGGGATCGAATCCCGGCCTCGGCGGCCGCTTTTCGATGGAGGCGAAAAGCAAGGCATCCGTGTGCTGTGCGATGTCAGTGCACGTTAAAGAACCCCAGGTGGTCTAAATTTCCGGAGTCCTCCACTACGGCGTCTCTCATAGCCTGAGTCGCTTTGGGACGTTAAACCCCACAAACCAACCTTAACGAGTTGGTATACGTATTGCCACCTTCGCGAAATAAATGGCCGCCGTTTTCCTGTTGCCGCGGCCACAGATAAATTGTAAGCGAATCGAGGAGATGAAAAAATAAATAAATAAAAAGGTAGGCGTTGGACACCTCAACTGCGCCGTGGAGATGAGGGAGCAGCTTTGATGGTCTGTAGCATTAGTGAAGGTAGCATTAGAATTACGCCCAAAGGCGAAAATTTATGGCTTTTGGCGATGTTTTTTGAACCAGTTAAAAAAACTATCGAATAAATCAAGTGTCAATTATGGAATCTTTTTTTTTTTTTTTTTGGCCTTGATGTGGAGCGAATTCAATTCAACACACATCGGTCACACAGTCAGAGTCGCAATGCTACCTTATACCCCCCTCCCCTCCTCCGTGTAGAACATGCTCGAAGTCTGAATTCGCGGTTATATCACTGCCAGCGATGTCCCGCAAAAAGGTATCTCTTTAAATACTCAACGTGTGGATCGTCTCTTAATAGAAGCCATGCCCGACAGCTGTGCAGATACATACAGTAATGCACTAAAGAACAAAGGCGAGAGAGATTGATGGGCAGAAGCAATGGGGGACGCCATGTTAGTGCTTGCGCGGTACTTCGCTCGAGGGCGACATCCCTTCCTCGCTCGCTCCTGTGTGCGTCCGTGATCCTCACCTGCCGTGCGCTATCGCGCCTTCTTGTCGCGCAACCTATTTGTTTCTTTTGCTCTCGCGAGGTCCGCCGCCCAGTTGCTTTCCGATCAACTCGCGCACGGTCTGACCGATGTTACCGGAGCTTTCTCGGTATAGATACTGATTTCATGAAGCGTAGTCCACGAGTCGCAGGTCTAGTTAGAACCTGCTTCACCTCTGAACAGGAAATAACTTGACTGGAACTTCGCGTCACTCAGCTGTACCTGCTCCTGTGCAGGCTACGGAGAACACCTTGTTGCGCACGGCCAAGGATTGGTTTCTACCGCCCGGCGTTAAACGTACCGCCAAGCTCAGTATATACTCCGGCTATTTTGGATTTCTGCCCCACGCAAATGCGACCACCGGAGCTGGCCGTTCAAGACGCAACGCCTGCACAACAGCAGACTGTCACAGCCGCTGAAACCGTAGGGCTAGGCAGTATGATGAAAATGTGTGCAACGTTCCACGTAACATTTCTTTGCTTCCTGACGGGCGCAACCGAATATGTACAAAAATAACTGTTTTAAATGTTCTTTCTTTCCGAGGACAATTACGGAATGGAATAAACTTAATAGCGAGACTGTAACTCAGAGTTCTTTACTAATGTTTGAAAAATGCCTGCAAATTTTATGAATTTAAGTGCGTTTATATGCTCGTATTTCTTTTTGGTTTTCCCACCCTGCTATGATCTGTACCTGATCGCAGTACCTATAAATAAATAAATAAATAAATAAATAAATAAATAAATAAATAAATAAATAAATAAATAAATAAATAAATAAATAAATAAATAAATAAATAAAACACGTGCAATGTTCTGCGAATTGATTGCACTATAAAGAAAATTCTAGAACATGCGAATCAGTTCATGGCCACACCACCGCGGGATGCATCGTACACCGAGTATACGAGTCAAAATATTTATCGATCTTGAGCTGCCTCATCCTTCCCCCCTACTTGCGCAGGACGACGCCTGCTGTCAGCGAAGTCGTATCTGCGCGCTCACGTTTCATGGCGGGATCCTCGTGTGCGCCATTTACGGCCAACTGGTCGCCTTGATTGGACAGCGCGCCACGTTCCATCAGCGCAGCGAGGCTCGGAAGGCCCCGAGGCGACCCTTCAGGCGCCGCCGCGGTCATCACGCATGAACGCTCCGCTGGGCGAGGCTCGGGCTGCGGTCGGCCCGGTCAGACCAACCGAGCTCCCTCCGGGCGCCGAAACGCGCTTCCAGTCGTCCACGGCAGGACTGCTGGTTCTTCCGCGCTAGATGGCATAGTGACGTTGCCGTCAACGCTCGGCAGCCAGCGAGGGACGGTCAGACGTGAAACGAAGACCTTAATACGCGACGTCATAGCTAACCGGCTGAGTGCTCGCTAACCACAGTTGAGCGTTCACATCGTGCCGGACCGTAAGTCCCACATGGCCAAAACTTGCTCGGAACGAACACGTGGCGTCACAGTCTCCGTTGACGGAAGCTCTCAAGCGAGAGCAAGAACAACTGCCGCGCTATTGGGGCTCAGTCATGCATTAGCCGAATTAAATAAGAAGCGATTAAACCAGCCAGTCCGGGCTTTGTCATTTTAAATAAATACTAGTTCGAATATGAATCGACCCGCAAGCTTATACCATGCCAGACAAGGTGATCGCCGAGGCCCCCGGTGTTTACATACATCGCAACAGCAAGGAAGCACTAAATGGCTGAGTGAAAGTGTCATCAAATTTTTTGTACTCAGAAGGTGCACGAATATGGGAACATGGCGTTTTGTTACTGTTTTATTTTTTATTTTTTATTTTTTTTTTCATTTCTTGCTCGTTGTGCCTCTGGGTTGTGCTACAGCCTCATTCGTGAAGCAAGCACTGAAATTTGGCTCCAGTGATGTGGATGCAGTCCCCCAGGTAGCACTGAACATTAGGTTTGGTTTGGTTTGTGGGGTTTAACGTCCCAAAGCAACTCAGGCTATGAGAGACGCCGTAGTGGAGGACTCCGGTAATTTCGACCACCTGGGGTTCTTTAACGTGCACTGACATCGCACAGCACACGGGCGCCTTGCTTTTCGCCTCCACCGAAAAGCGGCCGCCGAGGCCGGGATTCGATCCCGCGTCCTTGGGAACAGTAGTCGAGCGCCGTAACCACTGCGCCACACCGGCGGGGCGCACTGAACATTAGAATTTAATGTTATAAAATTGTTATCTAAGTTGCCTGAATGTTACCTAACGTTCTGTCACATAAAAGTAACATTAGTAGAACATTCAAAAGAAACATTATACTAACGCCGACTTTTGAATGATATATCCTATATGTTATATTGTCACGTCGGCAAAAAGGCGTGTGTAGACCGCAGAGCCGGTAACACAAAGAGCCCGGTGTTGGCGAAGTCCAGGGACGTACGGTCCGAGCGCGAGAGGGCAACTTCGTCGTCTTCTGCTTCTCTTCCTTGTCTTCATCACACTGGCATCAATATAATGTTCAATATTACACTATAAACATTGTTTTAATGTTACAAACAAATGTTGTTTAAATATTCTCTTCTAAACATTACGGTAATATTTGAATCGTAACTATAACGAAACATAGCATATATATTTCAAATACCAAGTCCCATCACTTTTGCCCTTTTTCTTCCAGTAACCATGTTTTTTTTTGTTTTTGTTTTTCGATAACACTTCTTTGCAACTTGAGCTTCGAGACGATGCCAACCGCAGAATGCGAGCATCGCTCTAACATTATGTTAGAAAGTGTTGCTTATTATCCATTGGCCACCATCACTCATGGAACACTCGTCGGCGATGGATATAAAAGCTTGACTCTGTGATATTTGTTCAGAGGTGAGTGTAGCAGTTGTGCTGTATTATGGAGTGGTTGTATACTGTATTGCGGTCTTTGCAAAGCGTGCAAGCTGTGCACCACCACGAGCGGTGGGCTAAAGGTTAATCGCGAGCTCCGCGGTGAGCCGCACTTGCCCAGTTTTCTAAGAGTGGGACAGTGGGCCCGACAGCCCTCCTCCTTACAAGGCAATCACAACGCAGAGCGTCAGTAGCACTATAGGGACGCCACTGTTACGATCATGCTCAAATCAGCCGTACCATTATATTTAAAAAAATATATATCTTTTTATAGTCTGTCTTATACACTGTCTACAGACAAATTTAGGACTGTCTATAGATTGTCTACAGACAAAGAAAATTAAGATGACTGTAAACGTTTATCTATAGAAAATCAATAGATTGTCTAATGCAGAATTATTATGTATAATAGAGGGCAATAGAGTCCATAAAAGTCTATGTCGAATGTCTATGAACCATTTTCACAAGGGTGGACCTTATGAAATTTTTTTGCGGTGCTCACCGGCAAAGTAACGACTGCGTTTCAGGACAGGCATCTTCACCGAGGTGTGTGGTGGCTGAAAGGCAGCCTGTTCTGTTATTGCCTGCACCTGACGTACTGTCGTCTACTGAATTGCGCTCGCAGTGTGTGTCACGAATGACAGGAGACACATGCCTTGAATTATTACGCCATTGAGGCTCGTTCCGTTACCTGCAGTGGATTGAAAGCGTCAGAGGCCTTCATCTCTGTGCAACTCGTGCAGAGCGCAAAGCTTTTACGACAGCGCGCTGCGCAGCTGATGGAAGCGGCGGCATGTGTAGAAGACGAGACGTCTGTTACCTGGGGAGAGGCGATTGCGCACTTGGGGCTCGACGAGTGCGCCAGCCTGATCGTCAGCTGCTTGCAAGGCAATCGATGCGCGCACAGACTCAGCAAGACAGCACGCGAGGACGGAGGCGGCTTCGCTTTATCTCCCGGTCGTAATTAGATAGAAACAGTTGGCGCGCGCCGCAAATTGTCCGTGCGCTTGTATGCGTGACCTGCACGCGCACGGACGTCAAAAGGTCCGCATGGATAGGCCATGGCTTGCACTGCTTGATCTGCCGCGGGGAAAAAAAATAAATAAAAAATTCATCCCTCTATTTTCCTCTTGATTCGCCTTCTATTCAAGAATGCCTATATATAGACGGTGTGAGAAGGTATTATTTCCAAGTTAATCTGTGAGCGTAATTTCGGCGTGGTGCAGAGACTTTCTGAAAGGCGCGCGAATGAAGCAGCAAAAAAAAAAAAAAAAAAAGGAAAAAAAAACACGCAAAGCTTGAGCGAGAGCGCAGTGTAGCGCAAGCACCATCAGCCTATTTTTATATATTTTGTTCGAGATGTTGGTCGTTTAGGGGAACACGGCTGAAGAACACTGGCATCAAACTGACGCCTAGACTGGTGGGATTTTTGAAATTGTTCTCCTTACTGCTGGTATTTGTACGTGTAATTCGTGTAATATAACTGATGTGGAGCTGTTTTTCCTGCGCAATTCCGCTAAGGACTAGCACATTCTGTACTGTTCTTCATAAACAGCTTACTTCTTGGACTTATGACATCTAAATGTGAGAAATTTACGCCAACATGAAGTTAGGGCTGCACCACGGCCTGCCCTAATGTATGCTAATGAATAGCAGTTTTCTCCAAGAATAAGCTGAGGGTGCGCTGCTGTAAACAGGCATTCCTGTCCTTAGTGCAGGAAGGGCCACCTGCACGCCTGCAGTTCAGGTGGATCCTCACCGCACCGCCGCTTCGTAACCAATATTGCCACCAGGCACAGGTTCGACGCGACGCGTGACACTTACCAGCACGGTAGAAAGTGGTCCGATTGGTCGAATCTTCAATTGTGGAACTAGCCAAAATTGTACGAGGGTAAATGAATAGTCCATCTAAGAGCATTCGTCAAGCTCGCACGCCTGATCGAGCAGACCTGAGCACAGACGCGTCGCGCAAGGATTCTTTTCGTCCGCAGAGAGCGCGATCAGCGAACGCAAGCGCTAAAGGCATCGAGGCACCCTCAAGCGCATTCTCGTTTTTCTCCCCTCTGCGGCACATATTTGCCAGTGGCAGCGGTGTGACCTGTCTCTTGTGCGACATGCCGAAGCTCCACTGCCCTTCTCCACGCACAACCAGGCCAGTTAACGTAAACTCGCTTAATTCCAACTTCTTCCTGTTTATCTGAACTGACGTTTTAATCCCGTGAACATCAATCAGTACGTTCGAAAGCCTCCCCCTCCCCTTTTAATTACGTCCCCTCCTTACTCAACAGATTTTCTGAATTATTCTGTTGAAAACATGCGTGCATCCTTGCTTCCGAGTGCATTTTGTGCATTCCCATTGAGAACATTGAACCGTCATATTTACCTGTTTAGCCTTCATAGCTTTTATTGATTATTTAATTCATTGCTCAGTTGTCACCGAGCCTTCAGAATCAGAATTTTACTAGTAATTTTTCAGCTGCGTGTTACAAGGTTGATATGCAAAAGGAGGTCCCATAGTCGGTGACTGAAAGGGGACCTATACTGTGGTGGTACTCTGTGATTGGTCGAGACCTCCATGACGTCATCCCGCCTCGACCAATTAGAGCCGCCGCAAAGGCGTGACACTTTTGCTGACGACAACGATGAGGAAATAAAGGCTTTCGCCTTAATATATTTTCACGGCTTTGTCCTTATGCCTGTCTGGCCAAGAAGGCCACTGCATACTCCGGTACGACGCTCGTCGGTGTTAGTAGTTCTGGGCAAACGCAACTTTTCTGAAGCTGAAATCATTGTAGATCTCAATAGTAGTTCTTCTCCCGGCAGAAAATTCACTCTTCTATGCAGGCGCGGTCGGTGTCCATGAAAACTAGGCGTGGCTATACCCCCGAGATAGCAAGTTGTCAGTGAGTGTTTATGGCGGCTCGAAGATGCATACATTCCAAGCCATCGATCTGAACGGTCCACTGGAACTACTTTTGTAGTCCGCAGTGCGACGAGTCGCTGTGGTGTTCACTTCTACTGGCTGAGGCGCTGATAACTGAGGATACGTGCTACGCTTTGAGTGCGTTTGTCGCACGGGTGACCGACACTGCTGGCACCACGGAGGCAGTGGAGGTAGCCCCAACTCCTTCAAGCCATGCTGCGAAGGTGTTGACCTGTATGCATGTAGATTAAGGTATTGCTCCGGTGGTGCTACGCATGCCGTAGTGTCGGCAGCAGCCTGATAACCGCGTTCAAGAGTGGCCGACGCAGAGCATTGCCCCGGGAGAACTGCCGATAAGAGAGCGCAAGTTGCGAGATGAAAGGCGTATTGCACTGTGCTCGATTCATTCATTCGGGAGGGAACGTCGCAATTCGCTGAGCCAGCAATGCCATTACAATGCAGCATGCTGGCGGATGGCCTCCGTGGCTCGCGTCAAGCTATTTCCACTTGCCGCAGTGCATTCCTGAACCGTGTTCAGTGGCGACGAATCTCTGCCAGAGACGCTTGGCTGCTATTTGAACACCCTGCAACGCTCACTTCTTGCTGGATGAAGGCAGCAAGAGGCGGGGTAGTCTTTCTGAGCATGATGCTGGTTGATGTTACAGGCAGCAGAATTTGGCCTGAGCTCTTTCTGCATTGCCACACCAGGATGCCCTTGCAATACTTGGCAGGGACGTTTTACACACACACACACACACACACACACACACACACACACACACACACACACACACACACACACACACACACACACACACACACATGGTGGGTGACGCAGTCAGATATATATATATATATATATATATATATATATATATATATATATATATATATATATATATATATATATATATATATATCTGACTGTTTGAAACGCCGTTACACCAATCAGATGACTCGCGGTCAGGGAGACAGCGAGGCTTTCGATAACGACGCGAACTCGGATCTGCGAACTCCAAGCTGTGCTTTTATATTACTCTCTGCATGATCTTTATCTTCTCCCATTTTTCATGCCGCGGAAAGTACTCCAGAGGGCCATGTTGGTCGTTCCTGAGCCCAAATGACCGCACCAGTCGTCCCACTTCTTATGAGACAGCTGCTTTTAAAACATAACGACGTGCATGCTTCAGCTCTGTTGACGAGATTTTGCGTGGGTGGTGACATCGTCCATGAACACTAGAGCCGTCCACGATACAATCATGGGTGGCTCGCGGACAATTTTGTGGCTCTGGAGTGAAGGTTAGGCAGGAAAGCGAAGGTGACTGGCTTTTGCCCCTGTCACAAGGGGAGGATGGGCTACCTCATTCAACACCCCCTTCACCCCACTGCACCCCTACAACCGAAAAATACACGCCACGGCACAAGAAATGGCCGTCGCACTGTTCGCATTTATTTTTGTTGCGCAGTATGGGTTGGCCACATGTGAATTGAGCTTTTTTTCTGTTTTCATGCTTTTGATGGTCACATTTTCGCTGTTTAAGAGTAAATATTGCAACCTAGCTCTTCTGAGGGAGCCGTCTAGACTTCCGTAGCAGGGTGTCTTCAAGACAGTTCGAAACCTGCAAACACCCAGCGTAGCTGAAGACTGAACAATCCTTTCTACGACAGCATCCAGACGTCTTGACGCCTCGTAGATAAGTATCAAGCAACGTCCTGTAGATGTCTTTTGTTGACCAAAATATCTATGCTCTTTAAAAACTGACGTTTCATGGTATGTAAAATATATTCTGTGCTCAGCGGGCCGTCCCCACAGCTTTACAATGGAATAAAAAGTGGGGCAGGAGAATCTACGAGGCATGAAATTCAATGTTATCGTCGTCCGGCGAAAAGTGGCTCCTGTCACGAGGGTCAGGACTTCGATGTAAGCTTTTCACGTCCAATTTGTGCCCAATGATCCCCTCTCCGTGTTCTTTTCGTACGGCCGCACTTTTGGCTGGCGCCGCCGAACGGTGCCAGACAAATCGATACGCACTGGCCCGGCCGTACTCTGCTGAGCGCGCGACAGTGACGCGCTCGTCGCAACTTTCGCCGCGCCACTGTGCGGTCTTGTACAGCTAAGTCGCGTTTTTATTGCGTCACCCACCATTGTGACTGATTTTAAACGGTAATGGCTAGTAGAAGTTGTGCGCCATAATGGGCGTTGCGCATTAAGCGACTCTCCCAGCTTTGAGTCAGTCCGGAGGCCGGCTTTCCGTGTCACGTACCCTCCGCGACATAAATCGATGAGTCTACTTGGACTCGTACACGGAGAGAGAGGCGGTCATGCATGAGGAGCACGAAGAGACAGTTGGAGAGGAGGAGGCGGCGGCGGTTCTTTTATTTTTAGGCGGTCGACGATGTACGTGTGCGGGAGAAACGCGCACGTGGTGTCTCCGTTTGTTGTGCCACGTGACCAAGCGCAGCCAATAGCGTGCGAGAAGGAACCCCGCCCTTTAAAGAAAGCACAAAGGCGTCAGAGCAGCATAACACAAGGTGAACGCGGAGCTAGCGAGGTGCCTGGCTGCATTGCGAGTGATCTGCACGTTGTGATTTCCCATCTGCCGTGCCCTCCAGGTAAGTCGTTGGTTCTCGGACATGCCGCCGATTTCGCCCGCGCGGAGCGCCGGTCTCCTGCCCATGATCGCGACGTCGACGGGATACAGCGCCGGTTACGTTTACGCGCATAGACGCAGATGCTGGCCGGCTGGCTGGACGGCCGCGTAGTTCCAGGCCTAGGTGAGCTGTCATCGCGGTGGGAGGTGACTCTTTGAAAACCGGATTTTCAGGAAGTGTGAGTAGCCACTGGCGTCGAGTGAAACGGAGGCCGTCCTTTTCTCAGCGTGCGCCGCGGCCAAGCTTGTTGGCGGACGGCATTGTCTCTGTTCGGAGAGCTCCGGCGTGACTAGCTGCATTTCGCAGGAGGTGCGATCGCAGTCAGCGAAGAAAACTAAGTTGTGCTGCACGTGCTTGATTCGATCTGTGTTCTCCTTCGTGGCTGACTTGGACGATCTGAACCGACGATGGATGCTGCCCTGTCCAAACTGGCGAAAAAGGATGTTCCCTATGCGAAAATGATTCCTGTGCAAAAGGATAGCGACAAGAGCGAGTTTGTGGAAGCTCAGGACGAGAGGTGGGTGACCTCTCGAAAATGGCCACTATACTTTCTGGCAAGCAGGTTTGGGCCTGGCGTACGGCTGCGGCCTGCTTTCTCTTCCTAGCGTGAGCAGGTTCTCGCTGATCCGGCGTCTTGAGCGCAGAACGCTCTGGCCGTAAGAAGCCTTTCTCGGTCGCGTGAGCATTACCATTCTCGGCAAAATTCTGAAACTTTCTAGATGGGCTTTTTTGGCTCCAAATGATTGATCGAACAGCGCGGTGTGCAGGTTGAACATTAAGAGCGTGCAACTTTATTATCTTTATGAAGTTATCGGAGATTGATTGCTCGCAAAGGCGACGTTTTACTACGCCAGGAACGATAAAGTAGTATCATGCTTGACCTTTTTGACCATTTCGAGTGGCGTACGTGCCCGTTGCTGCTAGCACCTTGAATTTGTCGAATATTGAGGTCAGTGATAGGATAAGAAAACACCCCGACGTAGGGAGCACGGTGATGCAATCGAAAAGGCAAAGTCTCTGGTTGTAAAACCAGTAGTATGCCAAAGTTTAGATGTGCTACGCTTGAGCAAAGGCCATGCCTTAGCTGACAAGGGCATGTTTCTTGCTAAAATGTGGCACTGCAAACGATTTGATCTTTGGTGGTACCATGGGGTCGATCGATGGGGTCTCGTTTATGTAACACTGACTTGTAGTGTATGTGATGCGGCTTTTTTTTTTTTTTTTTTTTTTTTTGTGCCAGTGCAGATTCGATCGTCCCTTTCCTAATTAGCAGTCGACCTTGAGGAACCTGTCTGTCTGTTGAGCTGTCCGGGTATTTTAAATGTTAAGTCGTGGATGTGACCTTCTCCCGTGTTTCAAGTTTTGTACGCCGTCTGAATTGATCACTCTTTCCTTGCTAGCCATAAGCAAGCAAACTGAAGCAGTCTGATGGCACCCAGTGTTGTATGCGTCCCTAATAGGGGTCGAGTTTGAGCTTGCGGTAGTATTTTCTCGCGTCGAAGCACCGTTAATTTGACAAAGCAGGCGGCATTTTTTTTGCCAGGATGATATAGTCCTTAGACTATATCCTCGATTGTAAAACGTAATAATGTACTGGCATAGCATTAGATGTGCATTAGTGGAGCAACCACGACGCTAAGCATCAAGCTCATCCTTTGTATAGTATGCCTTTCAGCATGCTCACATTTTGAAGAACTACTGTCTGTACCAGAATGTATATTTTCTTTTGCTAGTGAACCTGGAAGAAAAAAAAAAATGAATTTTCTCATGGCCTTTGTATGCAGCTTAGAATTGGAAGACTCCACTTGCGTCTGTAGCCTCTACTTCAGGCTTTTCAATTGCAGGCTTTGAGAAAAGTCAATTTTTTTTACTGCTTATGAGGTTCACTGACAATTAGCTCAGTAAGAGCATGTGTAAATACAGCCTTACATTTCTGTCATTCTCCATTTTTTATATGGAGTTCACAGTCACTCTATAATAAACATCTCCCCATTAATTCTAAGACGTTGCTGGTGGGGACCATGGCTTAGTTCAGTTTTTCTAATTGGTGTGTGGTAGTGCAGCTTTGTAGATAGTTTGCTTCTCAGTGGTTATGGCTGCTTGAGGATACTACATGCACACTGAAGGCTGTGATATGGTGCACCTACGTACTAGTTGAAAAGGAATGTAAAGAAAAAGGGCTTTGCATTGCATCAAGGCCACCTTCACTTCATTAGGCTTCTTCTGTTAAATGTTCATTCAATTCCAGCAGAGTGCCTACTTTGTCCTGGTTTTGTAATTAGCTGTGGTAGCCTGTACAAAACAGATCATGCTTATGGAAGGTCACTTATAAAAAATCTCCAGGTCACGAGTTCCATTGAAGGACAGTTTTACATTTGCTCATATTGGCTGTTCCCTGTGATCCTTGTTAGTTTGTGTGTGCTGCCTGGTGAATGTTGTTAGGCCTGAAAAAGCTTTCCTTGCTGCAAAATTGTGGTCTGAATTGATATAATATGATTCTGCAATCGCTTCCTTGCCATCTTGAATTTCCCACCCTTCACTATGCCCCAAGTTCACTGTTCATCATTGGCATAAGCCTGGAGCATAGTGTTCATTTGCAAAGGGAGGGAAATTCAAAATGAAAGTTATTCGAAGAGGAACCGGTTATATATATATATTCTGGTTTATGGGGTTTAATGTTCCAAAGCAGTATCGGTTATGAGGGATGCCATAGCGGATGGTGCCGGAAAATTCAACCACCTGGGATTCTTTGACATACACTGACATGGCACAGTACATGGGTGGCTTGCTTTTCACCTCCTTCAAAAAGTAGCCGCTATGGCCAGGATTCAACCCATGTCCTCCTAGGGTTCAGCAGTCGAGTGCCCTAACCACTCGGAAGTCATGAATGGTTGCTTCAGTAGGCTGTCATATTTCTTGTTAGGCTTAGTTCACTGCTTTGGTAGTATAATATCATAATAATAATTATAAATCCTCTGCCACTCTGGTTGTTACCTTGTGAGTTCAAGATTCCACTTCTTTAGAGTTCAAGCTTCCACTTCTTTAGAACTTTAGCATTTTCTTTGAAAGTAATGTGGCCAGGATGGCAAAAAACAGTTTAGATTTGCTGGTTGCAACCTGCATGCATTTTGTGGTGCAGGTGCTTGGTGGAATTAATTTGTTTTCTGAAGAAGCTGTGAGATTTGTAAGGTGTTCTTTTCTTAAAAAAAAAAAACAAAAAAAAAAAAACAACAGTGTCAGTTTGTGGCACAGCAGCATCATAGGGCAGCATTTTGGACACAATTTTCTCACTTGTTGCTTGCTTTGTAGGTCCTAATTTTCTCTTGTTTACAAAAAATGCTTTCACTTCGTATGCACTTTTTTGTAATAGGGACTAGGTGAGGCGATGTAGTCTCTTGAAAACTGACCCCACTGGGACATCCCCGTATTCTTTGCCCTTCTTTCTTTTCCTGCTAGCGCTTTTCTTTACCCCTCTTGCTTCTCCCACGGATATTGCTCAATATAGATGGCAATGGTAAAACACTTCCTTGCTCAAAATAGATGGCAATGGTAAAACACTTCCCATTTGTAGTGTGGGGAAACACTCCAAGCAGAAGCTTGCTGGTCTATTAAAAGACATGCTATGTGTGACAGGGTGGGTTGTTCAAATAGATAGCATTTGCCATTGTGTGGGCAGGATTCTTTTAGAGTGCCTTCCATGTTTTTCTGAGGAAGCAGGTTAGATAGTGTACTGTGCTTGAAAGGTATACATACAGGGTAAGTTTTGTAAAATTCTTATTGTTAGTTTGATGTGAAGTTAGGGCTGTATAAGTTACTCGTAAAATGTGAATTATAGGTAAGGTAACATGCTGACTACTTCTTTGCCATTGCTATTTATTCATGCTGTCATAGGTTGAGTGCTCCAGTAAAAGGATTGGGTGTAGGACCTGTATTACAATTTTTTTCTTGGTGCATGTAATTCTGCATCTTGTTTATCAAGCTGGCCTCCTCTTGACAAGCATTCACTGCGATTAGCCTTTTGTGCATTCGGACATATTTACTTCATGGTGAAACTAATTGCTATGAAGAGATATTGCTTTCAATATATTTAGACATTTCTTCAGAATGATTGCCACCTAATTTGCATTTTTGTGTCTTTATTAAAATTTGCCATTTCCTGCAGTAAAATCATTGAGGGAGGCTTTCATGGGAAATCACAGTGCCACAGGTGTCATTTTACTGAAATTTGTTCAAACTTGTTTCACTCTTTTAGTTGCTGGGGCACTGCCTAGGTGCTTTCATAATGGTCCTTCGCTAGCAAAAAAAAAAAACAACATATATGAATAAAGCTTTCATAAATGTTAAGTCAGCTTCACCTCTATGCTGCAATCCCCTCTAATGGTGGAACAGCAATGTATTGAAACATTATATTATGGCCATAATTCATATCATTTATGCATCAGAACATATTTGCATACTTGCTCTATTACCACTACATGCATCTGTGTAGAAGCAACATGCGATTTCAGGTCTATATCGCCATTTTTCTGGCAGCCACTGACGCCATGTTTGGGGAAAGAAGCAGCGTGGGAAAGCCTACTTAACGATTTTTGCAAGGGGTCCATATAATTGTCTTGTAAATAGGGCCATGTAAAAGAAACTGACACGCCCATGAAAGCGTGAATGACCGCAAAACCAATTTCAGCAGTTTATATATAATTTCTGAATGTAGCATTCTCAAGGCAGACCATGCCCTCATTTTCTTGATATTGCTCTTCAGCCATTTTTATATGTGCTTTGGTCATGTGAGACATGAAAAAAAAAAAAACTGAATGATTGTTGACACACTGTTCCTTGCAATGCTGAAGATATTGTGCTTTAAGAGCTTAAATTCCAGCAAACAATATATCAGTGATTATACAGTCGTTTTTCCTTGCTTCACATGACCTAAACACATCTTAAATGTGGTGTCTCTCTTAGCCCGAGTTGCTTTGGGACGTTAAATCCCACAAACCAACCAACCACTTCTTACTTGTCACAGCCGTCATTTGATTCTTAAAACCAGAATAGCATCATCAAGAAAGTCAGCTGTCAATAATTTGGGGGTTAGAAGGGTATATTATAGGGGATATTTGTGTGTAACAATTTCTAATGCACCATTCGAATGAAGAAAATACTCAAGCAAGAATTTGGTGCCTGTACACCTTTAAACTGACCATATATAAAACTTTTCATTGATTTTTCTTTTTCTTCACTTATGAAGTTCATTTTTCCAAGTTTAAAGGGAAATAATGATGTGTTTACTATGCCCCTTTGTTCTGGGCACTAATCTTTTTTGTGTGATGAGCTAAAAGTGTTTTTTTTTTTTTTCTTCAGGCTATATGCATTTGTAAACTTTGCATGCTTCTATTAGTGCTGAAAAGTATTAAAATTTTGAAGAGAAGGAAATGTTTTAGTAACCGCCTGTTGTTTGGCAGTACATACAGTATATAGTCGTTTTACATACATATATTTTTATGCATATTTTACATCTCTCGTAGAATTACTGATATTCATCAATGTGGCCTGCATTGTATTGAACAAATGGGAATTAGTATCTATTATCTATGGATGTAACTTGCTCCACAAATAAATAAACTAACTATTGCAAAACAATAATCTGTGCCATGGATGATAATTAATGCAGCTGTCTTCTGTCTGTCTGTAACAAATTTCGTTGTTTGACAAAGGGCATTTTCTCACACCTTGTGTGTGTGTGCCATGTGAAATTATTATGCAGTATGATTTTCTGCATCTTTTTCTAAAACATGTCATGAATGTGCAGGGGAATGCCTACGGACACGATGGACGATATCGAGCTTAAGAATGTTGAGCTGCAGTACCCTCTGATGAGATCTCTCTCCAGGAGTGACTCGTACACCCAGGTGAAATGCTTTGCCTTTATTTTAATGGTGGGCTTTACCTGCTGTTAACCGGTGGTAGGGTGAAGATTTAATGCTTGATTTTTTTGCCATCCATTCACCTTCCGTTTCAGGAGGACCGTATTGAAACGGACTTTGGGACCATGGTGGTTGCTGTTCAAGGGGACCGCAACAAGCCAGCTGTTTTCACGTACCATGACATTGGATTGAACCGTGAGTGCCATTGCTATTCTTGTGAACTTAATTCTTGGCTGGATTGACTACGCTCATTATGAGAGCTAATATTCCATAGTAACACGGCCCCCTGGAGAGCAAACAGCCACAAGGCTAGGCAAATAACTTCACCTGGTCATGTAATGACCTTAAGGTTTGTGTGCTTCTTTCTGTGTTGTAAATCTCTTAATTTGTTTTGCCCTTGCTTTGCTTTCTTGTTTGGTCTTTTCTTTGTATTTTTCCCCTCTTGTCTTTTCTGATGTAGTAGTTGTATTCGTATGTCCGCAGTCACCTTCATTAGAACATTGCTGACAGTCTGCACTAGCCCTTTTTGCTGCTATTTCTTCTTTGTTACATATTGTTCCTCCTTAACTGTAATAGATCGTAACAACTTGCTGTGTTTTCATTTCTTGTTTTATGTGCACTCTGTGGTTTGGAGATCAGAGGAAAGTCTAGCCAATTGTCACTGTTTTCTAAGACGACTAGGTAGCATCATCTGCATACACCTGCCAGTCACCTAGCGTGATGTGTTGTAAGAAACCTCAATTCAGAAATCAAAATTGAAGCTGCATAATGAAACAACTCGCTCATTGGAAGCACAATTTGTGCACAGGATTGGCGTGATAGCATTTTTATTACTCTAAGAAAAATTCTGTACCATTGATGTTTCTGCTCTGTCAGCTATCGATATGACCTTGGCTTACACTTAATGCTACTCTGCCTTTGAGTAATTGAATATTGTTGAAGTATTTCCTGTTCTGGAGTTGTGCTGCATGTACATATATATTTTTTTTTAATGAGGACTAATACTCTATTTTATTCCTTTACAGATGTTTCAAACTTCCAAGCATTCTTCAATTACACTGATGTTCGAGATATGATGCAGAACTTTTGCGTCTACCATATTAATGCACCTGGCCAGGAGGAAGGGGCAGCACCGCTTCCTGAGGGGTATGAAATCTTGGATCTTGTCAACTCTAATTGTTGTCCCAGTCTCAAATGTGTTTTGTCTCATCTATGCCAAGTGTGGCATTTTGTTTTGTTTACTAGGTATAGCTAACTGTTGCTTGGCCAGTGTGCATTTTAATCAGTTTTCTGTTTCGTGTGCAAATTGTTTGCTCATATGCGAGTGCAAGAACAGTGGAGGAAAAGGCAAGATCATCGAATGAAACTTCTTTAAAAAGCTGCCAAGGCTAGCGTGTGTGCTGTTGTCTCTCCTTCTGTGTGTGCGTGTTTTTTGTGTGCTGTGTAGAAGCTGGCTAGAGTGGAAAATTGTGATCAATAGGCTTTTTAAAAGAACTTCTTCGTCAACCTGCTTATTCACTATAACTGGTAGGAGCTTTGCCTTTATACATTTTTGCTCATTATGCTCTCTGTTTAGCTTGTTGTGTACATACCATGTCTGCTTGGTTGGTGTACGTGCTGAGTGTTGTTAAACATCCAAACTTCTTCTTCTTTTTTTTTTTTTTTTTTTGTCAGGTATGCCTACCCATCCATGGAGACTCTTTCTGATATGCTGTTGCTGGTGATGAAGTTCTACAAGTATGTTTTTCAATCCAGATGCCTAAATTTTTAAAGGTGTTTGCGTGCTTTGCCTCATTCGATTATTTGGTCTTTGTTTACAGGATCAAACACTTTATTGGATTTGGTGTTGGAGCTGGTGCTTACATCCTGGCCAAATTTGCTGTAAGCGCTTGTTTCTTGCATCACCCCCTTCCTTCTATTTTTTTGGATTGAAAGCTCTCTTTCATGACCAAAACTGCAAAAGCTGACCTATCTTCGAAGCCTGGCCTTGATTTAACCTTTTGAACCTAGCGTAGCAACGGCATGTGGATAAGCGTATAGTGTGAAACCAAAGTATAGTGTGGTGTCCCCATCTTTTGACGGGAACTTGAACCATGTAATTTCATCAATGCTGCATAATGGATTGCTTCCAAGCAAGGCCAAGCTAAACAGTTTTCACTTGACAGTTCAGATTAACCACTTTAAAACCGTACCATTAACGATCAACTCTTTATTAGAGATAGTACTGTCACGAAATTTAGTGCTGAAGTGAAGCTAGTTGTGGTTTCTGTGTAGTAAGATACAAATCAAGAGCATAGTGGCAGAGCCCTTTAAAAGGAATCCATATTTCTACGTTCGTAGCCAGCTTTACTTTCTTTTTTTCCCTACACGCCGCATGCATTCCCTCACGGCTTCAATGCTTACGTAAAGTTGGCTTATCCTCAGGGTTGATGAGCCTGGTGGTAAAGCCATTTAAAAAAAAAAAAAATGCCTCGTGGTCCTAGGTAGTGCGCATGAGGCAATGTCATTTCTTGGAATACGTCCTCGTGGCCAGGTGCACTTTAATATAATCAATTTTTATCAAAAATGTCTTGACTCTAAAGGGGAAAAAGTTTACAGTCTTCTATAGAAGACGAACTGGGACTTCGATTTCACTTTACTATATCGGAGTAGTTACTATATCTGATTTTAGTATAGCGGGGTTCTACTGTAAGGTGCACATTAGGCGTTTAATTTAGACAGGGAATTTTTGTGGCCACATTTTCCTAGTGTTTAACAAGGCTTAGTTTTCAGCTGGCTGGCCTATCATGGCATGATGCTGGTTGAACAAGACTGACACTCATACTTAGAAAGCCTTAGCTAAAGCTTATTTATGCATCAGAACAGCAAATCAACAGAGCAACGGGCGAAAGTTTGCATTAACTATGCTTACATTGGGGATAGCTGGTTTATTTGTTCTAGCTATGCTCAGTGCATTGTTCTGCAGCGACCTAGACGCTAAACTGCTCTTTTTGAAATGTAGCCAGGCTGGGTGACAATTGCACGGTGACGTGTACTCTTGTACAGCTGGACCGCCCAGAACTTGTTGATGCCTTGTTCCTGATCAACTGCACTGCTACCAAGTCGAGCTGGACAGAATGGGGCTACCAGAAGCTGAATGCCATGCATCTCCGTAGCTCTGGCATGACTGCTTCCACATTGGACTACCTGATGTGGCATCACTTTGGCAAGGTTTGGAGATTCTAGCTTGACATAGACAATACTTGGATATTTTGCATGGTATGTTCAATTTAAACTTCTGAATGCATATTGGATTGGTTTGTCCACAAGACATGCTTGGCACTGGCCTCTTTGAACTGTGATTATTTATCACATGTCATTATTGCCGGGTATGCAGTGGTACTTGCAGAATTATAATAATAATCATATTGTAGATTGGCTTACTTTTTCTTCTTGCAGATAAGTAGACTGCTTTAACAATATCATTATTATTTTTATTTTTGGCAGCTGATTGTTTGAATCAGTTGAATTTAATTGTTGATATTAGTGCCAGTGTCTTTGAAAGCTTCAGTCTGTTAACTGTGGCAGTTTACCTTTATGAGCATGATTACTAATTTGAAAGTCATGTGGGGCTGTGTTGGGTTACTGCATAATTCTTTTATCTTTGTGGGCAGACTAAGGCATGTTTATTTTTTTTCCAGCACTCGTACATGATGTACATGCAGCTATAATAATATGGAGCGAAATTCGGTAATCAAATGCATCTTGTTTTATCTGCATTATAATGGAAGGAAGTGTCGTCTTCAGCCTTGTTGAATATTCTTGGGATAATAATCTTTTTATCATATTTTGACCTATGGCTGTGCCTCTTTGCAGCTGAATGAAGAACGCAACCATGACCTGGTGCAAGTCTTTCGCCAGTACTTTAACAAGACTATCAATGCCCAGAATCTGGGATTTTTCATTGATGCCTTCATTAAGTGAGTGCCGGACGCTTTGTTGCAGCTTCTTTTTTTAGTGTACAATTAGCTTCATTGTCTGTATTCTTACAATTTGTTCAGTTCTCATTCACTTAACTAACTACATGAGAACCTCGTTGATACATTCTCGGTTCATATGATTTCCTGTTTCATACGCTCAAAATCGTGGGCAGTAAAAATCTCCCATAGAGTTGCACTATTTTTCTCCCAGTTAGTATGTTCCCAGGTAACATGATTTCCTGGTTACTGTGTTCAAAACTTTGGCAAATTGTGGTCGTATAATGCGTTTGGTGATCAACCGGACATGTGCTAACGTGTGAGGGGGCCTAACCTGGGGGCTCGCGACATGAAAAACGATGACAGCAGTGCCCGCCTGCCATGGCTGCTTTCCTGCAATGCCTTGGTGTTAAGGGGTGAAGTACAAAGAAGTTCACCACACCAATTTACTAGGTACCCGTTCCCATGAAAACACAACTTCGTGAAAATAAACGTGGTGGTTTCTTTGCAGTGCCTTAAGGGCATAGGGGTGAACCATTTGATAACAACTATGCGCTTACATATGAGCGAACCGGGTCTGGGGAATGCAGCATGGGCCAAAACTCTATGACTATAAGTTACTGTGATGGCTTCGCCATGTGTCACAGGTGTAAGAGGGCAAAGCAGCCAAAGAAACGATCCCAGCTCATCATTGTGGTCTACAAATGGGATTTGTTAGTAAATCTCTTCCGCACTTAAAACAGTGCAAATATAAACCGAATTCTGTGAGACCTAAAAAAAAAAAAAGCTGTTCATATTTGATGTCAAGGAGTGCTAACCTATGCTTTTGTGTAGCGAAAGCGTCAATTCTAAATGCCTTTGTGCCTCATTCAATAGTAAAAATTTTCAAAATAAGGCAATTCGGATCATACGTTTTCTCGGATGACACATTTTCCCCCGCATGCTTTAATAAAAGTGGATTATTGAGGTTTTACTGTATTTAATATATGGGCTAGAAAAAGTTGAGGCAATTTTAGAGAGGGTGGGGGGGACATGACAGCTGCAAGTAAAAAATAAACTACATGTAGTAATTCTTGCCTGTTAATGCTAGTAAGTTGTAAGTGCCCTGAAAGGTTTAAACTCTAATAAATTTGCTGAGCGTGTGTGCATTGTCTTTTCGTGACGGTACACATAGAACAGAAAGTGCCTTTAGTGGTTGAAGCATTTTCTCAGGCTTGTTATTACAGTGAAACCTTACTAGAGTAAACTTGGATATAGTAAACTGAAACAGCGATCTTATTTTGCCTCCCACAGTTGAGTGCATTTCTTCGTTTACAGTAAAGACCACTTTAATAAAAATGGCTATAGTAAAGAGTGTCTGGCAGTGAAGTACTTCCTGTGGATTGATGACATTGTGGCTAACTTGCAGACTAGGACCATGAGGCCAACATTTGGAAGCAATTGGATGCCAAAAACGATAACTCTTTAGATGGCTTGCACACCTGGCTTGTGAGCTGGCAGGAGGAGCCAACATTTTAAAGACCTTGGAGCTGTGAGGCCAGGCTTGCAGTGCACCCAGAAAAAAGTACATTAGAACTCCTCTATAGTAAAATCTCTGGGAACGGCAAAAATCTTTACTATATCAGGGTCCCTACCATGTCAGTGTTGGTGATGACATGGTGATGACAGAAATGTGCGCGGTGGTCAAGCACTGGTAAACCCCACAGGCCGTGCCTCGTGTTTTGTGCTGCACAGTGCTGCAAATGTTTGGCTGTTTCTTCCCCTGCCTATTTCTAGTGCACTTATACTCTCCTTTTCTTTCTGAATGGACTGCACTGCCTTTTTTCTATGTTGGTGATCAGCTTTACTTTCTTTTTTTTCTATGCACTGCACGATTTCCCTCACAGCTTCGAGGCCTACGTAAAGTTGGCTTCTCCTGAGCGCTATTAAGCTTAGTGGTAAAGCCATAAAAAAAAAAAAGAACTGTTCTTTAAAAAAAGTAGAAAATTCCTTACTATCTTGGGTAACACGCGTGTGGCGATGTCATTTCGTGGGAAGTCGTTGCCGCGGCCAGACGAACTTTACTCTAACCGATTTTTACCAAACATGCTTTTACTATAAAGGGGGAAAAATGTACAGTCATCTATGGAAGGTGAACTGAGACCAGTTTCACTTCACTATATCAGAGTTCACTATAGCGGGTTTCTGCTGTAATGCTGGCTTCGAACATAGGTGAAAATCAGGACAATGTGAAAGTAGACAGTAGAAGTGCAATGAAGGGAAGGGAAAAAAAAGAGCAGAATGTTTGCAGCACAGGGCAGCACACGAAGCATGAGGCAGTGGCAGCACTGCATGAGCAGATGTGCTGCTCTGTATTTTATTGCACATTTGTTTACTATTGCCTCCTAAATGGCACTGATGTTGTGAAAGACAGTGCCTTGTTCACACAAAATTTTGGTTCTCACATGAAATCAAACTTGCTCATGTTATATTCTTAAATATTCTTAGCAATGCTCTATTTGATGAAATGTGGTAACTTCCTCAAGAAGTAAATGGCATTGAGAATGTGATTGTATAGAATGTGATTACTGAAAATAAATAGTTATTGCTTAAAGGGATAAGACTTGAGTGGAGGGTGCAGTCGAGCTCACTTACTTATAATGACTGCAGTTATAATGAACGTCTTTTTATTATGAACTATCTATTATGGTTATGGCACGGCGTCCCAAATGAAACATTCACTCATAACTGTACCACCCTGAAAGGTGCAAGCTTTCCACCAGCACAGAGATGGATGAATGTCTTCTAGCTCCCTTGATCCCCCTAAGAAATATCAAGCCTCCTCCACCCCTTCCCCTCCTTGAAAAAAAAAAAAGCAGGCATTGAGACTCCTGTTAATAGCTTGTGCACAAGCCTGCATTGACTGTCAGTGCATGCATGAGTGTGCCGGATGGGAAGATTGTGTAAAACAAAGTGTGGCAAGTGCGATACATGGGTAGTGTTGAAAGCGAGACTGCTCACACAATCTGTGCACAAGTGACAATGGTTTGAGAAATTTCAATACAAGTCGATCATGCTTTGCTGACCTTCTTGGTTGCATGGTATGTGTTGCCAGCCCAGTCTGATCTCCACATTCTCAGGCTGCACACAGACAGCAGTCTCCATCATCCTTGGCCTGGAACGGCAAAGCAGTATGTACTAATCAGTGAAGAGTGCAATTAAGCAGCAGCTGACACTTTTCAGGCAAAGTACCAGGTTCCATCTGGTTCATAGGCTTAAGCAAAAAAACTAGTACCTGTGCCAAGAGAGGTGTATTTGGAGCCCAATACACTGCTGGAATCTTTAGACAAGGTTGACTTTTACATTCTGCACAAAGATGCACTCCTATAGCTTTGCCGCTGCATCATTGCAACTTGAAAGGATGCAGAGGAGGTTCTCAAACTACCACCAATCGACATCAGCACCTCAATTGCTCTTTGTATGGTGCATTTGTGAAGTGGCTCGTTTATAGGAAGGGTATCGACTAAGAGCTCATCACCACGCTGAAGAGCTTCGAAGGTGGCTTGACAAGGTGCTGTTTAAAGTAACAGTTGTGCACAGTGGATGTGTTGAAGATATAGCTATCGCATTTGTCTGACAGTATTTTTTTGCTTTGGTAGGACAAAGTCCACTTACTATGAACTTTGGATATAGCGAATGCAGTCTGTATAACCGTCAGATTCATTATAAGTGGGCTCAACTTTGAGTGCCTCTTGTACTAGCCAACAGTGTTGGCTAGTACAGTTTTGCTATCAATTCTACTGCTCATATTGCTGGCAGCATAAGGGATGCACTTGGCTTATATGCTTAAATCTAAAGATAGAGTGAGTCTGATGTTACTTCTGTAGATTGCTAGTAAGAATTGTAAGAAGCTGTTATAGCTTCAATATTCTATTTTATTATTCCTGCAACAATTTTCTTTTTGCCTTTAGTAACAAATTTTAAAACCTGAGCTGATGGTTCTTCTGCTGTTAAATCATATTTTGCAGGAGGTCGGACCTCAACATCTCTCGCGAAATGGATCCTGTGAAAAAGAAGATGGTCAAGAACTTCAAGTGAGTTTAAAGTTAACTTGTAAAATACTGTAAGAAGGGAGTTTGTTGTGTAGTTTTGGCAAGAAATATAGGCACATTTGAATGTTTCTTTTTGTTCTAGAGGCTAGCAATATGTCCTCTGTCACTGGAAAACTCTGTCAAACTAGCAGATTCTTTGTGTTCTTATATTCCTTTACTTCCTGTTGAACGTTGATAACATGCATTCCCATTGTTATTAATTGTGAAGCGCCTAAGAAATGATTCCATTTTCAGTGAACACTAAGCTTAGAACATTATGCATTGTGGCATTGTCCTGAACTGATCTTAATTTGTAGTGCTTTATTTTATGTCACCACACAGTCTTTGCATTTACTGTTAGTGAAGCAAAGAGAATGTGAAAAAGGTGTGTAATAATAGTGTATTCTCATAGCATGTTAATAAAAATAATGGAAATTATAAGCCACATAGTCGAAAAAAAACATGACGAGATATATTTGAAGAGTATAGAGTAAGAGCCCAGATAGGTATGACAGTAAAGCCTGATTGCAAAGTTGCTATAATTTGGGGTAGCCTTCTGTGGCTTTGCAGGCAAAGATAAGCAGAAGAATGTTGTCTCGAAGCTCTCTCTTTGTTTTTAATAAGAATAATGGGGTCTGCTGCAATCTGATTGCAAAGTTGCTATAATTTGGGGTAGCCTTCTGCGGCTTTGCAGGCAAAGATAAGCAGAAGAATGTTGTCTCGAAGCTCTCTCTTTGTTTTTAACCCCTTTTGCTGTCACGAACGTACCGGTACGTTTTTGTCCTTCCTCCCCCATAATGTCATCGACATACTGGTACGTTCGCTATCGTGCGTTCAAATCTTCGTGCCTGAGCGCGAAGCTAGCGTGCTTGGACAGGCTGCGCCATCTGTAATATCCTTTTACAAGTTCGTATTTTCGCCCCGCGTTGTGTTGATACGTATATATGAAGAGTATAGAGGGACCGCGCCACCTTCTTTGCTGGGAGCACGGTCGCTCCGCGCGCACTACTTTATCTCGCTAAGTGATCATGCGGCGTGAGCGTTTGGCAGTGCGTGCGTGCGTGCGGTTAGGGGCTCAAGGATTGTTTTGCTATCTGCCGCAGGTTTGCAGGTTTTTATTTTTATTATGCTGGCATGTCTGCTACGAAGCGTCATGTTCAAGTGCTCGGGTTGCCTCTCCAATAGGTCGACGCATGACTTGATGATCACTGCTTTCGCTCTCTCTTGCCGTGCCCTTGCTTGCGGCTAGCAGCAGCAAAGGAAGTTGTTTTAGCCTCTTTTCATCTCCCTCTGTCATCTTTATTTCACAGCGTGCCATTTCTCTCTGTTGTCGCGCTCTCCGTGCGCGCGGTTACTTTCGGATGGCTGACCGCGCGGGACCTGTGACTGCGGACTGGAGCGATGGCTCTTTTGATTATAAATGCAAGCCGAGCTTGGATTCATACTCTCGAGAAGTATCGATCAGTTTTTTTTTTTATATTATCCTCATTTATCTAATTTATAATCAGGATAATAATAATGATGAGGTTAATTAACGACACATGCAGAACACTGAAATGTGCAGATTTCGTTGACTATGTTATTTGTATAGCAATCATAATAAAATATAATCACTATGCTCGTTCCCTGAAACCAAGCCGACACTGGGGGTGTGTCACGGCCTGAAACGCCCGACAGCGAAAGGGTTAATAAGGATAATGGGGTCTGCTGCAATCTGATTGCAAAGTTGCTATAATTTGGGGTAGCCTTCTGTGGCTTTGCAGGCAAAGATAAGCGGAAGAATGTTGTCTCGAAGCTCTCTCTTTGTTTTTAATAAGAATAATGGGGTCTGCTGCAATGCTTTCTTTGCCTTTTGCTAGGAGAAGAAATGAGATTTAATTTCTATGAGGTCCTTGCAAAGTTTTGAATATAGTAGCAAAAAATGTCTGCAAATGCACGGGCTTCAGGAATGCTTGCTTTTACCAGAGCAGGCCAAAGAAAGTGAATTTCTAACTAAGATGGGGTGTTTTCAGGGGCAGATGTCAATGGAACCATATACTAGTAAAGATTGGTTTGGTTTGGTTTGTGAGGTTTAACGTTCCAAAGCGACTCGGGCTATGAGAGACGCCGTAGTGGAGGACTCCGAAAATTTCGACTACCTGGGGTTCTTTAATGTGCGTGACATCGCACAGCACACGGGCGCCTTGCTCTTCGCCTCCATCGAAAAGCAGTCGCCGAGGCCGGGATTCGATCTCTCATCCTTGGGAACAGTAGTCGAGCGCCGTAACCACTGGGTGGTGCAGATGTGAAACAAGAACAATCAAGCGAGCTTTACTAGCAGCTTTGCCAGAGAAGCTGCTAGCTGTACACTGAGGAAAATGACTCACTGACACACTAGTCATGTCATGATGATGTGTGGTTGCACTTAAAGAAAAAAAAAAAAATCTAAGGGCCTGCAGGTTTTGTACACAATTTTGCAAGTACTAGTAGCAGCTGCATTGGCTGTTGCTTCAGAAGGTTTCTGTTGAAGGAGCACTGTAACAGTTTTACCACTGTGCAAAGGAGTCCCTGTGCAATCCGGTGATCAGTGCAAAAAAAAAAAAAAAAAAAGAAATAGAAATCTGAACTTGTGAATGAGTTACAATAGATCCCAGATATATCAAACCTGAATATATTGAATTAATGCTTATATCGAACAGTCAGAAAATCTTGTTGAAAATCCTATGCAGAAGTGTAGCACTACTGCATGTGTTTATCAAAGTCCTATAAACGAAACATTGAATATATTGAACAGCATGTCGCACCCCTGCAAGTGGTACTTCTCATCATGTTCTCCTGCGATCACGTTTTGCGTGCGGAGGTGTGTCAGGTGCAGCCTTGAGCACCTCCTTGGTGTGCTGACGTCAAGGTGCTGGAAAACTGCATGACACAAGGATGGTGGAAAAGATCTTCATTGGGCAGGTTGAGGGAGACCTCCGTGCAGAAGTAGAACCCTTAGTCTAGGGACCCAACAGACCTCGTGGCCGCCATGGTCTGGGCAATAAGCTGGCGCTGATTGATCAGGTTGGGTGACCGGAGTGCATTCTCCCACCTGACGTGAGGAATGTGGCACATGATCGGCTTTGTCTTTAACACACGACACTGCTGCTGTGCGGGGAAGCCAGCATTTGGTACAATGACCAGCATTGACCAAAACCTTCTGGTGGCTCATAACAGACTTGCTAACTTGCTTCACATACCTTGCTACCAAAGGTGCTGCATAAACCAACAGCACTTTAATCTTAATGAACGATTAGTATGCTTATAGGGCACTGGAAATACTATTAGGCCTCTCATGTTTGGAAGTGGCTAGTTACAGAGCACTCTCCATGGCGGCTTCAATGTGAAGTAGGCCAGGCATAGCAACACCCAGCGAGCTGTGTGCTGCCAGTATGCCAGAGGACAGCATATTGCTGCAGGATGCATCATTCTTTCTTCTAGGTTGCAGGCAGGTTTTTCACTGCCATGTTTATATACATAGACAGATTGAGGAGATTGGATGCAATTGCTTTTTACTTGCTTTGCTTGCCCATAGCCAAGATTTGGAGATATCTATCAGAACTGTGCCTTGTGTGCAGTGGAAGCTTGCATGCCATTATTACCTGCCAGGATAGCTCCCAGCTGCTCATTTTGATGGTTTAGTCGTTCTGCCTGCACATGTAGCTGGTGGAGCTGAAGAGTGGGGAATCTTACCCCCGTCTATCTCCCCAACCCATATTATTCTCAGTCTCCTGTTCTCTTTCCTCATTCTTGCCCATGGTGTCCATCAGCTGGCTATTATTATTAATTTTGTTTTGGTCTTGTCTTCTTGGTACTAGTGGCAGTTTGAACGGCAGCACTCCTCTCTGTGATAGTTTGAAGTGAAATGGTAAATTCCATCCCTAGTGCTCTATTTATTAGTTTCTGTTTGCCATTACTGTTTCTTTTAGTTTGCTTCTTATGGAACAATTTGTTGTATGAGTGTAAACTGGATGAAGGTTCAAACCGGATGGCCAGCTAATTCATGTTCGCTGTCAAAAATCTCCACTATGTTTTAGCTTTGCCCAGTTATGATTTTAGTGATCTCATGGGGCTCAGGATATACAAAGAGTATAACCAGCATGCTTGGTCTGTGTTGCAGGGCCCCTTCAGCATCTGCCTGTGTCCTTGCTTGCTTGTCATTTTTCTTGGGAAGACATCTTGTGGCAAGAGTCGGCAGTTTTTGGTGGCTTTGTCTGGAGTGTGCATAGATACTACACACTGCCAGCTTGATTTGGAATTTGTGAAACTTTCATGGTAACAAATGCAGTGAGCACTCTGAATATAAAGCACAGATGATTGTGTTGCCTGCATGTAGCAAGAATATGTGCTATTAGGACAGTTACTTATTAATGGCTAATATTGAATTGTATATGCAAAAAGAATATGCTGAAAAAGAAATCTTGGGAAGTTATTTACAGTTTAGATCAGAACCTACAAAGCATAAATGTCTTTTAAGTACGGCTACTCTGCCACAATCTGGTGTTATGGTTCTTGCGCTCTGGCTGCATTGCCACAGAAAGTGGTCTTTTCAAGTATGGGCTTGAATTGAACATGCATGTTGTTGGCTAATACTAATGTTGTGCATGGGACAGATTGTAAGCCCACTGTGGGATTTTACTGAATATTCAGGTGCACTGTGATGCTGGTTGCTGGAGCCCTGTCGCCACACCTTGATGACACAGTGAACATGAATGCTCGCATGGACCCAAGTACTTCGTCATGGATGAAGGTATGCCTAGCTGGTAGCACTGTGCCTGGTTATTATTTGGTATTATTTTTTAACACTTTATGTTGCATCTAGGTGTCTGACTGTGGCATGGTACTTGAAGAGCAGCCAGGGAAGGTCAGCGAGGCATTCAGACTGTTTCTTCAGGGACTTGGATATGGTAAGGAAGCAATTTGTGATGCAGGTCAAAAGTGCTGTGATTTCACAAATAATGTACATATGCAACTGTTGTGACTGTGCTTGTGTAGCAATAGAATATATCTAGGGCTTCTTGCTTTACAGTAATCGAAATTCTTGGCATGCTTTAGGGCTAATGTCTCTCTTTTCTTTTTTTTATCTAATGCAGGAAAAATCCATCTTATAAATCCACATACAATAAAGCTCTCTGCTCCCAGTGAATGAAAATGCCACTTCCAATTGACTTGCATATAGCAGAAAAGCCCTAGTTTATCGTGCAAATCCAGCAAGTTTGTTAAAAGGAGTATAGACACCAAACTTTGGTTACATTTCTTTTTTCTTTTTAATGACACATGACATTACTGAACATGCATCACTGTGCGCCATTTGCCTACGACTGCTAAACAATTTATAGTTGAATTTTATTCTCACTGTTCCAATTTTGTTTTAAACAGAGGGGCGATAGCTACGACGTCATACAAGTAGGTCACAGGAGGGATAAAAAAATCTGCAGTGTAATCGCTGCTGCTTCTCTCATTGCGATTCCTGTCCTTGAAGCAGGCTGGCTTCAGTGTTGTAGTAAAGTTAATGAGAAGGATTGATTATATTTTTTTTTCATCCCTCATGTGACCTATACCTAACTTTGAAATCGAAACAGGTGAGAAAACAAATTCGACTTAAATTATTTAACAGTTATAGGCAAATAGCAATGATCTGTGTATAGTAATGTCTTGCATGCAAACAACCAGAACTATTCTCCTTTAAAGGAAGTTGTTACACAGGCAGCACAATTATGACCGCCAAACTGTCGCACCGCAGAGCAGCTGCTAGGATTGAATACAGGCGCTCCAGGCATTAGTTGCTGAAAAATTTTGAACTATGCTGGCGCTTTTTTGTGGAATTATGGGTTTTTATTTTATTGTACACTTCTGAATTCAGCTGTTCCTTCCTGTTTATGCACTTTGTCGGTACCCAGGCATAATTATGGGGCCTCATAAACATTCACATTACAATTTTTTTATGCAGGTAGTGATGATATGCCATTTCTTTTGTTCGTAAATTTGTCAAATATGAGCGTCAAAGAATTGTGTGAAAATGTTATATAGTGTAAAGCTAGCACAGGGCATCTTTGGGATTCATATCGAAACTGGCTTCTTTACAACACTTTTTTTATTTCATTGCAGCGGCTAGACAACAAAGTAGGGCAACTCTGGAAGCAGATGCTTTCATTTCATTCTGCTCTTGAAACATTTAATGAGTGACCATTTTGATGTTTCTCCTGCCTACCCTTAGAAAGTCGTGGCCTCTTGGTGATTCCTTGCTGCATGTGGTCCTATTGTGATTAACAATGATGAGCAAGTGTGCGATTCCAGCAGCCACGTCTTTTAAGATTTCTGTACTGCTGCTGCTCTGGTTGTTATTCACTGAGCTATTTTAACATTTTCCTTTACTTTTTCTGTAAAGCTTTGAATTCATCCCAGAGGAGGTCGTCTGCAGCTTCACTGAACGAAGGTATGTAATTTAGCTGGCCTTTTCTTTTTCTGACCTGTTCAGACACACTGTACTGTGTTGCTTTTTGTAAGTGTTAAAGAGTGCATTTCATTTTGTGACTAGCATATTAAGATGTAGAGCCCTTAGCTGTGAATACATTTCTGGTCTATTTATGCTGCCCTTTGCAGAGGGCAGTAATCCAACAACATATAGACATTGGTTTCGTTGATCGCAAATATGTCACATTGAAGTCACTTGCAGCCATTCTAATCTTGAGTGGCTGAAGAGTTTCAGCAACCATTGAAGGGTTCATTTTTCAGCAGGTATGGTAATTGGCACTTAAATGGGGCACTATTGGTATTTTTCTAATTTTCATTTATTGTCCTGCAATTGTTGTGGTCAGTTTTGTATGGCATGCACTTGTAATTTTGCTTTCTGCTTTCACGCATCATTCTGTTGACCACACAGCTGATTGCATGAGTTTTTACACCTTGAAGCAACAGTACACTCGGTTTTGATATGCTTGTTTAGCTCACTAGTACGTCTGAGTTGCAGCTATGAATGTAATGAGGACTATCTTATTCACTGAGATTTTCATACTACAAAGATTCTTTGAGGCATTGTAGCAGTACTGCTTTGAGCAAGCACTGAGCATTTGCCACATGGCAGCTTTGTTGATTTGGTTATTATCCTTTTTTTTTGCTTGCATTGGCCAGCCCTGGAGATGCGTCGTCGATCCTCCCTCACTGCTTCAGCTCACAATGCAGGTTAGAGCCTTGTGTTAGTTTTGCTTTTTGTTTGTGCCAGAAAGAGCTTTTGCGCCCTTGCCCAAAACAGACGAGGCCTGAAGAGTGCGAGAGGAACCCGTCAGCACAGGCTGCTGGAAGCGCTGCGACTCCTACAGATGTATGCATCTGGGCCAGTAGCAAAGCCAAGGCCTGGTGGCACAGCATATGGGCTCCATTTCATTTGCTGGCTGGTGGCTGGCAGTATGCACATTGCAAAGGCATTAGCCTCGGATGGTCACTGTGATGGATACCTTACCTTTTTGCCAAACTGGGAAAGAACTTGCTGCTTTTATACTTTGGCTGTGACATATTGGCTGTCGAGTTTCATTTTATTGTTTTTGGCAACCTTTTTGATGCTTCTCGTATGCTAGCGAGTGAGTGTGTGCGTGTATGTGTGTGTGTTTGTGCACAGAAATTAAATTTACACTTACTTGGTGATGGTAAAATGTCTTAGGTGCTGTAAATTAATAATACGGTGTCGTAGTTTGCTGTACGATGTTTCTCTTGCAGTGAGAAATGCACAGGTTTACGCTTGGAAGCTTCAAAGGCCACCTTGCTTAAAAAGCAGCACTCTTTTTATGTGACCGTTTTATACTAGCACGTAGTGGCTTTGCATACTGTTCGTGTATTGCTGTCCATACATCTCTGTCTCAGCTTGCAGTGGGCTGTGCAGGTAATGTTTAAAAGCACAGGTGTTCTACTCGCCCTTTTCTAGTCTTCTATGTTGTGCTGATATAAGCATGCTTCTAGATGTAGCTGTAGTATGGTAGGTTAACACTTAACATTGCAGCACCAACTGGACTCGTTTAGAATACTACTGGCTTATTTCGGTAAGAAAGGGTGTGCATTCTCTGCACCTGATTTGTGGCCAGCAACACATACCAGCTTAAAATAAACACTGTGGTGCTACTGCTGGGTTACGCACAGGAACCATGAATGCTTGGCGATAGGTTTTGTAAAATTTGATAATGAGATTTGAAAGATCTCTGCTTTGTACATGGTGCGCATGAGAGTAACATTGCTGGTAGTTGCCATTTGTGTGGGTGTGCCAATGGCTGGGTAGTGCAGTGGGGGAAAGGTGAATATTGAGGCTTTTGTGGGCATGGGTCAGGGTGATGTGCAAGGATTTTTGCATTTTGCTGAAATCGTTTACCTTGGCAGTGGCTTCAACTGGCAAACTGGTTGTACACACCCATTTTGCATTATCTTCTGTTGCTTCCTTCAATTCCTGTGTGCTTAGTGCTTTATTCTGATTGATGCCTTTCTAGTGCATGTAGGCTTTGTCTCATCTCTGTTGTGCTGCTTTCTTTCATATGACTGGCTTGTTTAAGGTGTTTCTCAAATATTAATTGCTGTTTCATTTTTCTTTTGCCAGCTATGTTTTCATGTGCTAGTTGATTGGTTTTCAATGCTTCTACACAATCAATCTTGGGGGTGAAGTGGTTCTGATGTAAGTCATAGGTTTTAATCATTTGTATTTCAGTGCTCGTATCCTTCCTACTGAAATCACTTGTGTACCCATGTTTGTGTGTACACCTTGTTGCACTTGTCAAAGCACCAGCAGCCTGCTGGTTACTAATGCACAGCTCTGTACACATGGGGTACACCTACCTTGTACCAAGTGTAAGCTAGTACTTTGCTTCATAGAGGGCTGATACCATTCTAGGAGCACATCATGTGCTGAGGAGCCCATGCTGCATTTAAAGGTCCTTTATACACAGCCTTAACTAGCTCTGAGCATCCCCCCTCCCCATTTTCTTTCATTACATGTAACAAGGCACGTCTCTAGTGGCCTCTTTGTCATTTTTTGCATTCTTTTCATCTAAGCTGCCTTCTGCCTGCTCACGGACACAGATTACAGTCACAAGTGGCACAAATTTATGCAACTGCGTTACCATGGTAACAAGATGCTGCCTAGTCTGAGTGCATACATATTAGGGCATAGTTTGCATTCAGTTATGCAGAGAAAAGTGGTTAAAGTTACTATGGCTGTTGACCTAGCTATGGCGTCAGTTCAGTTTGCAAATATTATCCCTGTAAGGTACCGTGGAAAGTGATATTTGCAGAGACCAGACTACCCAATCATTTTTTGCTGTGGCCTGTGCATTTTGCATGCTTTTGTAGTTTGGAAGTTTTATAGAGATGCTCATTTATGCCTTGGACTATTCCCCTGAGGGATTTAGTGATGAGTGGCAGATCGTCATGTGCATGCACCAATTGGTTCAAGCAAAATGGACAGGATAAAGCTTGAGAGAAATTTTTTGCTCCCTAATGAACATCTCGACAAATGATTTGGGCAAAATTTCTTGCACAGTCCTGCACTCCTTACTGTAGCATACTTACACAAGGTTTCTTGGCATCTTCTCTTAAACGCTTCACTTCTTCTGTTGTGGCAAGCTTGGCTTTTGAAAGAAAGCATTGTGTACAGCAATCACAGGCGTAGCTGGTTTGTAACAAATGTGTCAGTCATGAATGAACATTGCCAGTCAAGCAGGAACTAAACGTATGCTGTTTATTTGTTACATCTCCAAGGCATTCTAAATACTCGTCGTCTGTAGGGCCCCTGAGAGGTGCACCTGTCAAGGAAACTGATAGCATGGTGGACGTCCCTAACACTCTTGTAACGTCTCCAAGCATTTACACCCTCAGCATTTTTCATCTTGATAGTATGTTACTCTGCTTCATTGGAAAGACTCCCTAAATAAGCTGTCATCATATGGTGGCATCCTTGTTATAGAGCAGGGGTGGAAATGCTGCTCCATTTGCTCCATTCTGCTCCAAACTGCTTTTCCTGCTCCATCCTGCTCCAAAATACAATATTGCTCCAAGACTGCACTAAACTGGCTGCCTCGATGTTCTTCTATCAAATTAGCAGAACATGGGAACAATTTCACAGCACCGGGAGCAAAGTTACAATGCATCTTGCACTGGGTTTAATACAAATAAAATTTTTGTAAGGGAGGGAAGCGCGGAGCATATAAATATTTGTCCGCAAGTAAATTTAGCATGAGCCACAGGCGATTGGAGGGAATTAATTGCAAAAAAGAAATTCACTGTGCATATGTGACATGCAGCACCACCTCCCAGCCTTTTGAATCTCTGCTGGAGAGAAGTGAGAGCAGCAAGGGAAGCAAATAGGCACAAACTACTGTGAACCGTTAGGAAACTTGTCTGACTGAAAAAACTGCATAAGTTATTCTAATCGCTGTGCTGTGAAAACGAGACTTCAACATGGAGCCTCTTCTTTTATTGACAATCTTGTCAGGCCTGTACGGCAGACAAAATCATATTTGAAGTGTTATGGGGTGGTATGCCAAAGGCGTTAGTAGCTAGGAAGCTTCTGAAGAGTGTTGGGAAGCCATACAGGCTCTATGCCAAGAGATTAAAAATGAGCCCCGGCATTTCATCAGTGAATTAAAAAAGCTGAAGGATGAAAAGGCCTCAGTGCCATCTATCTTTCATGAAGGCACTACTGACCAGCGGTTAGGAATTTATCAGCACAGACATAGGATTGAAAAGGATATGCACAAGATAGAGAGGTACCCATTAATCTGAACTCTAAATATCTTTCATGAAGGCACTACTGACCAGCGGTTAGGAATTTATCAGCACAGACATAGGATTGAAAAGGATATGCACAAGATAGAGAGGTACCCATTAATCTGAACTCTAAATTAGTGGCACTGCTTGAGCGCATTGATGTGGTAGACTCGACATTTTAATCTAACAAGTCAAAATAGGCAAACGCTTTAGGTCAGACGAGGTGTACAGTTATGAAGTGCGCCAGCAAGTGTTCTGTTTGTTGCTAGTCTATTCCAAGTTGTTGCTAAGGTCAGCCTGTGTTATATATATCTTTACATGCTTTGGCTGTTTGTCTTGTCAGAGATGAGTGCGAAGTTGCAAAGGCATTGAACTTTCATAAAAAGGAATCAAATTGGAGATTTTATATTTCAGAAAGAGAAAACTGTAGTTCTCAAAGGCATTTGACCTTAGAAACTTTCTCCAAGACATAATTCAAATGCTCCAAAATTCTATTTTCATTGCTCCGAATCTGCTCCAAAATGCTCGAGTCTGCTTCCACCCCTGATAGAGGAATGAAGAGTGCTTATTCATCCATACTGTAAACATAGTGGTGGAGGTGCTGTGAAAAGTGCAGCTTTTTGGTGGTTTAGTGTTGGGGGCATGTCATGCATGTCATGCATGCCACACTGCCTCTTGTGCACTGGGGATGCCCCCTGTAGCTTACAGCATGCTAACAATGCTGCAAGAGGAGACTCAGAAGAAAATGAGTATCCATTCAGGAGTCCTGTAGTGGCATGTGCACATCCTTTCACTTTTAGTGCCAGTGATACTTGAAAGTATGGCTACCAGTCAGCAGTTCCATGGCTCAATTCGTCTCTTTGATGCACTTTTTCTTCTTTGTGGTCATCTCTATCAAGGCCACACCAGATATACAGTCAGGGCAGTGATAATGAGCATTTCAGTGTTACCACAGTTATCGAGCATAGTGAAGCATGCTGCTAGTGCGAGGAACACACTGTGGTCCATGCGCTAGTAGTCGCAGCTTGATGGTAGGCTGCATGAAATCTTGCCTTCAGCTATGCCACTGCGGTGAGTGCAAGCAACTCTGAAGCATGAGCATCAGGACTTGGCTGCCAAATTTTCCATTTAAATTAAGTTCAGTGGTATTGTTAAAACTATCCCAACCCGGTCTTCCATAATGTTGAAAAAGAATTTGAGCTTTTGGCAGCTTGATCTTACTTTTTTTTTCTATGTGAAATTGCAGTATCACCACTAGTGCTGCTCGTAACTGGGCAAGTAGCATAGTTTGTCATTCTGTGCAGATGTACGAATAGAATGTAGTTGTACTGCAGTGTTCCTTGTGCATCAGAGTATTTGTACCATGTACATGCATCTTTCTTTTTTTTTTTTTTTACGCACTTCATATATATATAGGCGGGTCACAGGTTATGCTGTCAGAATTGTGTGCAAGGACAGGGATGGGGACATTTTTATTTACCTTGTTCTGGTGCTTTGTGTTGCAGTTCTTTTTTCTTTAATTGGACTTTCTGTGCGAAAACCTGTGTGGCTGCTGCTTGACCTTTATTTCATACCCCACACCTCCTATTTTGTCCCAGTTTTTCTTGATCTTGTTTTGTAGTTGCAACACCTTACCTTAGGCGCCTCTGGCAGTGTGCTCCCAGAATTGCGTGTACGTGGGTGTATGTGTGTGACTGTGCGTATGATGATAGTTCATTTGTTTTTCTCTTATGTTTTGAGTTGGTTTTGTAGATCTGAATTGTTTTTTATTCTATTTCTTTTTCCCTCTCCCTCTCCCTTCTTTCTTTTTCCCCCACCCTCTTCTTTGTAGTCCCTAGTCTTGCTGGTCAAAAGTTGAGCTCAGTGCGTCAGACTTCACTTGAAGAGGAGGCCAACGCCAAGCAGGAAGTGCACATTGTCGAAAACCCCATAAACCAGCATCAGGTGAACTGCTAAGTGCAGGCGGAGAAACTCCAGCAATATGGAGGGCCCCCACAGGAGCTTTTTCGTGACAGCACTCCTGCTAAAGTTGGTGTGCGAGGACTGTTTTGGTCATGGGACGGGGTACAGACACACACAAAAAAAGCAGAGCGATGTAAGCATCAGCTAGGTTTAAACAAGGGAGCTGCTGCTGCTAGAATTGCATGTTATCGCATCACAGAAGCTTGTTGGTGTACCCACACGCACGTGGTAGCATGCACAGTGGTGCCTGGTGGTAGTACAAAGCTGCAGTCCCTTGAGCTCAAAAGGCACTGACCTTTGTGCCAGACCTGTCGACGTGTGTTTCTCGGAGTCTTGCTCTATACTTAAAACAGGCCTTGACCAAAGAATCATTGATTCTTCTGGAGAGCATCTCAAGAAAGCAAAAACGAGTAAAAACTGCATGTGTGCATCTACTTCTGTGCGTGTGGCCAGGCTACATCGGACTCTATTACTTGTGTTGAGGCTGTAGAATAAAGTGTACGGCTCTCAATAGTACAACGAAAGAGCTTCAGCAACAGTGCTTGCCTTTGTGGCTGCTTTAGCCAGCTTTGTTTGGCAAGTTAGGTGTGGAGCCTTGCTTCAGTACAGAGACTGCTGATGAGGAGGACCAACGCATTGCTTGTTGACGCTTTTCTAATATTAGCTTGTTGCCGGTGCACTAAGTTCACAAGGGCACAACTGTGTTCCTCGCAGGCTGGAGCATTTTCAAGACATGCCTGCCGTGGGTTTTTATGTGTGTAAGCTGGTTGCGTGCACCAGGGCTCATGTCACGTTATGCAAAAATAGCAATGTGCGTATAAAAACTTGCTCTTATTGTGAAAGGTTGTTGTTTCAACTGTTCAGTCTGCTTTCACTGCTTGCTGCAAAGAAGAGGTGGGGAAGTAGGCTGCATTGAAATGGCTTGTTTTGCTCTGGTCTCACCCACCCATGTCTGTTGTGAATGGTGGCAAAGTGAAAGTGAGTTACGTGCTGTAAACGTTAAAAGGCGGAGAGGTTTGGGCGTGTTTATTATTATTTTTTTTAGTGAGGCCTTGTTTGAAAGGCTTACTTTGTAGATGGTGGTTGAGATGGTGGCATGTACTGTACACAGTGTATACATGAGTGAAGCCTACTACACAAGATGTATAAATGACGTACTTTTACTTTGACTACGGGCATATGTTGCATTGTATGTTCTGTGTGCTGCTCCTAAAGATTCAGCCGAAGAAATGTATTTTTATTATAGTTTGTTCCTTACAACTGCATGTACAATGAATGCATTTGTTTTACATCTATGCAGGTACATGCACATGGTACAAATAAAGCAACATCATACACACAATGCTGGCTGTCTTTTTTTTTTTTTTTTTACAACCCCATGAAAAAAGTTGGGGCTAAGCAAATTAACATCCATACTGCTTACAAAAGAGAGCTGATTGCTTTCCCTGCAGAAGTTGTATTTTAATATTTTGGACTTCACACTTCCAGTAAGTGCTATGCTGCACTTCTACAGGAGTGTTTAATGGCACTAATGTATATTTGGCACTGCCTTATTCGTACTGCTAAGCATATGTAAAAGGAGATCTGTCACAGCATGGGTGACAAAGCCAGGTGGTGTCTGAATATCTGTAAATGATAAGCTCTGCTTAGAGTGCACTTAGGCTGAACATTTTACTCTTCATCTCTATTGATGGAGGTTTCTAGCTTGACATCATCCTGGCAGGCACGAGCATAGGTAGAACACTTTTGGCGTACTGTCAGGATTGCAAAGAGGGTTAAAAGTATGGCACTTGACAATGTTACCAGCACTACCACTGGTACTACAGCAAGGTCACCGCTTGGTTCTGGCAGTGAAAAAGTGAGGATAACAATGGCAAGCGGTCCATTCTGAATGGCAGTTTCCAAGGAGACTGCTATAACCTGTTTCCTGTTGAGCCGAAATAACCAAGCCATTGTTGCACCAAACAAGAATGCTGTAACTACAACCATAAAAGCAGCTACAACGTCCATGATGGTGATCAATGTGACAATGTACCAATAGCTGTATGTCCCTATGACTAGGGCAACAAGTAATATAACCACGGAAAAGGGCTTCACAATTTTCTCTGATGTTTGTGCCCACTTGGGGCATTTGTATTGGATGAGAAGACCCAGCCCAAGTGGTAAAGTGAGTGCCACCAGGGACACCATCAGGTTGCTGAATGGCACTGCTGGTGTGGTGCTACCAGCTATCTGGCGTCCAAGGGTGTGCATCCACATTGGCATCAGGGCTGCAGGGCCAGAGAATGTGGCAGTAAGTACACGTGGGTACATAATATTACGGAGCAGGCTTCTGGCGTTTGAAATTTTCTCACTCCTGCAGTATAGATCATATGATGGCTATTTAGATCCGTATGCGAGCGCACCAGCGGCATGCATTTACGTATGCGCAAGATGATTCCTAATATTTGCTAAGTTACATGCGCCAAGATTTTATCGCCGAGGCATGCTCCGTATTATGGCTGAGACTGTACATGCCATTTTCAATGCAACAGCAGTGTGACTAACCAAGGCTTGCATGACAGGCAAAACTGCAAACACTATGGCTATGCAACTTGTCTGCATTTTACCAACAGCAAGAACGGGCCTCGTCGGGCAATACATCAACTGCCTCCCTGAACAAGCACTTCACCTTAGTTCAATGGCTACTTGCCTGTCGTGGGGCGGTGTGGATGGTAACAATAGGATATACAATAACCATCAATCAGTTTGCCCTTTACAGGGCAAAGGCCTGTCCCATATCCCCCAATTAACCTGATCCTGTGCCAGCTGCATCCACTTGACCCCTGGAAACTTACTAGCCACATCTGCACACTCAACGCTCTGCTGCCTTTTGCTTTGCTTGCCTTCCCTTGGAATCCAATTTGTTACTTTTAGCGACCATAAGTTATCGTCTTTGCATTACGTCTCCTGCTGATGCCCATTTCTCCTCACTGATTTCGACTATAATGTTAACATGCATTTGTTCCCCGACCCACTCTGCATGCTTCTCGTCCCTTAACATTACACCTACCATTTTCCATCCCAATAACTCTGCGTTGTCCTCAATTTAAGTAAAATCCTTTTCATTGCCCTTCATGTTTCTGCCCCACAGGCGAGAACTGGTATGACACAGCTGATACATACTTTCCTTTTGAAGGATAATGATAAGCTGCTATACATGACCTGAGAGTACTTGCCAAATGCAGTCCATCCCAATCCAATTCTTCAAGTTATTTTCCTTTTGTAGTCTGGATCTGCGACCGTACCTGCCCTACGTAGACACAGTCTCTTACTGCTTCTAGCACCTTGCAACCTACTGTAAATGCTCTTCCTTTTTGAGGCTGTTCAACATTACTTAAGTCTTCTACATATTTTTTAGGCCTATTATTCTGCTCTGCCTGTCTAAATCATAAATCATTCTTTGCAATTCATCCCAAGTTACTTACCAAGGCAATGGCATCAGCAAAGTGCAGATTACCGAGGTATTCTCCATCAACCTTTATTCCTAACTGTTTCCATTCCAGGTCTCAATACTTCCTCTGAGCAAGTGGTGAATAGTACTGGAGAGATCGCATCTCGTTGCCTAACATCCTTCATTATGGGAATTTTATCACTTTCATTATGGAGGACTATGGTTGTTGTGCAGCCACTACAGATACCTTTGAGTACTTTCATATATAGCTCACTGCAATGCCTGCATGACTGAGAAGGTTTTGACTGAGTGAAATGCTTTTCTGGTAATCTATGAACACTGTGAATAGGAATTGGTTACATTCTGAGTAATATTTATCACCTTGTTTGCAGTGCGGATATGATCCACTGTAGAGTATTCTTTACGAAATCCTGCCTGATGCTTGGTTGATTTAAGTCTAAGGTTGCCCTGATTCTATTAGCTAGTAAATACCTTGTACATCACAGATAGTAAGCTGATCAGTGTGTAATATCTAAAGTCCTGGACATCATCTTTCTTATGCATTAATGTAATGTTCGTGTTCTTCAGATTTTCCAGTACTCTTAAGGTCATGAGGCATTGTGTATACAGGGTGGCTAGTTTTCCTAGCACGATCTTCCCATCATCTTTTCTGCAGTTACCTGATCCTTCCTAGCTGGTTTCTCCCATTTTCATTACTTCTAATACCTTCTTTACTTATTCTTTGTTACTGGCAGAATATCTAATTCATCTGTAGTACTGCTATTCTCATTATCACCCTGACTACATTGGCTACTTATACAGGTCAGTGTTGAACTCCTCAAACACTTCGACTATCCTATCCATATTGGTAATGACATCACCAGCCTTGTCTCAGTACATACATCTGATTTTGCTTATGGCTAGTTTTCTCTTGACCGTTTTCAGGCTATTGCTGTTCTTTAGAGCATGGTCATTCCCCTCCATGATATACTTCCTTATGTCGACATTTGAAGGCAAAAGCCTATATAGGCTCATGAGTGTCCATCCGCAAGAAAAGTCGCACTTCTTCGCAAGATTCCGCGGGATACCGCAAGATTGTGATGTCATCACCTGGTGACGTCATCACCCATGACCGGATGGGATGTCATCATGACGTTACGTCCGGTAATGTTTCATAACCAGAACTGTCGTCATCATGACGTCATGTCCGGCCAGGACCGATGATTTCACCAGGCGGTTCACGCATATACGAAGCTGACCCTGCCGGGCGTCCGATCCAGGCGTACGTGCTGCACCCTTCATTTGGTGCTTCCTCGAATGCTGCACCACACACCATACAGAAGTAGATGCAGTAAAGCAGGAATCAGCGGCATTTCAAACAAAGGCTTTCGCCTCATCGCACTTTAGAGGCACAAAGTGCCCCCTAGAAAGAATTTTACGCTTACTGATTAGCTTTGATAGCTCTGCCACTAGCTATCTTGTCTTGGTTTGGAGGCTTTCATGCAATATGGTACACAAAATGATTGGCAGGATTAGCAAATCTGAAAATAATTGGCTATGCTTAGACCTAGCATACTAAAGTAGTTATATCAGCCACAAGGTGTGGGGAGGTTTTTTTTTTTTTTCATTCGATTTATTGTGCAGTTTCTAGTTATGTATAGTTATGTATAGTATCAGTTTCCTTCAAAGTGCCTGAAACCTTCTGCTATTTTAAATTTTATTTTGTACAAGCTTAAACTTTTGCCATCGGTATGTCATCTCCTAATGGAACTGGTCATTGACCTGTGAAATTCACCTGTCTGACTAGGCCTTTTGGCCGGACTGTACGCCACCAAACCACTGACTATGCATTCTGCTTTTGTAAAGCAGCTGCTGTGGCAGTGAAAAAATTTGGGGGACACTTAAGCTCTGCTTTTAACAGTATGATATGACAGCGTTAACGGCACTCATTTGCGGCTCTCCGTAAGATCCTCATTTGCATACATGCACTGCTATACTCGATCAATGATTAATTATTTCCGCTTGACTGGGAAAGATACCATAACCTTTCGAATCTAACTACAGCTGCAATCCTGGAAGCTAAGGAAAATTATTTTAGCCGGACTCTCCCCAATATGCTTAAAACCAACCCTAAAAAAACTCTGCCGCTCAATTAATCCCAAACCTGACCAGACTGTGCCTATCCCAATGGACGAGAATAGTTATGCCTATTGCTCTCCATTTATCGTTGAAACGTTTAGTGAATTCTTTCGTCAAGTATTCACAGACGAGATGCCACTTACCAGTTCCCATGTACTCACTCCTTCGTGTGCACAGTTTAAGTTCCCCCCAATTGTAATATCTGAAAACGGTGTAGTGAAGGCGATTGACAGACTTCCGCGTTCCACCAGTCCTGGCCCCGATGGCATCACCTCCAAACTTCTCAAACTAACGTGCCATAAATCAGCATTTCTTTTAACGCTGCTATTTCAGCAGTCACTTAACTCAGGATGCGTCCCGGATGACTGGAAGATTGCTCACATCATTCCTATACATAAGGCGGGAGCTCGTTTTGATCCTACTAACTACAGACCCATTTCCCTGACATCAATATGCTCCAAACCATTAGAACACATCTTGTTTTCTCACATTATGAACCATTTAAACTTAAATAATTTGATTCTAGAAAACCAGCATGGTTTCCGGTACAAAAGATCATGTCAAACGCAGTTATTTGAATTAGTTACTGACGACCTACATCATGTGCTATATATGTCCCTTGACACAGACGCAATTTTTGTCGATTTTTCAAAAGCCTTTGATCGTGTTCCTCATAAGCGTTTACTGTTAAAAATTAAAAATCTTCAGTTTGATGATAACACGGCCAGATGGATCGCTGAATTCTTGACTAATCGTTTCCAATCAGTTAAGATAAATGATTGCATCTCTAACCCTGCATGTGTAAAAACAGGTGTTCCACAAGGGACAGTTCTCTGGCCTTTGCTCTTTTTAATTTATATAAATGACCATAGCAAGTAACATCAACTCATCAATTCGCCTTTTTGCAGACTGTGTAATCTACAAAAGGATATCTAACGCGGAAGATGCACATACGCTCCAGTCCGATCTAAACATGCTAACTGAATGGTGCCGTACTTGGCAAATGGAAATTAATGAAGAAAAAACTAAACATCTAAGATTTTCGCCTGTTCCAGGACCGTTACTTAGCGTGTACACAATCAACGATAAAGCTGTTGAATCTGTTTCTTCTATAAAATATCTGGATGTTCATTTGCATTTTAGTCTCTCTTGGAATGCTCATATAGACCTCATCACTGGCAAAGCTTTTAGAAAACTTGGCATGCTAAAGCGCCGTCTACACCTCGCAAATTCTAACACAAGACATCAAGCTTACACTACACTGATAAGACCAACCTTAGAATATGCTTCCGTCATATGGTACCCTCACCAGGACTCCCTTTCTAATCTTTTTGAATCCGCCCAGAATAAAGCAGCAAGATTCACTACATCATCCTACTCAAGACTTCATAGCGTATCATCAATTAAAGAAGTTTTAAACCTACCATTGCTCGCTTTCAGAAGGAAGTTTGCGCGATTATCATTTCTTCACACATTATACTATAGCAATTCGGAATTTGCTTGCTCCCATCTTCTTCCTGCTCCTCACGTCTCATCCCGCCTTGACCATGCAAACAAAATCCTCCTAATTTTCGCATGAACAAAATAATACCAATATTCACTACTCCCTTTAGCAATAAATGAATGGAATCAGTTGGCGTCAATTATAGCTGTTTTGACTGATTTATCAGGGTTTCAAGCAGCAATGCTAGCTTCTTCAGACGCATCGTAGTCAATTTGCGCGGTTTTGTCGTTCCCTGTGTATAGTTTCCTTTCCTTGATTCTTTCGGTGTCATGTGTTTCTGAGTCCGTGAGATCTCAAATGTTTCATTTATCATCTTTTTTCCGGTTTTAGTTTCTGTATTCATGGTCAGCTTTGTAGAGTTTGTCATGCGCGATATGCATGTTTTTCCCTTTTGCTGAAATCGCTGCACATTTTTCTCTTTTTACAGTTCTCTTATTATGTTGAAATGTTGCTTGCCCGACTATTTTTTCTTAGTTTTGTATAAAGATTACTATGACTAGTTATATGCCTCCCTCACATACCACCATAACATCATCTGTTATCCTGTTTTTGTTCTACCCTGATTTGCTTCCACATCCCCCCCTATGTAATGCCCTATTGAGCCTTTAGGGCATTTCAAATAAAAAAAATAAAAGAAAAAAACCCCTTAATTTGCACCTTTGTTATCTAATACATACTTATCAGTACACAGCTGCAAACTACTACATTAAGTGTGCGACCACCTGACATGGATATGAAGCCTCGTTTCAATCAAGAAACATAAACGTGTCTGCTGGCCAAGGAATAGTGTCTCCGACTCGGGATCAAAGGGCCCCTGATTAGGTTCCCATCTCACCTTCTCACTGAATGAGTTACCCGAGTTGGCAGGAACTGTCATCTTGGCCATGCCATGTAGTCTAATGATGTCACAACACGCTACCCAAATGGTTCCCAGCCACATCACCTGCCAACTGCCACCTGCCATAGGCATGCTCACAATTTTTAACTCATTGAATGAATGATTTTCTAAAACCACCAGAATCAACATGAACACCTATGTGACAAATTGTTAAGTATTTCACTTGCTCCACTCAAGGCTGAGTGGCTCACAGCTTCACTTAGACTAAAAGCCCAAGCGCTGATGTAATGCAATATTGACGCTTTGAAGACGCATTACCAGAGTTAATATATCATTGCTTTCAAGTACAATGATAAATTTTTCCAGGCACTTTCAGATGCAGATGTTTAGAATATAAGAACACATGTGCTCATTCCAAGAGAGAGAGTGCCTATGTAAGTGTTCCTGTCCATTCTTTCTTTTACCATTTCCTTAAATGCTATTATGAAGCAACTAGCACTGTTTATCATTTTGAGATAAGAGTTTCAACCTACTAAATAAACTTCCCTGCAAGATATGAAGAACTCAAAGCATTTGTAATGTTAAAACAAAGCATCAAAGCAAGGAAGAATAAACGTAATGCGTCATTTTATGTGTCATGGACTTGTCAGTTTTTAAGCCTCTTTCTGCATCCACTAAACAATGCTTTACTTGCACAACCGTGTCGACACTGAACTGCGCACAGAGGCAGATATACTCTGCTGCTGTTATATTTCTAAAGGTTGCAGAAGAGTAGAACAGACTTTTTGGCCACTATAATTTTGGCAGTCTACTTAAACTACCTCAGCTGAGAACTTATCAAGACCATGCACATTCTACAAGGAGGAGATTGTATCAGCTAGGAATTTGTTGCTTCAACAAATCGGGAGGTTTGTCTTCTTAATCAGCAGTCTAGTCTGCAGGTTTCACACCACGTGGAATCTTGAAATAGCTTTCTTGCACATTATACTAGTACGTGGTATAGTACAGTCTTCTCGGCACCCTCAAATACAGTTCAGCTGCAACTTCAGCACTTATTGTGTTGTTTGCTGTCAATTTCTGTCATGCTGTTTGATTCTTTTGATTTTTCAATACACCAAAGGTTACCACAGAGAAGAGCTCTCAGTCTGGCCAAACATGACACACTACACCACTGTGTCCCTAGAATGAATTCAGGTAAACTAAGCACAAAGAATGAAAACGATCCGAAAAATGTTTTTTGCACATGTGTGCAGTGTTCAAGGCTGACTGCTCTCCCATACATCCTTCAATATGAATTACAGCCCTTGATTCTATTTACTGAGCACCCATGACTAATAAGTGTATAGGCAGTGCCTCAACTGTCAGTCTTTTCGTTGCTTGTACATACCTAGTGCTCCAACACTGCTTATAAAGGTCATGGTAACGCTTAGATCCAAGTCTCCTTGTAAGAGTAGAGTATAGAAGTTGCTGTAGATTCCGCCAGGACATGAGCCAATTGTAAATAGCCCAAGTCTTGCCACTGCATTTTGGAGCAGCAGCATGGAAACCCCATAAGAAACCTGGAAGAATAACAACATGAAGAATAGCAAGTAGTGTCAGGTTATGCGAACCACTGATTCCATTTTCATCCTGCGTAGTGCACTGCAACAATTCAGTGGCTAGCTTGACCCGATTGCACAAGTCACTAAAGTTTCGTTTTATCTTGCCACTTCTAGCCATTCTACTATGTAAATAATTTACATGAATGCGCAGTTCCTAAATATACCCCGCTCCCCACAGTGGTGGCTGAGAGCTTAGGGTGTTAGGCGCCTGAGCCTGAGGATTCTATCCTAGCCATGGCGGCTAAGTTTCGAGGAAACTGATATGGAGGGCACCCATGCACTATGCAATGTTCAGATAAATTTTGACCCCAGCTGGCCGAAACTTGTGGTGCCACCCATAGCCCACGTTGCGTTGGAATGTTAAACCCCAAAAATCAGCGCCTTTGCTCAATGTCTTCAAATGCACTTTGAAGCTGCTTGCTACTTGGCAGCTACTGACACTTTAATTCTGCAAACGTATGCATGCAAGCCTAAAGCAATTCGTAAACAAAACCAGACTAAAACCTTTACAGTTCATTAATTAATTAATTAATTAATTCATTCATTCATGCTTTTATTCATACACCAAGCTGTACAGGAGGCCAAGGGAAAAAGCCATTCTACGATGGCTTGAGGAGATCCTGGCTCCCAAAAATGCAGTGGCAGCAGAAAACACAAAGACAGGATGAAAAAATGATTACAGCCCAGTGATAACACAGAATATAAACTTATTAGCGTGCAAGCATGCACAAGTATAAGAAAGAAACTATACAGAAGGTTCTAAACACACATATATGCACACACACAAGAAACCATCATCCAATAATTTAAAATCGGGTTTTGAACAGCTGTTTAAACTCGGAGAGAGTTAATTTCAAAGCATTAATGCCTAACCTATTGTATTCATTTAGGAGCCTTGGTAACACATTTTTTAGCATTTGTATACTGTGGTTGGTACGGCATTTTGTGACTTTTCAGTGTTCTGTGCTTCTTGTGGAATACAACAGATTATATTGTGACAAGTCCGCTATACTCGAAAGGAGAGAGATCGAATGTTTTGCACTAGAATAGTATACGCGAGACAATATGCAGCAGTATAAACTGTGTGATTTGTGCACATTAAGTTCTTTAAAAAGATAGGCAGAAGGTTCCGTGTATTTTACATTTGCAATCATACGTAAAACTTTTTTGATATTTAACAGCTTGTTTACATTTGTCGCCATAGTGGCGCCCCAGACTAAATAGCAGTAATGTAGGGAGACACAAACAAAGCAAGCCATTAGTTTGACTGATTGTGGAAGTGAATAACGATAGCAATTAAGCATTCCCGTGACTGAGCTTAACTTCTGCATCAAGTTATTCACATGATCGTCCCATTGCATATTTTGTGAAAAATAAACGCCCAGAACTTTACCACGTGGAACAATATCTATTTTTGAATTTCTTAAGGTGATAGCATGTTCATTAGGGATGCATCTGCTCTTTGGATGAAAAATTACCGCCTTTGTTATTTTAGTGTTTATTTTCAGGTGGTCGGCACTAGTCCAGGTATCAAGTTTTCAAGCACACTGTTTGCTTCCGCTATGTTCAGCTTCACAAGGTGATGAGACAAAAACACTCTATCATCCGTGTATATGACTAGTTTAAGATAGAAGCTGATGTGGGTGATGTCATTTACACATAAATTAAAAAGTAATGGGCCAAGAATACTACCTCGCGGCATGCCAGCAATAATTTATTTCTTACTAGATATTTACTGAAACAAGCTGTTCTATTCAAGAGGTAACTATTTATTAACTTCAAGGGAAGACCACGGATGCTGTAGTGGTTTAACTATTGAAGCAAAATTGAATGTCTAATGTAGTCGAACGCCTGAGGGAAGTCTACAAAAATGCCAGCAACAAACTGTTTCCCTTCAAGTTTTTGTATACATATTCTTTTCAACTAAAAGGGCAAGTTCTGTTAACATATGTTTTCTGAAACCATACTGTGCTTTAGTTTAAATGTTGTGTTTGTTATAGAATAGGACAATCGCTTGAACAGAATCTTTTCAAAACCCTTAGCAAATACTGGGAGAATAGGTATAGGCCTGTAGTTATCTCTGATTAACGTGAATGTCATACATAACGTGGGTGGAAATAACCTGCATGAAGCATCCTGAACTGAACAGCTCAAAATTCACACAACAAAGTGAAGCCTTTGATGATTACCTACTAAAAACTGTAATGGATGGTGTTTTTTGCAGTAGCTATGGTTACTTACCAATGGCATGAAGACGAACTGGCAGAACATGCCAATAGCTGGAGCAACAGGTCTCTTGATTTGTGAAAACACTACATGCATGTCCAGTTGGCATCCAACATTGACATTGTTCAAGGCCACCAGAACTCCTATGACAGCTCCAAATCCCATTGAAAATGCTGTCAACTCCCGCACAACACACATTTTGTGGATGCCATTGTAGGTTCCATTTGTGAGGTTGTCTTCTACCTGCCACAAAAGGTTTGCATAACCAATCTTCAGCGGCATCAAGAGTGTTGAAAAGTTGTCATCAGGCGCAACTTTTTCCAGAGACATTTTGACTTCATCTTCATTCAACTGCACAACTGATGAATCACTAGAGTGGAGAACAAGAATTGCCTTGGTGAGCTTCTGAGTAAAGCTGAAAGTGACGTTAGCAGGTTCGGAAAGCTGCAACCTAGATACTTGACTGCTAAAATTGAGCACACATTGTGTCGATTGAGTAAGTAACACTGTTACTAAAAGACAGGAATATAACAGCCACATGGCGTATGCACCGATGAGTTCAGTCTACTGGTCCTCTGCAGCAGGTCGAGCTCCGTTCGATGCCTGTACCAGAGGATAGAGGGCAGATAAGATATAAAATATCGCAAAAACCCCTAATCAGCTCCGAGAAACGGTAGACAAGATACGTAAGCTCTAGAATCCAGGTGCAAGAGAAGCCTGTGTGCGACAACTCTCCACATAAGGAAGTTCGGTATGTACGGAGAGTAGTACTAGCATTCTAGTTTATGAATTCGGGGCGTTTTCTGTTTCGCGATCCGCAATAGTTCAAAGGCAGTGAACTGCATGGTTTCATTCCGATTCATAGCACCACAGTGTGGAACCACTTTTGTTAAATGAACCCGATCACAATACAGTGATCGGTAATATGAAGACGATGCGACGATATGGTTCGTACGGTAGTTTGTAGCCAGACATTTAAAGAAACCATCGGGGCAAGCCGGCGATCACAGGAGCAAAGCTAATGCCGGATGACAGACGGAGGAGCAGCCACAAAATGAAATAAGTGCAGTTCGTTAGGCTGGCTGACAGCCGAAGAGCAGGAGCCGTTGCTTCTCGAGTGAACAAAACTATCAACAGCCACTAATCGTAACACGATAATGATTACACAGAGATGAATGAAAAACAAAGCCGCACGCAGTTTACACAACGTTTTACGCACGGCGTGCGCCGAGTGCGGCAAACCGGAAACTCAGAAACCGTTCTACGCGGACGTGTAGACGTCGCTGTGGGTACAGTTATAGCAGTTATAGTGCTCTAGAATATAGCTGTAAATCCAAGTGATGATGATGATGATGATTTATTTACTCTACCCTTCGTATCGGGCGGGCACCATGTTGGCGCCGCAGTCGTAAAAAAAAAAAATTAATAAACAATACAAAGTACCGTAGACACAACACCACACTTAACTCATAGACACACATACAACAACAAAAAAAAAAAAAAAAAAAATGTTAGGGGTAGCGTGGTGCCCTCTCTCGGCTGGGGCGACAACTTTGTGCATTTGAGGACTACGTTATAGTGCCTCGTCGTGTCGGATAATCGGTGTCATTGCCAAGGTATAGTCCCGCTACCTCTGTGGATGTGATGTGCAGACGCGTTCCGAGAAGACTGGAGCGTCTGTAACCCCATGTTTGATGCTGCGCGTTGAAGTCCCCGCCAATGAGCATCTCGTCTTTAGGATGAGCGTCGCGAAGTTTCCGTATCCAGTCAAAACTGACTTCGTGAGGCTTTGCGTGGGGTCTGACGTATGCGCTGACAACTACAGGGACTTGAATATTTGGGGGCTGGGATTTAAAAAATTCCTATGCAAAATCTACTAACCCATTCGAGCTGAAATAACATTCACAAAGTAGCAAAATATAGTCTACGTTATCTAATAAGTGATTCAACATCGGTACTTGCCTAGATTTCTCGAAGTCGAGAAAAAACTGCTCTCGGCGGCGTGCACACTTTTCGCAGAAGAGAGTCGAAAAGCTATTTTAACATGGTGCGTCATCTGTCGGGCAGTGAGACAAGCTTCATCCCGGCCGTTGGCGCGCTTGCCTCGCTGCCCGAAAGATGACGCACCATGTTAAAATAGCTTTTCGACTCTCTTCTGCGAAAATTGTGCACGACGCCGAGAGCAGTTTTTCTCGATTTCAAAAAATCTAGGCAAGTACCGATGTTGAATCACTTATCAGATAACGTAGACGATATTTTGCTACTTTGAGAACGTTATTTCAGCTCGAATGGTGTAGTAGATTTTGCATAGGAATGTTTTAAATGCTAGCCCCCAAATATTCAAAACCCTGTACAAGATGTTTGTGGTTGTATCGCACTCGCGCTGCTACGATTTCTTGGTGCGGTGAGCAGAACGCGGATGTGTCAAGTTGGGCATGGGGAGTATTTTTACGAATAAATATAGCAGCCTGAGCGCGGATTACAGGGGCGTTTTGGTAACGAGGCGTATGCATAATACTTGGAGAATAAAGTGCCTTGTAGTGACGGATTCCAGGGGATTCCGAGCCAATCATGAAACTCGCCTGCGTCACACACCCAACGGGCATCGCCTCCTCACTCGAATCTTTGACGAAGCTAACCTACACTTGCCCATATTGGACCACCTTACAGCACCATGGACAGAAACATTAGTAAGAGATCCAAAACCCATTCCAACCAACACCAAAGGACCAGGAAGAGATCACCGACAACGCCACATAATTGATACACAAGACCAGCACATCGGTCTCCGCATTTATACCGACGCCGCCCTATATCATGACGATGACACCGGCATCACGTTTGCAACCACTGCTTACTACCAAGAGGGTTCACAGCTGCACGCCACTAGCCACAGTGGTCGCAGGGACTGGTCCGCAACTGAACTCGAATTAACAGCCATCGACGAGGCCCTTCAACACTGCACCAAAGGAACAGATCGTTTCATCCACATCTACACCGACAGTCAAGAGGCTATAAAAACCCTGAAAGCCCGTTCTTACAAGACCTCGGTACAACACAGCATCAAAGAGCGCTGCCGATACCAGCGAGAGACCTCACAAGTCTCGGTACGAATACATTGGACACCTGGACATCACGCACAAGGAACTGGGAACAGAATGGCCCACGAGGCCGCTGGCGCGCAGCTAGAGGAAGACCGCCGGCATAGCCTTGATGTGGGCCCGTCCAACTAGGACCACCCTTACTGTTCTCCCGTCTCCTTCATCATACCGGACTCTGTCATCACGCGGCTTAAACATGAGCGGAGGGGTTTGTTGCGGGACCTTGTCCCCGGTATTACTCCTCCGATCCCTTCCGGCCTCTCTCGTCCAGCCCAAGTTCTAACTCACAAGGCGCGAGCCGGTGCAGCGTACACACCGGACATCCTGAGTCAATGGCGCCGAACCAAGATCAGCTGCCCCAACTGCCCTGCTGGCTCCGTTGACCTGCAGCACTTGGTCTGGACCTGTCCTGGCACGGCTGGCCTCCGCGCACGCTACACATCTGCTTACCACATTCAGAGCTACGAAGACTGGACAGCCCCCAATACCAACGCCAAGCGCAAGCTTAGTGCCCTGCTAGACTTCATGTCGGAGTCTGGCGCCCTCAACCTCACCTAACCCACCCCCTTCCCCTCTAGGCCTCAGGTCATCCTCATGAATAAAGGTTTATGAATGAATGAGTACGTTATAGTGCTCTAGAATAACTACGTGCTCCGTCGATTCTTCTTCGATCCCGCAGGCTCTGCACAGCGCCGCTTCTTGAACTTCCGGGGCAGTGTCGAAGTGGCGGCGGTACACCAGTGTGCGAAGCGCTCCCGCTCGTGCTTCAAACAAGAGTGCGCTACTGGTGCTGTTGTCGTACAGCGTTTCAGCGGAGGTCGCTCTTTTGTGTGCGCCTGAGTCGTCTTTTTTTGGGCAGCAGCACTCCACTGCGCGTTTTCCGCCTGCTGTATATGGTGGTCTTGGGCAAGGCGGTCTGGTCCTGGGTGTCCGTCTGCGCGCCGTATTTCCGTCGTAGAGTCTGCACACGAGCACACCATTTTGTCCGAATGCTAGCAATGTGTATATACCGGAACAGCCTCCTTGCCCATCTGTTATTGTCCATGGCGCGGAGTCTGGTCTCGTACCCAATTTTGCTTTGGGCTTCGCGGGCCTCGAACGTTGATCAGCCCATGTCCCCCTGGATGGCCTCCACAGCAACGCGACCGTGGCAACCGAGCGCCAGTCTCCCCACCTCGCGTTGTCCGCGTTCCAGCCATTCCCTCGTTTGGGTAGATATATACAAAGTGGCGTTTGCGAAGGTCAGCCCCGGCACATGTACAGCCTTCCACAAAACGCGCACCATCATATATCGATTGCACCCCCAAAGGCGACATTGTCGCCTGAGCATATGGCACGCACGAGTTGGTCATTTTCAAATGTTTTTCCTGCGCCGCGTACAGGGCACCTTGTGTGTTGAGGAGCACTCCAACTAAGGTAACGGTACTCCACGGCGCGCGGTATGGGGTCTCCACAGGGCAGCAGCACCGCAGGGGTGTCTTCGGGCGAGCCCGAAAAACGCAGCACAGCTGACTTGAGAGGATTGAAATTCAGCCCCAGTGTAGATAGGTGGTCAGCACATATTTGCCGCGAGATCGACCTAGAGGTGGCGCCACCGTAACTCCGGTAGTGTGGATCGGCAGCCGGCGGCGCTCGCAGAAACCCACGCTGCGTAGGTCTGCTTCCGAGTTTACGGCGGGTTTGTTGGCGATGTAAACGTGTCTTCTGCAGTATTTATGCAATATTGCAGAAACAAATCCAAGGATTTCGCCAATGCAGCAGAAGAAGAGCGGATTTTAGGAAAACAAAGCACGCAACCGCCACTCTTCTAGATTTACTTTGTACGTTTCTTGCGCTGTACCGCGCTCACGCGCCTAATGCTTGGGCCTGCCTTATGACTGCTTTGTTTTTCTTATCGACTTTTAAACAGTTTGCACGTGTCTCATGCGAATGAGACCGGCGAATTTAGCGTCAAGCCCACGCAGATACAAGGTTCGTGCTCTGATCTGCAGCAATTTAGATTGAATCGAGGCAGCCTGGTTCACTATACCGTACTTGACTCGAGGATTAAGCAGGTTAAATGTAGCATTAGCAGCGCTCTGCATGGCGAGTTGCTTTAGACTGAGTGCACATCAGCTCTGGCCCCAGAAAACCACGCACAAGTATTCCCCAAAAAATGAGATCACGCCGACACTATACAGGAAACCTCGCCGCACAGGAAAGCTGATTGTTCACGTGTACAGCGCTGAGTTTCTAATGTCGACTGTACCTCTGATTTTAGGCACAAAACCGCATTTCCGAAAGTAAGTCCGGGCACCATAATTCCTTTCCAAATACCCCTCAAAACCTCATACCTATTGTATCCCCACAATGCCTTATGCTTCATTATCCCGGCATTCCTTCGCCCTTTGGCCTTAAATGATTGCTCATGCTTTCCAATGTATGCCAATCCTTCGTTTATCCATACCCCCAGATATTTATATTCTGCTTCTCTAGGTATTTCAAGGCCTTGAATTTTAAGACCCTGGTCAGTTGAGCCGTTGAAAATCATCAGACCCGACTTAACGGCGCTGAAACTGAAGCCTAGAGCGTCCCCTTCGTCTCCGCAGAGGATTTACAAAAGTTAGCGCCATCTAGTGAAAGAAACAGAAACTGTGCGCGGCGGCCATGTTTTGTTCAGTCCGCCCGCGCCTCCCATCGAGTACGCTGTCAACGTGCGCCTTCGTGGAACCCATGCTTGCACCGCAAGGTGCATTGGAATGATCACAAGTGATTCTTTCATTTTTTAACATCACAACAGTAGCTGCTAGCACCAAGCTCTATTCGGAATGATGCCAGCATGTTGCTGCGTACCCTTCTGCAGCAAGCGCACCGTCGTATAGATGCGCACGGATACAAGGTATACGCGTGTATGCGACCGCTCGTTTGCAATCCTAATCGGCTTTACGTCCCCTTGACTGGGAGCTAGCTCACAGAACGTGCTATCAACTAAAACAGCAAGGTTGTTTTGCGTGCTATGGAGCCTTGGGAACTTGAAGGATAAGCTTATGCTTCGATGGAGGGCACGGGAGAAGGAGCAATGCATGTGTAACGAACGCTATAGTTCAAATACATTCTTTGAAACCTTTTGTACGTAGGTTGCATTTACCATTGTGTATTTGATTTAAGACAAGGGCACGATTACCGAAACTACTTTTCACAGTCGTACGAAATGGTAGTGCTTGGTGCGCCCGAGGTGCGTGTTTCACGTTGCAAAAGCGGCTGCCAAACTCGCGGCGTCTAGTAAAGCAGGAGAAGATGACATCCCACTAGTGTGTTGTAATATGCTCATGTCCAGCCCCTTTCGAAAGATGTTATCACGTGATAATGCACGCGAAGTCCGATATGCGTCCAGAGCGTGCTGCTCAAGTTTGCATTCTGTGCCTTCATACCTACTAGTGCGGCCGATAAAATATCGAAGTTTGCTTTTCACTTTTGTGCGTTTTATCGAGTTGCCCTATGGTTCGCTAATTGACAGCCACCTGAAATTCAGTTGATTTTGTAAATATGCCGATTTCTTGTTTATTCCCTCTGTCAGATAGCAGACATTTGAAGCCTTAACCTCATATGAAAGTGCTGTCATGGAAAGCTTCGAGGAACTCGGAGGAAGAGAAACTCGGCTGAAACGAAAAAAAATTTGAAAAGTCAACTCACATAACTGCGAAGTGTCAGTGCTTGGTGCAACTGGCTGTGTTCATAAAGTCAGATTTATATTATATAACACTGTTATAAAACATTAGGGGGACACTTGAGCTCCGCCGTTAAGGGTATGACGCGATAGCGTCTCTGTCTCTCACGCACACACGTTTTCTTTCTTCCCTTTTTGAATTTTTAGCTTTTATTTGTTTTATATTTCGATTATTTGTTTCTTTATTTGTGAATAGCCTAAGATGAATAGCCTGCCTGGCCCTTTCGCCTGCAGTATCTTATAAATAAAAAAAAATATTTTTATACACCAATATTTACAGTCAGCAACAATCAATCACCTTTCCATTCTGAGCAATTTGACACCTTTGAACACATTCAATTATATCAATTAATCAATTACACATTCTAAATTTTCTTCATTAGTATCATCAAGCACTGATTTTTCCTTCTGGGCATTTTGTCACCTTTAAACCTTCAATTTCCATTTTTTTTTCTTTTTTTGTTGCTTTATTTCATCAATTGGTCAATTAATTACAAATATTTTATTATCTCATCATCGCCTATTACACACCAATCAATCTTCACTTACTGGAAGCAGAAATTACCATGACACATTTTTCTTTTTTTTTTTTACGCAGCCCCCGATTATTTCTGAGACCCCTGCCAATAACTGCGTCGACAGCATAGGCAGGAGCGCCATTCCGACTTACGCCAAATTACGCACGATTCTTTCATCTCAAAACGAATTGCATCTTCGCTCATTTCACCAACAAGTATCCCACTGCTCCCAGTGGGATGAGTGACGGTGATGCGCAAACCAAGCAAACTCGCGATCTTCTCTCATAGTCGTTAAAGTAAATAGCAAAGGCACACAGACAAAAAAAAATCTGCACATTACAAAACTCTAGATACTGTACCTGGATACGGATGACGCTGCGCGCATCGACGAGGGGCCCATGCACGACTCATAGAGTAGCTTGTAACCGCTACGCCTCGGCTGTCAAAATACGCTTCTTGGCTTCGCTAACAGACACCGCCAGGGAGAAGAGAGGTCCAAGCACAGCACACTAGATTACAACATGAAAAGCGCGGGCAGAACGGCGGGCGCTGACGGACGGACACAAAGCGAACCAAAGCGAACGGATGGAGCGAACAAAATATGGCTGCCAGCGCCGGATCAGCGTGCCGCTCATGGTCGCCAGACTTACTTTTGTAAACCCTCGATTGGTGCCTCCTTGGCATCCTCGCACCGGTACCCGCGCGGCCCGAAGGGGAGAAGCGGGTGAGCGAAGATAGTGATCTAAAGAAAGGAAAGACGCTTGATTCTACAACCCGTGAGGGTGCACGGCGAAACGTCAGGGGCGAGTGGCGCGCCACGTGTCGGGGCAGCGCCGCACATTGCGAGGAGGGGTTCTTCTGTGTTTGCCGCAAGATGGCTTGGCATGTGCGCAGAGCGCAGAAGAAACGTAGCGGAAACGTACTTCGCTACTCGTGTAACTGCGACTTCTGTAAGTAACATGCTCATAATTACCGATATACACCGCAGTATAATGTTCTACGGCACGTTTCTAAGGCAACACCGCATTCACTAGAAGCGCTTTTGTACCGCTTTCAAGCATCGATCTCATTACTGAGTGTCATCTATGGCCTTTTCTATCTCTTGCATTGTAATAGGTATTTCCTTGTTGTTCATGTATACTTCGGAAATAAAGAAGAAAAAACTCGTGGCTGAGTGGTAGCGTCTCCGTCTCACATTCCGGAGACCCTGGTTCGATTTCCACCCAGCCCACCTTGGAAGTTGCTTTTTATTTATGAAGTGCATGCCGGGATTTATCGCTCACGGCCAACGCCGCCGACGCCGACGACACCGGCTTTTCTGCGACACGAGCTCCTTAACGCTATCGCGTTAAAAAGTATGAACACTTGATCTTGACCTGGTTGGGTGTCAGCGTCCATAATTCCGTGATGTTCACTGAAAGGTACAAGGCTTCTTCATTTCCCCAAAACCTAATTTAAATTAAAATTATGGCCCCGCCGCAGTGGTGCAGCGGTAAGGCGCCCGACTACTGTGCCGGAGTACCCGGGTTCGATCTTGAACGCCGGCGACTGCGTTCCGATGGAGGCGAAACGAAGAGGCATCCGTGTCCTGTGCGATGTCAGCGCACGTTAAAGATCCTCAGGTGGTCGAAATTACTTTGTAGCCCTCCACTATGGCTCCTCTTTCTCGTTTTCCACGTTCACCCCTACCTTCCTCCCTTCCTTCACGCGCGGTTCAGGTGTCCACAGAAAAAAGTGACATATACTGCGCATTTCCCTTCTGTGAACTAATTAAAAAATAAAAATTATGATAAAAACCGCTGATTGAAAAGCGGGTATCAAAGGCAATATCACTGCAACACTCACAGCTTTCAAATCTATCAGTAGGTTCAAGCCATGCTTAAACCCCCACAATTTTCATTAGCAAAAATACGTGCTCCGCGTTTTGGCGCAGTGTTTAAGACACCCGACTACTGTCCCGGTGTACCCGGGTCAAACGCGACCACTGCCGTAGGTGCAACGGAGAGGAGGAAAAAACATTTATTTAAAGAAAGGCCTCCGTGTGCTGTGCGATCTCAGTGCATGTTAAAGATCCCCAGGTGGTCAAAATTACTCCGTATCCCTCCATTACCCAGCAACTCTTTCTCTTTGTTTTCGCTGCTAGCTTTCTCCTTTCCCTCACAGCGCGTTTCAGGTGTCCACCGAAGAAATTGCCGGCGATTACGTGAAGGGTGGGAGAAGGGTGGCTGATCCTGGCCCTGATGGGGCTTGGCCAGGTAGGTCAACGCCGTTTGCGGCGGGGGCTGGCCTGCCACCGAATTTTATCTTTGTAGGCCGTCATTGCACCCGCCACTGCTTCGGTGGTGGACGACGGCTGTTGTTGCGGCGCGCGTCTTTCTCTCCCCTCTTCTTTTTCTTTCTTTTATATTTTCTCTTCTGTCCGCACGAGGCAGCGGAGGTGGCTCAGCTACAGAGCCAGTAGCAGGCCCGTGCATTTTCTTTTCCATCTTCCTACAGCCACAACAACAACGATTACGTCGCTTTCTAATGCGAAATGTGAGCACAGGGGTAGTGCAGTGGTAAGACGCCCGATTATTGTGCCGGAGTCCCCTTTTCGATCCCGACCTCGGCAGCTGCGTTTCGATGGAGGCGAAACGAAGAGGCGTTGGTGTACTGTGCGATGTCAGCGCACGTAAAGATCCCGAGGTGGTCGAAACTACTCCGTAACCCTCCACTACGGCTCCTCTTTCTCTCTATCCACTTTCATTCCCACATTCCTCCTTTCCCTTACGGCGCGGTTCAGGTGTCCACAGAAACCAGTGTTACAGATACTGCGCCTTTCCCTTCCTGTGAGCCTATTATTATTATTATTAAGGCTTTTAATTGCTCATACTGTCGTGGACAAAAGTGTGTCCCGCTTTTGCGGCGGCTGTCGCGTGGCATTCCTTGGCGCTCGTTCAAGTGTGGGATTGCAGATGGCAGGAACGCTAGACAAGATGAGGCCTCAGGTTTTCGCCTTTCACTACTTTAGTCGCTAAAGCCCCTTGTAATTTTAGAGCGCAGCTCTTTGGCGCCCGTTTCTGGGTTTCGCGTAGGCCTCGTAACCAGCTCCGCCCAATTTTCAGCGCCCCAGTTCGAGCCGGCGCTTCGGCAACCGAAGCCTCGCAGGAGGGGGGGGGGGGGTACACTCAGCGGCGAACGATGGGGGCAGGAGCGCGCGCAGCAACCGGAGAACACGAGGAAAGGATGGAGGGGGGGGGGGGTCGCTGCCTGCGCAGCGAAGAGATAGCAGCGACTGCCTGATGCCGCTGACGCCGCTAGCGAGTCAAAACAACGTGACTGCGTAGAACATATATACACACACAAGAGATAAAGACCCAATAGTATTGCGCGAAACACCAGTGGCATCCCCATATGCATTTAGATACTATGCTAAAAGGCGCCCATTGTTGCGCGACCTAATTCGGCCCTGATCTAAGCGAGAAAAGAAAATGGCATAGGCTAGCATGGTCTTTATGGACAAAAACCATAGCTTTCGAGGCACTGCCTACAGCTGTTATCATGGTCAGTACTTGATCGCTGTGAGCGAAAAATCACGCGAGCACAGTTCTGGCAGGTAATAATCGGATATGAATATCGCCGAGCACTTTCTCGTCGATTAATTGTGCGAATTAACGATATGCTGTCATTAAGTTGGGAGGTGCGATAATATGGCCAACCGCGGTGGCTCAGTGATTGTGATGCCCTACTAGAGTACCCGCGGGTTCGATTCCGACCGCCGGCAGCTGCGTTTCGATGGAGGCGAAACGAAGAGGCGTCCACGTTCGATGCGATGTCAGCGCACGTAAAGATTCCGCAGCCCTCCACTACGGCTGCTCTTTCCACTTTTGTTGCCACCTTCCTACCTTCCCTTACGGCGCGGTTAGCGCGGTTCCCCCGTACAATAATGCCCATTCTGGCGCTGTAGATACTTGAATAAATAAATAAATAAATAAATAAATAAATAAATAAATAAATAAATAAATAAATAAATAAATAAATAAATAAATAAATAAAGTTTAGTGTGCATCGTCAAAACGTTTGATCATTCATGATATTTCGGTCATTTGGTCTCCGAAACCGAAACTGGTGTAGCAGCTGGTTCGTGAACCAAATAACTAGCCACTGGCAGTCAGTAATATCGGTTTTTATACGGATCTGCCCGCTCTAGTGGCTCTAGTTACCATGCCAGTCATCCTGCTGGTGCTGCGTTATATATACCTTGCGTTATACATTGCTTAGTTTCGGTATGTGATACCCAACAACCAGTGCAATGATCAACGACTAGACATGCTTCTTGTGTACCGACAGCTGTGCTGGATTGAACTTGTTGCTTTTAAGTGCTGCAGTAAGTTTCAGATGTGTGTTGACACATTCACACATTTATGTTGTACAGCGTTTCCCTCCTGCAAACACTTCTGCTCCTGTAGTACGTACTACATGCTATGCCAAGCGCTCCTGTATTAGATACGTGCCATGTCGTTTCTGTGCAATGAGCTTATTATGCGGGTCGTGTGACCGTCAAAGTGTTCTTTCAGAAATGTCTTACAGGAACGTTGCCGTATAAAAATTTATGATTGGAACTACTCCCAATATATTTTTCTAAACAAGAGAGAGGTATAATAACGAATCTATACACGAATTTTAGTGTAATTGCTGAACATTGGGTACCATACGTTTGTCCTGGTCGTTGGGCGTGGACTCAATGCATGTGCTTTATAAGGATTGTAATACTTTTTACTGTCCTAAAAATACGACCACCTGGATCCTTTGCATAGCGATTCAGAGCACCTATACGTCGCATACACGTGCTGAAGTACCTCGCATTCAGTTGCGCTTTGTTTTTCTAACGAATGACTGAGCTATGAACCTCAGCTGATCTTTCGGAGGTTGCTCTCTGTTCCAAAATTTACTTTCAGGTCACTGTTAACATACTTTGCATTTGCTTTTCAGGCTAGACAACATGTCGTCTGCGTTTGCAAGTGCTGTTGCTGTTATTCATGCTGGAGACCTGCATTCTCTTGAGAGGTCTCTTAATTCCAAGGTCGTGAGGCCTGATGAGAAGGACAAGGTGGGAAATTTTGAAACTTTTTCAGTGTTTGCTTTACCTTGCTTGTGGACCATGCATTGTGTACTCTCTAATTGTATATTATTGTGGCTGTGTTATCTTGTTAACTTTTTCCTGTTTGCAGAATTGCCAAACACTGCTCATGGTAGCTGCCCAGTACGGACAGCTTCCCATTCTAGAACTTAATAGACAAGGAGCTGATGTGCACTTAGAAGACCTTATAAGTTGCCATTCTTTGGTACCTTTAAATGTGTAAACTCTACAGTTGTGAACACGCAACTGAGCTTTGTGCAATAAAGGTTTTATTTAGTTTGGTTTGTGGAGTTTAACGTCGCAAAGCGACTCAGGCAATGAGAGATGCCATAGTGGAGGACTTAGGAGATTTCGACCGCCTGGGGTTTTTTAATGTGCACTGTCATCGCACAGCACATGGGTGCCTACTTTTCGCCTCCAACGAAAAGCGGCCGCAGGGGCTGTGATTCGATCCCGCATCCTTGGGAACTAGTCGAGCGCTGTAACCACTGTACCACCCCGGCGGGGCCTGTGCGAGAAAGGGACGGAACTTTAAAACTAAAACTTTTACATGAGCGCTGCAGGTAAGACAAAATCGTTCAGATGTGAGCACATTTTCCTTATCAGAACAGTTGCATTAAAATTTCAGTACATTTGTTTTGCCGTATGTCGGTCAAGTGCTTTAGACAAGCGTGCCTATCTCTGCACTTGTGTACATGTAAGGTTTGGCATTATGGGGTGAAGCAGTCATTATTATTAGACTTGCTGTTTTACCTTTGACTAAGGACCTAGACAACTGGGCTGTGGTCTGGTACTGCAAGCTCAGCTCCAATGAATGGCATGAGGGAGTGAAACATTTTATTCTTTACTAATCATGACTAATTTTCAGAAATAAGTGTTCTTGTGGATCACACAGTAGCCAGGGAAGATGCAGTGGCGGCTGAAGGGTGTTGCGAGGTACGGGGTGCAGACTCCGTGATGGTGTTTAAGAGGGGTCTTAAATTAAATAATTGCGACCCAAAAGTAAATAAGATGGCCCTAGGCCCTTAAGAAGTAGCGGGCTCCTTGTGCAGCCGTGCTTGTCTGCTGCTGGAGAACTACTTCCTCGCTGCTGGGCACGCTCTACACAACGTCGTCACGTGACCCATCCGTGGTACAAGGAAGTAATAGTTCTTGGGTGGCCGAGCCGGGGCCACCCCCGAGTTCCAATGCCGGAGTTCCATGCACAGACGATTAGAACGTAACAAAGAGTTTAGAATGTGGGCAGCGTTTCATGCTAGGCAAGTCCAGAGAACGGGGTGAAGATGCAATGTTGGAGTGGCCTTGCTGTCGCATAGAAAAGGAACACAGAGAAAAACGATATAGTTGTTCAACAAGCACAGTGTTCAGCTTACTGCTATGTACCCCGATAAGACTATGCGATGAACACTCGACCATATGATGCTTGGTTCAGGTGGAGACAACAGAGACTTAACAGAGTGCTGCAAAAGGTGCACTACATGTTGCTGGCTCATTGAAAAATGAATATGCGTGCTATTTATGCGCCTTCATTTCATCTATTTTGCTGTCTTGTGATGAAGTGGCACATTTAGTAAGAATGTGCCTGTAGAGGATTGCTGTGTCACTTCAGCGTGCTCAGTTTGAACAGGAGCTGAAGTTTATTTGGTTCACGAATTTCATCGTCATTGGCTGAATACTAAATTTACACAAGGGGCTTAATGCACGCACATGCGCATGCACACACAGAACGCTCTCAGAACTTGGCCACAAAGCTTCCAGAACAGCAAGCACACAACGCTATATTCAGCTTAATGACTGATGCACATGCTCGCTATCCAGATTTCCACTCTGCTTCGCCTCGGCGCTGCTGTCCCGAGATATTATTAAAAATCGGGAGGGCTGAAGGAAAGTCTTCAGATATATTTGGCCTTTGTGTGGAAGAGAGGCATAAGAGTTTGCAGGCAGAAAAATCGAACGTTGGTCAAACGTACACCTGCAGTTGAACTTACTATTATTCACAGGTGATAGACCCAGTTACTTATCCAATTACTATTGCTCAGAGATATCCAGTATAGAGAGGAACCATCCAGCTGAGAAACACAAGGATTTTAATATGAACCAACTGAGCTCCCTTTTGTTCAATGCTTCCTTGAGTGTCTACACCTTATGTGGCGTACTCTAGCGTCGCTGCCCTGCAGGTGGCAGACTGATGTGCCAGTAAGGTCTGTGCATGCATGCATGCTGGGACAGCAAAAAATAGAAAAATTGAAATATTATGAGATACTTTGGCAAACTCCTATGCTTATCATAGATGTGAGACATCGGTGCCACTATTAACAGCCAGCAAAAGCATTCGGCACAGTTGGGATGCAATTGTTTAGCGGTGATTGCAGTTTTAATGTTTGTGAAAAATATGTGTAAAAAAGTGCAGTTGCACTACACAAGCAATGTAATGCGCGAAGTCTCAGCTGTTTGCGTGGCGCAATGGCTAAGACACTCAGTTAAAACTCCAAAGGACTTAGGATGAAATCCCGTTCGAGGCAGTTTTTTTTTCTGTCGCTTTTTTTTTCTTATTAAGCACCCATGCCATTTTAATCTTACTTTTTTCCAGCCGTCCTTTTCTTTCCCAGCTCCACTCGGGTTTCTGCAGGTGCATTCTGCACAGTAAGTTGTAACTTAATCCTGCATGTATTTCATACCAGATTTATCAATATAAAAAAGCGCTTACTGAGGCACGAACTTCGTCAGAGGAAAATTCTGCTGCTCCGCACTTGTAAGCCAAAGTATGTATGCCAAAAATGAAACCATGTGGGCATGCAAAATGCATAGCTGTGATTTCAAAGAACCAAAACATACCAAAACGAAACTGACAGTCTGTCGTGCTGCCAAGCGCAATTGTTACTTGGCTTCCAATATTCAGCCTGTCTTTTTGCCATTTTTGAAACAAAATTTAATTCAAACATGAAATCATAGTGCATGTCAGCCAGCCTCCAGGATCCCTTGCATGTCATTGTGCATGCATTTGCGATTTCTGTATTTCTGCAATGCCTGCATTTCTGTTCCCTCTTTTCTACCTTAAAAGTTTTGTTTTCAGTGCGAGTGGTGTTTTTGCGATTAAGAGCCAGTATACCATCACTGTAAGCCTACTTTTTCTTTCTGTGTTCCTTTAGCACTACTTGCAGGTCTTTCATATTGCACTCTGACCAATTTTTTACCAATGCTTTTCATTAATATTTTCGAAGCATGATGGGTTGTAGCAAGTGGATTTGATTGCACCTGAAAACTTGAAACACAAGTTGAGAGCCTGTAATTTTTTTTGTTCTTTTTTTTTCTTTGCTCACTGCGCGCTCTTTCCGATTGATGAGTTTGACCGCTCTCTTCTCGAGGACATCGAAGCTACTTTGAATGCCCGCCACTAGGCACAGTTCTAGCAGTCTCGTAGCTTACCGGGTGCACGAGGTATTTCAGGTCACTATTCTTCATGGCCATAGACACCAGCAGGCTGAGCATATGTATCTAGGCATGCGGCTTCTTGTTGGTTGACCCCTTATCATTAATACTGCGCAGTTTGTTGAAAAATGGAAGCGTACAAGTTGACGCCGGAAATGAAACGCCATGCAGTCCTCGTCGCACTGGCAGCGCGCCATAGCGACTTGGAAACTACTTAATGTAGCGAAGTCTTTCGTTAACAAGGTGCGGACAGAAGCGATGTGCTGTGACGGTGACATGGCATCTGTGTCGAAAAGGAAAAAACACAGTCAGCAGTCAGACGTCGTCAGAACACCTGATTTTCTGCAGAGGCTGCAGGTCATCGTGAGTGACAACCCAGGGAAGTCAATGCGGGCCATTGCAAAGGATTTCGATGTCTCAGAGTCAACTGTCAGGCTCTCTGTGCATGAGGACGTCAGGTACCATTTCTATGTCATAAAGGGGTGCAATTCTTGTTCGGTAACACTCGGGATAATCGTCTGCTCTGGTCCAAGCGCTTGCTAGGCAAGCTGTAGAGGACCTTCGGAGCCTGGAATGCTTCCCCCCCCCCCCCCAGATGAAAAGAACTTTGACTAAGACCAAAACGCTAATTACCATAATGATAGATAGCTTTACGGAAGCGCTAATGAGGTGCCGACAGTGATGCACACAAAATTTCTGTCTGTGATGGTGTTAGCAGCCGTCAGCAACAAAGGTGACGTCATGCCGCCACACTGTTCTCCTTGCAATTATGCCGCCATAATTATCTCCTTGCAATTATCTCTTGGTAGGGGCAAGAGTAAGAGAGTGCGAAGTTCTTAAAGCTTATCACATAAGTATGCAAGGAGATAATTGTATTAACACAGCATCCATATCGTTGATGCAGAAAGAAATGTTTTTTATCTGAAAGACCCTAGTGCCTTGGCTATCTCCGAAGCGTTGCTGTTTTATGGTTTTGCCGCTTGTATGCTGTGTGTTGGACATCGAGCTGCGCATTCCTTGCAAGGTTTCTTGGGAAATGTTATTTCAATAAAGCTCAGTTGTTAGTTCCAGCTACCGTGTGTACATTGTCTTTCTTCGTCCTCGTCCCTTGGCTGGTTATTATTCTCTAAGATGGTTTATTTTATTTCATACATACTGCTAGCCTCCTTGCGGAGGCTGTTGCAGGTTTGGGGCATAATATAGAAACAGCAAATGACAGGAATACTGACTAATTTTTATGAAATTCTACTATTGGCAGTGTGGAATAAGAAATAGAAAAGAAGGATATGACACGATATAATCACACTGAAGACACGTTTCACAATATTTGTACAGAGGTCAGGCTACTCATATATAGAGTACGCAAGGAACAATTTCCAGCCATGAGCAGGAGTTCTGAGTAACTATATAGGCAGGGGTGTCTGAGGAGGAGGAAAGGCAGGGAGGTTAACCGGAAGAAGAAACCGGTTTGCTACTTGGCACTGGGGGAAGGGGGTGAGTGGATATAAAAGTGACGGCTAAAAGAGGGTTACAGAAATATAAAGTCAGTACTGTCACATCACACTCATATTATGTCACATCACAGCAAAATCACAGCCTATCGATCAGGCCTGTGGCTTTCATGAAGCAGAGCAGTGCCTGGGAGGTCTTGATCGCAGACGATTGCCGTGGCCAGTGGCCTAGATCTTGATTTCTGTCAGCGGGCGTCCATCTAGATTCTCCAGCGCAGCACAGACACACTGTCTTTCCGCACTGTATGTGGTGCACTCTCAAAGAATGTGGCCTAAAGTCTCGTCAGAGCCACAGTTTGCACATGCAGGGCTATCAGCCATACCTGTCTCAAACGAATAAGAACTTGTGAATGCTACACCAACCTACAGGCGGCACAGCAAAGTTGCTTCACGTCGGGGTAGGCCGTGTGGAAGCCGGAACTTCAGGTTAGGAGCAGGGGTGCCGAGATGAGTGTTCTAGCTGCTTATGATATAATGACAGCACCACATCTAAGCTGTAGTGAATACATCTTGCTAAGAATGTTGCAATAAGCGGGTACCGCACGCTTGCTGATTTATCCATACATAGGAGAGTGTCCCCCTTATATGATGCAGGGAGAGAAATAACCACAACGAGACCAAAAGGATGGAGGAAGGATGATGATCATGATAAGCTCTTTATTTACTCCCAAAGAAGGGGAGCCAGCCGAAAGACTGGTTGCGCATCTTAGAGAAGGTCAGCAAGGATACTTTGGGACTCTGCGGCCTCCAATGCGCGCAAAATGAGCCAGCGCTGTTGGGCGAGCTCGGTACTCCCACGCATCCACTGTAGTTGTATTGTCTGCGTTGTGTCACGTACATGTCTACACCATGTGAATGAATGTGGTCGGTTGTGAGCAGTGTTTGCAACTAGGTGCAATAAGATTTGGGAAAATTTTGCTATATAGCCATAGGGTTTGGAAAGGTTGCTGTTTGTATTTTGCGCCAATGGACGGCCTCGCTCGGGATAGTTACCGGTGTGCAGGGGGTATAGACATCGTTCGAGCCGATAATGCTGGAGTATGTCCGTGTATGTAAAAAGGCGTAAATGAGTGCCTTGGGAAGTGTCAAAGGAAGCGGCAGACTGAGGAGGGTGCTCCGCCCGATAGCTGAGTTCTCGGGCTAGAGCATGCGCTTGTGCGTTCCCGCTGAGCGCCTCATAGGCTGGGGCCCATATGAGGAGACGAGGTGTAGACGGTAAGGGGATAGTGTGCGCCTGTCGGGATATACGACCTGCATCGAAGTTACGAACTGCCTGTTGGGAATCGCTAACGACTACTTTGGTGGAGGGGTCGGTCAGAGCTTACGCGATGGAAACCTCTTCCGCGGTGATAATAGTTGCGGCGTTGGGCCAGTTTCGGTGTGGTGCCAATGCAACCGCAACCATAGCGGTGCGAAGGGGGCGTTGGAGGCATCCGTGTACGTGAGACTGACAGCACGCTTTCGTGCCACTGAAAAACTGTGGAATAAAAGAAATCAGCCTAGTGCCAAGAGACGCTCGGTTGGTAACTTGGTTTATGGGGTTTAATTCCCCAAGCATCTCGAGTCGTACGACATCAAGAGAAATATGACAGCAGAGCTCTGCACATATAACAGTAGGAAAAAAAAAACAAAGACAGAACAGCACTTGCCCAGACATGTAGCTATAAACAGACAAGTGTAGCAGTATCACACCAGGGCTTTGTGCCTTACATATTGTAGCGATCGCGGAGAACCGCGCATCCCTCCGAAACACCGCGCGCCGCGGAGGATGAAGGGGACAAAAGTATTCCTTCTCCTCCGAGGATGAGTAACCCAAACGGGTTGCTCGATAGCGTTGCGTTTCCCTCTTCCCTCGCCGCCGCGCAGGAGCGCACCGCTAGACGTCGCAGACGCGACGCTCATTGGCCGAAAAAGGACAAAGGACAAGATGCGCCGAGATCGGCGGGAACCGGCTACCGCCAGAGAAAGACGACAGCGAGCCGCGACAACGGAAGGACGCCAGGTAAATACCTCCCCGCTATACTTCTTTGTTGTCGCCATCTTGCCCTTCAAAGTGTCAGGCCCCATCCAAAAGGATAGGGTCGCCAGCAAGACCTTTACCAGCGTTCGTTTTGGGAAAGCCCAATAAACATCTGGTTCCGGGCAAAGTCCTGTTCTGTGTTGTGTCGTACTTTGCATTACCACTTTGCGGCCGTGAGAACGGCTGCCCGTGGTGTGTGATCGCGGGAGCTCTGTGTTTGCGGCCTAGACCTCAGAAGAGGCTCGACGGCTTAATAAGAACCCCCACATAGTCCACGGTCGCCCTTGCCAGGCAACATTTCTCGGCCTTTACGGTTAGTCCAGCTTGACGCAAAAGGCTCAGTACAGCTCTTAGATGTACCATATGGTCCGCCCATGAGTCGGAAAAAACCGCAATGTCATCTAAATAAGGCACCGCGAATGTTTCACACCCCTTTAAAACCCTATCCATGCGTCGGGAAAAACAAAATGGAGCATTTTTGAGCCCGAAACTCATCATTGTTGGCTGGTAGCTGCCCGTCGGAGTGACGAAAGCCGCGTATCTGCTGGCGCGTTCTGTGAGCGGTACTTGCCAGTATCCTCGAGTAAGGTCCAGAGTAGTCACATAGGCCGCTCGACTGACCTGTTCTACTCTCTCCTCGATATTCGGAATAGGATACACTTGATCCCTGGTGAGAGAATTTAGCTTTAGCTTTCCCTGGGCCATTGTCCCCGTCTCGCTGGCCTCTGCCAACCTTCCTGCTGCCGTGGTGCCCCGGACCCGTGACTTCCTTCGCGCACATCGTAGCTGCTGCGTGCGAGGTGCGACCTAGTGCTGCAACCGACTCCAGGATCGCCGGACCCTCACAGTGCGCCCCTTCCGCCCTCGAGGCGTCGACCCAGTGCTGTGCCGGTGACCTGGATTTCCCCGCGGCACACCCCTCGTCGCCTCCACGTTTGCGGCGCGCCCCTGCGTTGGACCGGGCTCATGGCTACTGCGGCGGCCCACTGCAGCTCCTCCGTGGGCGCAGCCCTGCTGGCCACTGCCAGTCTCCCGCGGACTTCACGGTCCGCTGGCCCTGACGCACCCGCGTCCCCTGCCGCTCCTGCGGTCCCCCCGCTGCTTCGCCAGCATTCCCGTGGGCCTTGTGCTCACGGCCTTCGACGCGCCGCCTTGCCAGCGGCTTCTTCAGCGTCATCCGCCGCATCTCTGCCACGGCAGAAGTAAATCAGCGGTCCTCCCTGCTGCCGCCCGGATTCTCCAGCGGCACAGCTTCCCGTGGGCTCCCTGCTCGCGGGCCTCGGCGCGCTGTCTACGGACGGTCTCCTCAGCGCCACCCGCCGCGCTGCTGCCTTGGCAGCAGTCTATCGCGGTCCCCTCCTGTTACGGCGGTTGCCCCAATCGCAGTGGCGTCCTGCCGTCACCAGCAGTCCTTCCTGTGCATCGCAGAGGCGCAGTACCAGGCTTCGCCTGGAACACCCCTAAGCGCTGCTGCACCGGAGGCTGCCCACCGGACTATCGACCTGCCGACGTTCACCGGGCTATTTGCTTGGTGCGGGCCAAGACGATCCCCCCTCCCCTCCCCACGTCCCACTTCCTCATCCCCCGGACACCAAGAGTGCCGCCGCGACATTAGGCCAGCATAACCCGAGGCACTGCCTACAGCTGTTATCATGGTTAGTACTTGATCGCTGTGAGCGAAAAATCACGAGTACAGTTCTGGCAGGTAATAATCGGATATGAATATCGCGCTGAGCACTTTCTCGTTGATTAATTGTGTGAATTAACGATATGCTGTCATTAAGTTGCGAGGGGCTATAACATGGCCAACCGCGGTAGCTCAGTGATCATGATGCCCTACTAGAGTAACCGCGGGTTCTATTCCGACCGCCGACAGCTGCGCGTTTCGATGGAGGCGAAACGAAGAGGCGCCCATGTTGTATGCGATGTCAGCGCACGTAAAGATCTCCAAGTGGTCGAAATTATTCCGCAGCCCTCCACTACGGCTCCTCTTTCTCTCTTTCCACTTTTTCTGCCACCTTCCTGCCTACTTTTTCTTTCAGTGTTCCTTTTACTTGCATTTCATATTGCACTCTCACCAATTTTTTACAAATGCTTTTCATTAATATTTTCGAAGCATGATGGGTTTTAGCAAATGGATTTGATTGCACCTGAAAACTTGAAACACAAATTGAGAGCCTGTATTTTTTTCTGTTCTTTTTTTTTGCTCACTGCGTGCTCTTTCCGATTGATGAGTTTGACCGCTCTCTTCTCGAGGACATCGAAGCTACTTTGAATGCCCGCCACTAGGCACAGTTCTAGCAGTCTCGTAGCTTACCGGGTGCACGAGGTATTTCAGGTCACTATTCTTCATGGCCATAGACACCAGCAGGCTGAGCATATGTATCTAGGCATGCGGCTTCTTGTTGGTTGACCCCTTATCATTAATACTGCGCAGTTTGTTGAAAAATGGAAGCGTACAAGTTGACGCCGGAAATGAAACGCCATGCAGTCCTCGTCGCACTGGCAGCGCGCCATAGCGACTTGGAAACTACTTAATGTAGCGAAGTCTTTCGTTAACAAGGTGCGGACAGAAGCGATGTGCTGTGACGGTGACATGGCATCTGTGTCGAAAAGGAAAAAGCACAGTCAGCAGTCAGACGTCGTCAGAACACCTGATTTTCTGAAGAGGTTGCAGGTCATCGTGAGTGACAACCCAGGGAAGTCAATGCGAGCCATTGCAAAGGATTTCGATGTCTCAGAGTCAACTGTCAGGCTCGCTGTGCACGAAGACGTCAGGTACCATTTCTATGTCATGAGGGGGTGCAATTCTTGTTCGGTAAAACTCGGGAGAATCGTCTGCTCTGGTCCAAGCGCTTGCTAGGCAAGCTGTAGAGACCTTAGGAGCCTGGAATGCTCCCCCCCCCCCAGATGAAAAGAACTTTGACCAAGACCAAAAAGCTAATTGCCATAATGATAGGTGGCTTTACGGAAGCGCTAATGAGGTGCCGACAGTGATGCACACAAAATTTCTGTCTGTGATGGTGTTAGCAGCCGTCAGCAATAAGGGTGACGTCATGCCGTCACTGTTCTCCTTGCAATTATGCCGGTTCCGCATGAGCTCCCGCCTTGAGACCGATTTTCGGCGGAACGCGCTGTGCCTTGGACTTGCTTTTTGTGGGATCGTCTGCAGACAGTTGCCCTGTATCTGTGGACACCATAGTTTGGCAGGTATTCCCCCCTTTGAGGGGTTTTTATGCGAAGCATATTGCTAGAGGTAAACCACAGCCCTTCGTGACGGTTACATGCCGTGCAAAGAATGTGGAATGCTGCGTCACACCACGTGATACGCTGACGTCACGACAGAGGAGAGACGGGGGTCCAGCTCACGCCGTCGGCTGCGGTTGCAGGCCGTGCGGACCACGTGGTATGGTGACGTTACAGCACGTGATACGCTGACGTCACGACAGAGGAGAGACGGGGGACCGGCTCGCGGCGTCGGCTGCGGTTGCACGCCGTGCGGACCACGTGGTATGGTGACGTCACACCACGTGATACGCTGACGTCACGGCAGAGGAGAGACGGGGGTCCAGTAACGACCGTTGGTGCACGTCAAGCCGGCTGGACACGGGTAGTTTACGGGGAGGCTTTCCCATACGACCGTGTTGTTGCCGAAGAAATCAAAATCGTTGATTCCTTTAGCACGTCGGTGTTCTAAGAGCTTTTGCTTGTGTACATATTCGCGTAGTGGCAATCGAGTATCGTTGGCCTGGGGGACGACATGTTCGTTGTGCGTGTCGGTAACACAGTTAGATTAGAGATGAATGAGTTATGCTATTACCTAGTTTTATGGGATGGGAAAACATTGTGCATTCCAAGTTTAAACCGTGTAAAAGCACGTGTAACCAAGGAAAGGAAACTTTAGCGAAGTGTAGCCATGGAAAGCCGAGTTTAGCAATCAATATGCTTCGCATCTGACCAGGCTTAACCAAGCTAAGTCTCAGCCATTTTTTTTTCACGATTTGTACTCTACCACGGTGCGGCAAATCAGGCCTAATCATTAGGCCGAACCGACGCCTGCGGCATCGGGCTCCGGGGCTGTGACTTGTGGTTGTGGGCCTTTGCGAGGCTGAAGACAATGGAGTACTCCATTGAGGGAGAATCTATAACGCCCGAAGAGTTCGAGGCGGGAGAATGGACCTGGGTTTTGAAGGCGCAAGATCGATTCAAGAAGTCTGTGTACGGGGATCACTCCGAGAGTAGGCCTACCGAGAAACAGGCTGGCAGCGACGGGCGCCAGACGCACGGAGCAGCCCAAGTCAAGCGGGGGAAAGCACCGGTGTGGAAGAAACGGGGACCGTTTCTGAAGATGCCAGCCAAGGATTTCAAGTTTGTGTGCCGGCCCAAACATTGGGACTTGAGTATAGTGACGCCGAGGGAGCTCGGATGTGCCTTGAGAGCGGCAGCGGAGCTGACGAACGCGACTGCGGTGGAAGAAGACCTGGTGCGGGTCAATGAGACAAACAACACGATGACGGTGAGCACGCCGTGTATGAATCGTAGTGGGGCATATGCGAATGTAAAGACGCTCAAGCTGGGCGGTCGTGACCTTGAGGTTTCGGCGTACGTGGCGGCGCCGGAGAACTCTGTGCGCGGAGTAATTTACAATGCGTACAACGGATGCCCATTGGCAGAAGGTCGCGCAGGATTCTTGAAGAAGAACGAAGACATAGACATTTTGGATGCCAGACCTTTGGGCAAGTCAAAGGCGATTCAGATCACTTTCGACGGGAAGCGCGTTCCCCGGCAAGTTATTTATTGGAACTGTCTGTACGCTGTGATCCCGTATAGAGAGTTAGTCGAGACCTGCTATAACTGCAGACGAGTGGGACATCGGGCGGACGTTTGCTATCGTCCGAAGACTAATCTGTGTCGCCGTTGCGGGAAGGAACATCCTGAACCACCGGACGGAGAGTCGCTGACCTGCGCGCCGGACTATCGTTTGCCATGGGGCGCACAGCACGGGAAACCGCAACTGCAAAAGTTTCGCCTAGCCTGTCAGCAGCCGACGGGTCTGCAGCACAGCAACGAGGACAAGAGCCAAACTGGCAATGAAGAGCGTCGTTCGCAGCACAGCAACGAGGACAAGAGCCAAACTGGCAAGGAAGAGCGGCGTTCGAGGCCCAGGAAGCGGTCATCTAGCGGTGCGAGAGGCGATAGCAAGAGAAGGGACCGGTCAGCTTCCTTCCCGTCACTGCCTGGACCCGAGCCTGGCAAAGGAGGAGGTCAAGGTTCCGGTCATTGAAGAAGTCCAAGTGCCACAAGGAAAAAGGTGAGCTGGCCAAACGCGGGATCCCAAAATGAGACTGCTTGAGAGAAGGAGCTACAGAGGCAGGTGTTGTAGCAAGCCGAAACTATCAAAAAGATGGAAGCTAGGATGGCAGAGATGGAACGCGCGCTTAAAACCGGCAGAGTAGAAAGGGTACAGACGCCGCTGGCCCAGGCCCCACAGAAAGCGGTGCAGGCGAACGCTTCTGGCGTGGACGATAACTCAGCTATGGAAGTGGAGAATCGGGGGATGGTCAAAAGGTCGCCACCGGCAGATGAGGGAGCTCATGCAAAGAGAATAGCAGAAACTTCAGCGGCGGACACGCCGCAGCCAGTAGTTCTGATTTTGTTTTTCTTTTTTGCATTCCAGGAGGATTGAAAAACCTCGAATCGTTCTCCTCGATTGCAACCTTGAATACAAGAAGGGTGAAAGCCAGGTGAGCCTCCCTCCTCTTTTTTACATCACTCACTAGTCTTAGTCTTAGGACTAAGTCACTAGTCTTAGGAGGGGCATGCTTACCTTTGCGGAGAGAGTAGGAAAACTGGAAGAAAGACAGGATAGGTTGGAAGGTCGGGTCGACAGGATCGAAGCCAGACTAGGCAAGATTGAGGAGTGTCTTGACGCCTTCACCAATGACTTGCGGGGTTTCCAGACCCAAGTAATGGGTATGTTTAAACACCTAAATGCTATGCTAGAGGCTAGATTGCCTCCCGTAGTCGGCCAGGAGCCGATGTTAGTGAACCTAGTGCCTTACCATGGCCCCTCGCCAGCAAATTGAGGTTTGGCAGTGGAACTGCAGGGGCTTCCGTTGCAAGCGGGGGAACCTGCAGTTGCACATACAAAATCTAGATAGTAAGCTGGACATAATAGCTTTGCAGGAGGCTAGCGGCTCGGTTAAATTACCGGGATTTAAGAAATTTACACCACCAGAGATTGATCGAGGGGGCGTATCGAGCGTCTTCATGGCCATGCTAGTCCATCGGAACACCACAGTGATTCAGCATACCATAGATAGCAGCAGGGAGGACTACGTCCTGCTGGAGATTTTACCCAAAAGAAAAGGCGATAAGAGTCTCTTTGCTCTTAATGTATACTCTTGTCCAAAAGATAAGGGGGTGGGCTTGCCAGACCTCCTGATAAAGACGCAACGGCTAGCGGCTAGGTCTCAACTCATCGTGGTGGGGGATTTCAATGCGCCTCATCCGGAGTGGGGCTACACCCGAGCCAGCCCGAAGGGAAATAAACTTTGGCAGGTTGTCCAGGACCTGCGAAGGACGATCTTGAACAACTCGCTAGATCATACGAGGATAGGCAACAGCGCGCGAGCATAGACACCTATCCAGACCTCACATTTGTGAATGGTATCAGGGATACAAAGTGGGTAAACACGGGACAGCCACTGGGAAGTGATCACTATATCCTTTCCACGATATTTAGTGCTGCTAAGCACAAAGACAAGGTGAAAGGAACTCGAGTGACGGACTGGGACCGGTTTCGGAAAGTCAGGAATGACACAGTGAACGGGGAAATCGAGGACTTAGGAGCCTGGGTTGAGGCACTCAAGCAGGCTGTGAAGAGTACCACAAAAGAGGTTCCAACGGAGGAGGAGGGCTCTACGGCTGACTCCAGATTGTTACACATGTGGGAAGCACATGCGAGTCTTCTTCGGAGGTGGAGGAAACAAAGGCATAATGGTGTCCTCCGTAGAAAGATGGCCAAGTTAGAACGAGAAATCGAAACGTACACATTGGAGTTGCAGTGCAAACAGGGGGTGGGGGGGCAGATTTGTGACCGGATGAATGGGCAATTCGGATGCAAAAAACATGGCAGTTGTTGAGGCACCTTTTAGACCCGGCGGCAACCAAATCTGCGCAGAAGGGGCAAATGGCTAGGTTAGTGCGTCGGTATCAAGGCACGACTGGGGAATTTATACATGAACTCCGAAAACGTTACATAAACGCAGAGGCGGGCGGTTGCTTGCCGGATTACTCGGGAGAGGAAAACCTTGAATTAGATGCAGACTTTACGGTGGCGGAGGTGGAGTATTGCAATGGGTCAGCTTCGTACCACGTCAGCAGCGGGTCCGGACGGGGTTACTAATAAAATGCTGCGGAACCTGGATTTCAAGTCAGTAGGGGCACTCACGAATTTGATGAATAAATTTTGGGTGGCCGGGGGGATTCCGCCAGAGTGGAAGCATGCTAGGATTAGATTTATTCCCAAAGCAGGGAAGAAGTTCTGAATTGAGAATCTGCGTCCCATCTCGCATCTCGCTAACGTCGTGTTTAGCCAAATTGATGGAGCATGTGGTCCTGAACAGGCTTCAGGGTTATGTAGAGGACAAGGAGTTGATACCTGAAACAATGATTGGTTTTAGGGCTAATTTATCAACGCGAGACGTCATGATACAGCTCAAAAAGGACGTGGTTGATCCTGGGTACGGCACGGGCACCAAGGCTATCTTGGTGCTCGACCTAACTAAGGCCTTTGACAATGTTACCCATGAGGCAATATTGAGGAACCTATCGGATATAAGACCAGGGGGTAGAACCTTCCGGTACATCAGATCGTTTCTGGAGGGTAGGACTGCGGAGATTACAGTCGGAGAAATGAAATCGGATCCCTTCCCATTGGGGGGCAGGGGGACACCGCAAGGGTCGGTATTATCGCCGTTCCTATTTAATCTCGCCTTGATCAAGATACCACCCAGGCTGCAAGGGATATCGGGACTTAAACATACATTTTATTTCATTCCATTTCATTTTTATTTCCTTAAAGACCCCTTTTGAGGGGCATTACATAAGGGGTGGATACAAATTTTGGATGAGATGGTACAAAGTCATGTGCTATGATGATAGATAGCTGTAGGCTTTTTGTGCGAAGATTATTGGACAGGTTGTTGTTGCAATCTCTTTGGGAAGGCCATTCCATTCCGCAGCGGCGCGTGAAAAAAATGAGTTTGCGAAGGTGACGGTTCGTGCACGTGGACGGCTGATCTGGAGATGGTGGAGAGTGCGGTGAGATATGCGTGCTGGTGGGGCCATATAGGGTGCAGTTTGTAGATGGCTGTAAAAAAACTTGTGAAACAGTGAAAGAGTGGTTATGCGGCGGCGTATCTCGAGTGGCTGTAAACCTGAAAGGGATTTCAGATATGATACACTGGTGCTGTAATGGTATGACGAATGATTAAATTTGGCGGCGCGGTTCTGCAAAAGTTCTAGTGCATTGGTGAGGTAAGCTTGATGTGGGTGCCAAATGGGTGATGCATATTCTAGCTTTGATTTCACAAGTGATTGGTAAGCTAGTAACTTGACGTGCACGGGAGCATCGCGAAGATGACGTCTTAAAAAATCAAGGGATTTGTTAGCTGAAGAAATGATGCTAGTTATATGAGTTTTCTAGGACAAATCAGCGCACAGAGTTACGCCTAAATATTTGTAGGATAGCACTGGTAGCACGGGAACGGAGACAATTTGATAAAGGGATATGAGTGGGTTGCGGCGGCGATGAAAAGACAGTACACTGCATTTGTGAGGGTTTAGTTCCATTTGCCAAATTTCACACCACTCCTGAATCTTGTTAAGGTCGTTTTGGAGGTATAATTGATCAGAGGTGTTCTTAACTGTTTGATAAAGAACACAGTCATAGCAAACATGCGGATTTTACAGGACACTTGAAAGGGTAAATCATTTATGTAAATTAAAAACAGAAGGGGACCTAGTACGGAACCTTGAGGGACGCCAGATGTTACAGGAAGGGAGCTGGAATTATATTCATTTACGAACACGGATTGAGTGCGGTTAGTTAGAAATTCGGTAATCCATATAACCACATTTGGATCGAGGTTAATGTGAGATAACTTGTGTAACAGGCGCTTGTGAAGAACTTTATCGAAAGCTTTTTTAAAATCAAGAAAGATAGCGTCAGTTTGTAGGTTAAGATCTAGGTTGGCATGCAGGTCATGTATAAAAAGCGCTAGTTGAGTATCACAAGAAAAGCCTTTCCGGAACCCGTGCTGCGCAGAATGAAAAAAATTGTTTGAATCCAGGAAGGCAATGATATGGGAGAATATGACGTGTTCCATGATCTTACAAGGCACACTTGTTAAAGAAATGGGCCGATAATTTAATGGAGAATTGGTGTTACCGGATTTGAAGACTGGAATGACCTTCCCAACTTTCCAGTCAAGTGGAAGTTGGCCTGTAGTAAGTGATTGCTGGAATAGCAAGCATAAATATGCGGCACTGATGGGTTTAGTACTCTTAAGGAATTTAGCGTTGATATTATCAAAGCCGGCTGAGGATGAGTTTCATTTTATCAATCAGCGATAGAATCCCAGAGGTGTTAAATTCAACAGGTGACATAATATTATCAAAAAGTTGTCTAGCCCAGGAAATGGCACATCAGATTCGTTAGTGAACACTGATTGAAATGCAAGATTAAACATGTGAGCACAATCTGCATGACTAAGCACTTCTCCCGCTTCATTTGTGATAGTGACATCGTTTTTGTGTTTAGGGTTGATGATGTTCCAGAATTTTCGAGGATTGGTATTAAGTATTTTGGGCAAGTCCTTGTTAAAAAAAGAATGTTTAGCCTTCCGAGCGGTTGACTTATATGCCTTTTCGGCAGCGTAGTATTTATCCCAGGCTTTTTGGTTAGTTTGTGCTTTGGCGGCGCGAAAAAGACGTTTCTTTCGATTTTCCAAACGTTTTAGTGTTTTAGTGAACCATGGTGTTATGACCGTGCATCATCCGCACTTGCGCGCTCTATTGTTCGCCTGTGGGCATGGATAAGTGCTGTGGATATGTGCTGTTGGTACAATGGCTCTAAGTGAGCCTGTTTCCATGAATCCTTTGTGTAAGCCTGTTTTGCTATGTTGAGACCCTGCAAATGCCAAATTGGCCCTGTCAAGGGAACGTCTAGAAAAATACCAAGAAATGTCCCCCTGCGGGAAATAGCCGGAAGTGCTTTCGTTCAATTGTTCACCCTTCCCGTCGAGAAGCGCTATCGTCCAGTGAGGAATGCCTACTGTCCAAAGGAGACGACAGAGTGACACGTCCGCTGACGTACAGGACAAGAAAGGGGCAAGGTGATTACGGCCATTAGAGGATTTCCCGGGAATGCAGGAAAGATTTGCAATTGCTGGAAATGGACAATGCTGGGAGCAGTATGTGGCGCGCACGTGCACTTGGGTCCACTTACCGGAACCAGCATACCGGATCTTTGCTGAAGAATAGAAATGTACCTCCTCGCCGTTCCCAAGTTCTTCCCGCCAACAAGTGACCACGCCCAACGAAACAATACCGGACCAGTCAGTGCATCAGACCATCAGTGCAGTGATGTGTTCGATTGGATGCCGATATCTGAGGGGTGTGCCCTGGAACTGGTTGGTCAGCATCTTCAGAGAGGGGCTGGACATAGGGGGTTTTAAGGACATGGCAGAGCACGAAATGAGGCTCTGAGCCCTGGGTAAACGGCTTATCCAGACGCTTCTCGCTATGAACTCTTTACGCTTGCCATTTTGTTAATACACCCTTCTTTTTCATGTAAATAATCATGTAAATAAGTTTTCTCAAAGTGCCATTAAACCTGCTTGTATATATTTTACCAACTTCGAAGATTCAATCCTTCATCAACCCCGAGTCTCTGCACGCTACCAAGTGAAGGCCGGGTCGACTTAGTCCCAGCGTCACGACAACTGGTGACCAGCACTGGGATCTGAATCTACAAGCCACAACATCTGCTGATTGGAGGTGGATCTGAAGCTACAAGCCACAACATCTTGTGATCGGAGGTGGCATCTCAAGCAACAAGCAGGAGCAACAATCGGCCAACAAGAAAGCAGCTCGGAACATCGATCGCATGTGTGGGTGAGTGCTTGGCTTTTCTTCTGATGTGGACCAGGTTCTAGAACAGGGTTAGATTTTAGAACTGGTAAAGAGTGTGGAAACGCCTTTATGTTTGGTAGTTTGCACAGTTGTTTTGGAAGTAGCCGACACTCGGAGCGATCATGGACCTACAAAAGCTGCAGAAACCGGAACTGTTGCAATTGTGTGAGGAATTGGGAATTGATACAAGTGGTTTGGCACGAAAACCCTTGATTATAAAGGCAATCACTGATTTGGGACCCGATGATGAGGAGCTCAGTGAAGCATGGAACCTCATCGGTCAAAAAAAGGAACAGCTCAGACAGCAGAAAGAGCGGGAAAAAGAGGAAAAGAGGCGTGAGCGTGAAATTGAAATTGAAAGAGAAGCAAGAAGGCTGGAGCTAGAAATTGAGCTTCGGAAATTAGAACTGGAGTTGAGCAAGAGGTTGGGCAATTGTCCCCAGCTAGCGGTACCTCTTCTCAACAAGGAGACAGATTTCAAGATGTCAAAGTACATGCAGCCATATGTGATATCAGGGGATATCGGTCTGTATCTGGCTAACTTTGAGCGAACCTGCGAAAAACTGTCCTTCCAGCGAGACACTTGGTCTCAGAGATTATTGACGGTTCTGCCCTGCGAGGCAGCGGAGGTTGTCGCGCGGCTAAGCAAGGAGGACGCGGACAACTACGAGAAGGTCAAAGCTTGCCTTCTGAGAAAGTATAGGCTTAGCGCCGAGGCGTTCAGACAACGTTTTCGGAACGCTACTAAGTCCAGGGACGAGAGTTACCCTGAATTCCTGTACAATTTAAGAGTCAATTTGGGCGAGTGGCTAAAGAGCGCAGATTCCTACAGTGATAGGGACGCTGTAGTCGAGCGAATTCTTTTGGAGCAGTTTTATAACTGCCTCCCAGAAAAAGAAAGAAATTGGTTACAGGACCGAGGCGAAATTAAGTCGGCAACTGAAGCTGCCGAACTCATTGAGGAGTATGCTTCGCGCCGACAATTCAGCAACCCAGCAGTGGATAGGCCCCGCAATCCCAAGTTGAGTGTGAATAACCGTCAGAAAAGGCACTTTGCTAGATTTGCAAACGAAGAAAGGAAGGCTTCTTCAGGCAAACGCCCTAGAAAGGACGGCAGTGAGAAAAGTGGGGTAGTGACCAACGCGCAGAACACAAAGAACAAGCTTGGGGCTAGGAAGCCGCTCACATGCTTTAGGTGTAATGAGCAAAGTCACATTGCCGTCACCTGCCGGAAAAAAAAGATTGCTTTCTCGTATGTCAGTGACTGCGATGAAAATATGCAGCTTTTGGAACCCTACCTGCATGACCTAGTAGTCAACGGGAAACCTTGCAAGGTACTGCGCGATTCGGCCGCAACGATGGATGTTGTCCATACGGCGTATGTGTCGCCTTCCGACTATACAGGACAGTGTGCATGGATCCGCCAGGTAGTGGAGGAACAGAGTGTGTGCTTGCCAATCGCGAACGTGGTCATCGAGGGCCCTTTCGGCGAGTTAACAACCGAGGCTGCCGTTTCAGGAAAGCTTCCTAAGTGCTATCCGTATTTGTTTTCCAACAAATCGGACATGCTACTGCGAAAGAGGGGCATCCTTTTCGGAGACAGAGTTGTGCAAGCCTTAACACGTTCAAAGGCGCGAGAACTAGCTACACTGCTCATTCCAGAAAAATCCACAGCGGAGGAAACGGCAGTTAAAACAGTGGTCGATGCGGAAGATAGCGGGTCAGAAAACTTTGAGAGCGAGGCATCTCAGATAAGTCAACTTGAAAGTGAGCTTGATGAGACGCTGAATGAGGACGTCCTTGAGAGTAACCTCTTGCCGCCAGTGTCTAGTAATCTCACGAGACTTTTAAGTGGAACCCGAGAGGACTTAGCTATGGAGCAAGCCAATGCTCCCAAGATACAGGAGCTTCTCAAAAAGACGGAGCAGATAGGAGAACTAAAGAAATCTCAGCTGTCCGATCTGGGCGAGCTAATAACAGAGTTTGAGGCCTGCTTCGTGGACAGGCCAGGCAGGACTGATTTGACTGAGCACTATATTGAGCTGACTTCAGACGTGCCAGTGCGATCAAGGTGCTACCGATTTTCTTCAAGGCAAAGAGAAATTCTGGATAGGGAAGTAACTCGCATGCTGGAATTTGGAGTAATAAAACCCTCAGAAAGCGATTATGCTTCGCCTATGATCTTAGTAGAAGCTCCAGGTAAAGACCCTAGGCCTGTGGTAGACTACCGAAAGCTAAATTCTCTCACCAGGGATCAAGTGTATCCTATTCCGAATATCGAGGAGAGAGTAGAACAGGTCAGTCGAGCGGCCTATGTGACTACTCTGGACCTTACTCGAGGATACTGGCAAGTACCGCTCACAGAACGCGCCAGCAGATACGCGGCTTTCGTCACTCCGACGGGCAGCTACCAGCCAACAATGATGAGTTTCGGGCTCAAAAATGCTCCATTTTGTTTTTCCCGACGCATGGATAGGGTTTTAAAGGGGTGTGAAACATTCGCGGTGCGTTATTTAGATGACATTGCGGTTTTTTCCGACTCATGGGCGGACCATATGGTACATCTAAGAGCTGTACTGAGCCTTTTGCGTCAAGCTGGACTAACCGTAAAGGCCGAGAAATGTTGCCTGGCAAGGGCGACCGTGGACTATGTGGGGGTTCTTATTAAGCCGTCGAGCCTCTTCTGAGGTCTAGGCCGCAAACACAGAGCTCCCGCGATCACACACCACGGGCAGCCGTTCTCACGGCCGCAAAGTGGTAATGCAAAGTACGACACAACACAGAACAGGACTTTGCCCGGAACCAGATGTTTATTGGGTTTTCCCAAAAAGAACGCTGGTGAAGGTCTTGCTGGCGACCTTATCCTTTTGGATGGGGCCTGACACTTCGAAGGGCAAGATGGCGACAACAAAGAAGTATAGCGGGGAGGTATTTACCTTGCGTCCTTCCGTTGTCGCGGCTCGCTGTCGTCTCTCTCCGGCGGTAGCCGGTTCCCGCCGATCTCGGCGCGTCTTGCCCTTTGTCCTTTTTCGGCCAATGAGCGTCGCGTCTGCGACGCCTAGCGGTGCGCTCCTGCGCCCGGCGAGGGAAGAGGGAAACGCGGCGCAACGAGCAACCCATTTGGGTTACTCAACCTCGAAAGAGAAGGAATACTTTTGTCCCCTTCATCCTCCGCGGCGCGCGGTGCTTCGGAGGGATGCGCGGTTCTCCGCGATCGCTACACTCCTCCTCCCTAAAGACCGAACGTCACCTGAAATCAGGCGACGGTAGGCCGGCAACGACTTCCTTGCCGCCTTGTCTTGCATCCAACGCCGCTGTCCGGGTGGCTAGTTGGGATGGTCGGGTAGTCCGGGCTTCCATACACTTCACTGCGCAGGTGTAAGCGCCGCCACGGCGGTTTCGCGACGTCCAGTGCCTGGAGGGTTGGTAGCGCCGTAATCTTTCCGTTCGCTGCTCCACAGCTACTCTGTCTGCCGTGAAGCACGAATTAAGTCCCTTGTCTCGAAGTTCGCGATGATCACATGGCACCGCTCGTCTGCACGCCGACCGCACGGAAATGCTGTCACACAGCTGCGACGACCGTGGTCACACCCACACGCGCGCACGCACACACGCCACTTGCCGGAATCACAGCGGCGATATCCGAAGCGCTTATCTCGAGAAGTGTCCCTCCATGGCGATCCGGCGCTCGAGAGGCAGCACTGCAGCCGGCAGCTGCTGCTCCTACAGCCGTCCAGAACCATCGCCGGGCGCTGCTTCCTGACGGCTGGGCGGCGGCGACTTGGGTTGTGGCACGGCCGGTCTCGAGGGAGTGCGCGCTTCTGTTGTGGCGGCTAGAGCTGCGACCGTCGCTGGCACCCAAGGCGTTGTTGCTGCTGACTATCCGATGCTTGTGATGTCGACTGCGTCAGCGAGGTCGCTGGGAGACGACGCCTGTCTTCGCAGCGCCTTCTGGGAGACCCCTTTCGGATTTCCGATTAGTTTTCCCTTGGCGCTCCTAGCCAATAGTTGCCTGCTATTTGGCCAGGTCCCTACGGCAGCGAGTGGAGAGGGGGGACAGCTTGGTAGCGTCTTCGCCACCGCCCGCTTTTCCTTTCCTCCCCCCCTTTGTTTGGGACGAGGGGACATACCAACAATACTGCTAGATACGGCCCTCCCGTAGCCAGCTCGCTTCCTCACAACCGGTTGCTTCCTTGACCACTTGTCTGAGCGGTCGAGGTGTTGTTGTCAGGCCACTCACCCCGTCAAGGTCGTTTTCGCCTAGAGCGGGTATTGTATGGGCGAGCTTTGGGGGTAGGTGGGGGCACTGACCTTTTCCCGCGTCTTCGCGAAATCGGCGCTGCCGCCCTGCCAGCCACTTCCCGTTGGAAGTACTGTTTTAGCTCCCCGACGTGGATCGGCTTGCCGAGTCGACCCGTGTTCGGATCTTTCAGCCTGTAGTTCAACTGCGAGAGCTTCTCAGCAACTATGAACGGCCCAATCCATTTAGGCGCAAGGCCAGCTGCGAACCCCGTGCTCGCATCGCTCTGCACATGGCTACGCTTTAGAACGAAGTCTCCCACTTGAAATTCCACGTTCCGATGCGCGCGATCATAGGCAGCCTTCTGGCTAGCCCTTGCTTTAGCGCGATTTTGGCTGGCCTCGCTCACTGCTTTTTGCAAGCGATCACGCATGCGCCGCGCGTAGTCGGCTATTGCCGTTTCGCCTGACGAAGCATCCTGCCTTTTGGTCAAAATGGTGTCAGTTGGCGTATTTAGTTCCCTCCCGAACATCAGGAAGGCAGGCGTGAAACCTGTGGAGCGATTCTCGCTTGTTCGCAGTGCAAAGGTGATCGCGTCGAGGTGCTCATCCCAGTCGTTGTGTGTCCGGGCGTATGCCCCGAGTAGTGGCTTCACATCGCGATTGCGGCGTTCGGTCACATTTGACTGCGGATGATAACACGTCGTTCGTTGCTGCCGTACGCCCATGGCGGCACACGTATCACGAAAAACTTTCGCCGTGAAATACGAGGCGTTGTCAGTGATCAGCCTCTCCGGAAACCCGTAGCGACAGAACAATCCTGAGAGCTTCGTCAGGATTTCCTTCGTTGTGGCGTTTCGCAGCGGATAGAGTTCAGCGATTCCGCTGAAGTGACATGTCACCACTAACACAAATTTTGCCCTCTTTTGCTGCGTGGCAGCGGTCCGATCAGATCGCACGCCACAGTTTCCCATGGCTTTGTGCTCACGATCGGTTGGAGCAGGCCCGGCGGTTTTCCACCTCGCGGCTTCCTTTCTTGGCAGACGTGGCAGGTCCGTACGTATTTACATACATCAGCCTTCATTCCTAGCCAGGTAGCGAGCCGACATAGTTTCTTCCATGTCTTTGGTGCGCTTCCGTGACCGTCTGCGTCGTGGTAGTGCTGCAAAGCAGCATGCCTCAGTTGGCTGGGGATGACGGCTTTAAAGCACTCGTTTGAGTCTTCTTTGCCAGGCACGTATTTCAGCAAAGCTCCATCAGCGTCCAACAGGAAGTTCTCCAGCTCACTCGCAGCAATACCAGCTGCACTAGAGCTCGCGCCTACCGCGTTCTCCGCGGATTCCGGGCGCTCTTCGACCAGCGGTGTCAATTGGTCCCTCTCTTCACGCAGACTGGCGACCATCTCACGACAATACGAGTCTTCCTGTTGGGCTTTGATAAGCTCTTCCCTGCTGAATGCAATCTCGATCGGCGTTTTCGCTGTCACGAGATGCGCGTGCTCCGGAGGCAGGAATTTTTCCTTTCGGCCCTCCTTTCCCGACGAGCGGGGAAGTTGCCGCGCCTCCTCTCCCGCGGCTGGGGACGGGTCATTCACCGGCGCGCGCGACAGCGCGTCCGCAACCACGTTTGTGGCACCTTTCCGGTAGCGCACCTCGAAATCGAAGCGCTGTAGCGTCAGTGCCCAGCGCGCGAGCATCCCGCTCGGCTCGCGTAAGCGGGTCAGCCATGTCAAGGCCATGTGATCGGTTTCGACCGTGAACCTTGTACCTTCCACGTACATCTCGAATTTTCGGAGCGCGAAGATGATAGCGAGGCATTCCTTCTCCGTCATTGAGTAGTTGCGCTCCGCCGGCGTCAGCGCGCGGCTGGCGAACGCCACGGGGCGCAGTTTCTCGTCCTCCTTTTGGAGAAGCACTGCGCCCACTCCGAAATCGCAGGCGTCTGTCTGGATCAAAAAGGGCCTATTTAGGTCGGGGAGTTTCAGTGACGCAGTATCGGCGATGGCTTGCGAGAGCTGACGAAAACTCGCCTGCTGTTCCTCTCCCCATTCCCACGGGGCTGCCTTCCTTAACAATTTTGTTAGAGGGGTTTGCAGGCGGATGCAGTTGGGAATGAATTGGCGATAGTAGCCCACCATGCCGAGAAAACGGCGCACGGCCTTTACATCATTCGGCACCGGGAATTCCAGGATAGCGCGAAGTTTGTCAGGGTCCGGGGCTACTTTTCCTCGCTGAACGCGGTAGCCGAGCAAACTGACTTCAGCCCTGCACAGCTGTGCTTTAGCGGGGTTCAGCGTGAGACCTGCTGTTCTGAGTTTTCCCAGAACGTCTCGGAGGTGTTCGAGGTGTTCCTCGAATGTGCGGGAGTAGATGACGATGTCGTCCAGGTAGGCGAGAGCGTGATGCCATTTGGCGTCTCCCAGTACACGGTCGATCAGCCGCTGAAAGGTGCTCGGACTTCCGGACAGACCGAAGGGCATCCTAACGAATCCGTAGAGACCCCTGTGGCAGGTGAACGCCGTTTTACACTCGTCGCCTGGTCGCATCTCTACTTGGAGATAGCCTTTGCTAGCGTCCAGAGTAGAAAAATACCGCGCTCCGCCGAGGTTCGAAACAATGTCGTCCACGCTCGGGAAGGGGTATGCATCCTTTTGTGTGACCGCATTCAGTCGCCTGTAGTCCACGCACAGCCGTGAGCTACCGTCCTTTTTGGGGACCAGAACCACTGGGAATCCCCAGGGGCTTGATGAGCGGCGAACAATGTCCGCATCGATCAGTTCTTGCAGCGCCGCGTCAATCGCCTGCCTTTTGGCGGGGCTGACCGGTCTCGGGTTGGATTTCCAAGGCTGCGCGTCTCCTGTCTCGATGCGGTGCTGTACAAGCTTGGTACAGCCGGGGCGGTCCGTGAACATCTCTTCGAAGTTTCCTAACAACGAAAAGACGCGGCCGCGCTCGTGGTCTGTCAGGTTGTCGGCGTTTGCCAGCAAACCCTGTAAACGCTCTTCCGCGCCCACGCGCAAGGCATGGGGACGGGCCGCAGCTGCTGTATTCAGCGGCTGAGGGGGAGCGCCGCTTCCTCGGGAGGTTTTCCTTCTTTCCACCTCGGAAGCTGTCCTTTCGGCCGTCGTGGTCGGTGCTGTGACGAACGGCTTGAGTGGCGCGAACGGGCTTTCCCGATAGCCACCATTGCCGGTATCAACCACGATTCCCGTACGGGACAAGAAATCTCGGCAGAGAATAACTGGTACCGTGAGTCCAGGCAGATGAATGAAACGCTGTCGCCGGGTGCGCTGATTCCAACGCGCGACAAGGCGCACATCACCGCCGGAGCATACTTCTCCGCTCGCCAACTGGAGGGGCAGGCTGCGTTTTCGCACCCGAATGCCTCTCTGTCGAAGGCGGGAAACGACTTCGTCTCCGATTAGAGAAGTGCTAGCACCAGTGTCAAGCAGTGCTCGGAACGTAGTCCCTGCTATCGCAAGGTCTATGAACGGAGCCCTGGTAGTGGTCGGTGTTCCGATCCTGAGAAGTGAGGGTGCCACTATTGCAGCTCCGTCGCTCGGATCAGCTTCGGCCGCCGGCGCTGCTACCGGCGGCCTACCTCGTTTCCCTGACTCGCAGGGCAGGCACGAGCCAAGTGACCAACTTGGCCACAAGAGAAGCATGGCCCGGGATTCCGGGCTCTAGGCAGACGAGGGTGCTCTCGCGTACGGCCGTCCGTGAGAGCTTGTTGAGCCGGTGCCACCGCCATGTTACGCTGCCCGTCCGCACGCGTCACCAGCGCTCGATCATTTGACCGTGTTTGGTAATCTCTGTCGGGCGGTCGGCGTGAGGTTGACCACTGTACCTCTCGCGCAGCTTCGATGATCCTCGGCCCGTTTGAGTAGGGATCAAGAGCGCGATCCGAGATTTCCGGGAAAGCGCCCTCACCTGAAACACGTGACGTTCGAGCGTTTTCACTCCTTGAACGCGCACTGCCATTCCAGGCGCAGCTGGGCTCCAGACAATCCGATGGGGGTGGCGGGGGCCGGTACGCACGGGCAGCTGAAATTTCGGCTTGCACCCGACGCGCTTCCACGGCAAGCTCATTCAGGTTCCTGCAGCGACTTCCCCGCAGGTAAAGAGCAAAGGTGGGGTGGCTCTGTCGGATTACTCGTTCCACTTGCTCCGTGTTCGAAGCGTTGGGATCGGCGTAATCGTAAAGCTCCTGCATCGCCCTGACGTATTCGACGAGCGACTCGTCGGGAGCTTGGGTTCGGAGTTCCAATTCTCGCCGCATTCGCTGCTGGTAGTCGTGAGGAAGGAATTCCTCCCTAAACATACTGCGGAATTCAGCCATAGTGCTCGCTGTGTGACCTACCAAACGGTGCCACCGAGCGGCTTGGTCAACCAGTGCCACTGGTATCACCCTTCGCAGCATGTGGGTCTCGCTGCAACCGTTGACTTGGCCGTACTGGTCTAGCGCCAGGAGAAAGCTGTTGGCGCTCATTTGATCGCCGTAGCCGCTGTACGTTGGGATCGGTGTTCCGATCCGCGGGGTGGGTTGCAAGGACTGCAGCGCTTGCTGGAATGCGCTGGCGAGGACTCCTGCGAGGTTTTCGGCGTTTGCCGCTGCCTCGCTCTCGGGTGCCGCGACGAGTGGCGAGATCGTCGGCGGGGTTGGCGCGGCCCCTGTGCTGCCGTTTGGTAGCTGCGAGGGCGGACATGGCGTGCCTGGTGCTTCTCCCCAATCCGTTCGCGCGTAGTGCAGGGGCGCGCCAACTCTTGAGGGCGGCATTTCGCGGCGTCTGCCGGAATCTGCCTGCGGGCGTCGTGTTTCTCTGGCTGCTCCTGCAGCGGCGAATTGTCCCGTCTGTAGAGTCGCGCTGGCGGCGAGCGAGCCGTGGGCCGGGCTTTCCCTGTACCCGGGGCTGAGCTCTGCGAGCCACATCAGATCAGGCAGATTACTCTGCTGGTCTGGCATTGTGTCCGGCGGGAGCGAGTAGCTCAAGTGCTTCTGCACGAGAGAACCACGTTGGGGCGCCACTTGTGGGGGTTCTTATTAAGCCGTCGAGGCTCTTCTGAGGTCTAGGCCGCAAACACAGAGCTCCCGCGATCACACACCACGGGCAGCCGTTCTCACGGCCGCAAAGTGGTAATGCAAAGTACGACACAACACAGAACAGGACTTTGCCCGGAACCAGATGTTTATTGGGTTTTCCCAAAAAGAACGCTGGTGAAGGTCTTGCTGGCGACCCTATCCTTTTGGATGGGGCCTGACACTTCGAAGGGCAAGATGGCGACAACAAAGAAGTATAGCGGGGAGGTATTTACCTTGCGTCCTTCCGTTGTCGCGGCTCGCTGTCGTCTTTCTCCGGCGGTAGCCGGTTCCCGCCGATATCGGCGCGTCTTGCCCTTTGTCCTTTTTCGGCCAATGAGCGTCGCGTCTGCGACGCCTAGCGGTGCGCTCCTGCGCCCGGCGAGGGAAGAGGGAAACGCGGCGCAACGAGCAACCCATTTGGGTTACTCAACCTCGGAAGAGAAGGAATACTTTTGTCCCCTTCATCCTCCGCGGCGCGCGGTGCTTCGGAGGGATGCGCGGTTCTCCGCGATTGCTACAACTACTTGGGTCGCAATGTAGGTCAAGGTTTCAGGAAACCCAGCGAGATTAAGATTTCTGCGGTAGCAGACTACCCGCGGCCGAGCACGAAGACGGAAATTCGGGCATTCCTGGGGCTGACGGGATACTACAATCACTACATCCCTAACTATTCAGCTTTGGCCAGCCCTCTGACCGACGCTCTCCGCAAGACAGAACCGACAAATGTAGTCTGGGACGAACAAAAGGAAGCCTCCTTCGTAAACCTGAAGGCTGTGCTGATTAGCCGTCCGGTATTGCGAGCTCCAGACTATGACCGAGAATTCACGGTCCAGTGTGATGCCAGTGATCGAGGGCTAGGTGCTGTTCTCTGCCAGAGAGATGACGACGGTAATGAGCACCCCGTGCTCTACCTGAGCAGAAAACTGAGTTCTAGAGAGAGGGCTTATTGCGCGTCAGAGAAAGAGTGCGCTTGCATTGTATGGGCCATTCAAAAATTGCAGTGCTATCTTGGAGGGGCCAAATTCACCGTAGAGACGGACCATTGTCCCCTGGCTTGGCTGCAAACTGCGACATCGAAGAACAGTCGCCTTCTTAGGTGGAGCTTGATTTTACAGCAGTACAATTTTGAAATAAGATACAAAAAGGGGAAGTTAAATGGGAATGCGGACGCGCTTAGCCGCTGTTTCTAAGCGGTCCGAGATGTTCCTCACCATGTATCCAAATTGATAATCAGGTTTTTTTTTCTCGTGCGCTTGTATATGTGTGACTATGTAAAGCAGCACGTTTGGTTTTCTGGGCATACGTGGGTCCTGAGCGTCATGAGTGTGGGCTTTTCTCGAACAACGATGGCAGTTTTCTTTTAACCTGGTCTCTTCAGACGGGAGCCGAGTGCTTGTTTAGACATGTGGTTGAGTTTCAGAGACAGCTCAAGCAATTTGGCCAATGACAATCAAGACAACGCGACAAGCAACAGCGAGGAGGAGGAGGAATCAACATTTATTAAGCCCGAAATAATTCGGTGGTGCATGCTTGCACCAGACGGGGTGGTTCCCTAGTTGCGGGACCCATATGTTTCCAGCAGCTCCTGGCCCCTGTCTGTCAGTGCGAGCTGGATCGATAGGGCGGGGCTGGACAACAAGGTCTCCCATCGCTCAAGGGGTTGGGGATTGGGGGTGTTGGCGGGAAGGGGAGGAGGGGGGGTTTTGAGTTGTTTGCATTCTGCCAAAACGTGCGGCAGGGTGCCCTTTTCTTTTTTACAAAAAGGACAGAGCATGTCGTGTTCCGCAGGGTACATGCGGCTCATCAATACGGGATGCGCAAGCGATCCCGCCTGCGCTCGGCGCAGGATCGTCTGTTGTTGCCTGGTGAGCTTGGGGTGCGGTTCTGGCAGTCTGCACCTTTCCTCTCGGTACATGCTTGTAATTTCCCGAAAGCTAGTAACCGGATGCGGTAGCTCTTCCGGCTCGTTCTCGCCCCGGATTGACATTTCTCGGGCATGGTAGTCTGCGATGATGTTGCCTGCTACCTGCGAGTGAGCCGGGACCCACACGAGCTCTATAGCTCTTCCCGGAGGCTTGCACTTGGATAGAATGGCTCGGGCCGCGGAGGATATTACCCCTCTGCGGAAGCTTCTGTAGGCTGTCTTTGAGTCAGTGACCACGGTGTCCACGCTCGGCTGTGCGAGTGCGAGGGCCATGGCCGCTTCTTCTGCAACTGCGGCGTCTGTTGTCTTTATGGACGCGCTGACGATCAGCCTGTCTTTTGACGTAACCACCACTGCTGCACGGTCACTGTGTTTTCGGAGCGAGGCGTCCGCGTAGAGGACCCTGGGGTTCTCTTCCAGCTTTCGGGCTATGGCTTTGGCCCGCGCGGTGCGCCTCTCGTCGTCCTTGCCCGGCGTCATGTTCCGGGGAAGGGGTTTGGTCTGAATGGCCGTCTTCCAGTCTTCCGGAAGGGCTTCCTTGAGGGGTACTGGCTCAATCTGCCATCCTATCTTGCGTAAGACGGCTCGTCCGTGTTTCGTATGACTGAGCCGGATTCTCTGATTAGAGAGGTGGGCTTCAATGAGCTCCTCCACCGTGTTGTGGGCGCCCATGTCCAGCAGTCTTTGTGTGGACGAGTATATGGGAATGCCCAGTGCTTGCTTCGTTGCCTTACGAAGCATCGTGTTTAGGGTGTCCCTATTCGCCTTCGTGAGCTGGAGATAGGGGGCTGAGTAGGTAACCCGTGACACGACGAATGCGCGTATCAGGCGCATAACATCGTCCTCTTTGAGGCCTCGGTTTCTATTAGATACCCTTCTGATCATACTGAGTATCTGTTCGGTTGTAGTTTTGATCTTTGTGACGGCGGCGTGTGCCTTCCCGTCGGCCTGAAGTAGTAGGCCGAGGATCCTAATCTGCTGTGTTGGCTTGATAGCCGTTCCGTCGATGGTGACGATCACGTTCGGCGGCAGCTCTTTCTTGGATTTTCCCGGTTGGATAATAAGCCATTAAGTCGTCTCTTCATGCAGCAGCTGCGACTGCTGCCCTCCGTGACTCTTCTGGCGGGGGAGGAGGCTGTTATGACCGTGCATCATCCGCACTTGCGCGCTCTATTGTTCGCCTGTGGGCATGGATAAGTGCTGTGGATATGTGCTGTTGTTACAATGGCTCTAAGTGAGCCTGTTTCCATGAATCCTTTTGTGTAAGCCTGTTTTGCTATGTTGAGACCCTGCAAATGCCAAATTGGCCCTGTCAAGGGAACGTCTAGAAAAATACCAAGAAATGTCCCCCTGCGGGAAATAGCCGGAAGTGCTTTCGTTCAATTGTTCACCCTTCCCGTCGAGAAGCGCTATCGTCCAGTGAGGAATGCCTACTGTCCAAAGGAGACGACAGAGTGACACGTCCGCTGACGTACAGGACAAGAAAGGAGCAAGGTGATTACGGCCATTAGAGGATTTCCCGGGAATGCAGGAAAGATTTGCAATTGCTAGAAAGGGACAATGCTGGGAGCAGTATGTGGCGCGCACGTGCACTTGGGTTTCTGAGAAGGAAATCCACTTACCGGAACCAGCATACCGGATCTTTGCTGAAGAATAGAAATGTACCTCCTCGCCGTTCCCAAGCTCTTCCCGCCAACAAGTGACCACGCCCAACGAAACAATGCCGGACCAGTCAGTGCATCAGACCATCAGTGCAGTGATGTGTTCGATTGGATGCCGATATCTGAGGGGCGTGCCCTGGAACTGGTTGGTCAGCATCTTCAGAGAGGGGCTGGACATAGGGGGTTTTAAGGACATGGCAGAGCACGAAATGAGGCTCTGAGCCCTGGGTAAACGGCTCATCCAGACGCTTCTCGCTATGAACTCTTTAAGCTTGCCATTTTGTTAATACACCCTTCTTTTTCATGTAAATAATCATGTAAATAAGTTTTCTCAAAGTGCCATTAAACCTGCTTGTATATATTTTACCAACTTCGAAGATTCAATCCTTCATCAACCCCGAGTCTCTGCACGCTACCAAGTGAAGGCCGGGTCGACTTAGTCCCAGCGTCACGAGACATGGTTTCTGCGAATTCTCTCGAAATGTGAACTTAGGAATAAACTGAATAGTTAGTTCAGTAATTTTATTCTTAAACATTGTCCAATTTTCTTCAATAGACCGCCCATGAAAATTAGTTTGGAAAGGTGGAAAGGAAGCGTCACGATTAATCTCTGTATAGTTGCCCTTGTCGTACAAACGGATGGATTTTTTTTAAGCTTTGGGTTCGAAGCGAAGTTAGGGCTATATCGGCATGAAGTACTTCGTGATCACTTATTCCGGGAAGGATCGTAACTGATTTAACACTTTCGGGGTGGCTGACAAGTAACAGGTCTAAGATGTTTGCGCTCGTTTGTGTTATTCTGGTTGGGGTCGAAGTAACTTGTGTAAGGCCAAAGTTCAGACAGACTTCTATGAAATTCTTTGCTTCCAATGCGCCTGATGCTGTAACAGTGTTAGTAGTACAGTCAATGTCCGGAAAATTAAAATCGCCAAAGAGAAGTATATGTGACTTTCTATATTTAGCAGTGAGTTCACACAGCAAGTTATTAAGCTTCTCAGAGAAGTTCGGGTTGTTGTGCGGGGGCCTGTAACAAACACCAAGAAGAACCGACTGAGGAGCACAACGGCAGAAAAGCCACATTGTTTCAAGATCAGTATGAATGGAAATTATTGAAAATGGTAAATAATCAGAAAAGGCAATGAGCACTCCTCTGCCACGGGACCCTTGACGGTCTTTACGAAAAAGCCTAAAGTTCGGTAAGTCTGACAGAACCTCACTGTCGTTAATTTCGCTAGTTAGCCATGTTTCGGTTAAAACGAGGATGTTGCTATCGGATGAGCGAACAAGACTGGAGATTTCTTCGCGCTTGGAAATAAAACTGCGGATGTTAGTGGAAAGTATAGAAAAACAAAGAGTAGGCTGAGGTGTACGTCCAGGCGCGGATGACATTACTCTTTGGGTAACAAGAGGCAGTGACGCACATTTGGAAGAAACTCTACAGCACGCGGTGGATATTGTTGAGGAGCTAGCAGGGGAAGCAGGACTCTCGTGCTCTCAGCCCAAGTCCGAGATTTTTGTGCTGAGGGACAAACCAAGAGGGATACATGCGAGGCGCTATGTGCCGCCACCGCCTTTAGAGGTCAAAGGGGGGGGGGGGGGGGGGCGTACCGGTCGCTGAGGTCCAAACGATCAGGATCCTGGGTATGTATCTGCAGACTAACAGGAAGAATAGCGAGTCCTTGAAAAGGCTTAAAACTACGCTCAATGCTACCGTGAGGCTAATTAGGAGAATCGCCAATCGTAAGAGAGGTGTTAAGGAAAAGGACTTGTGTAAGCTGGTGCAGGCGTTTGTGCTCAGTAGAATAGTGTATGCGACGCCTTATTTGAAGTTGGACGCGACGGAAAAAGGCAAGGTGGAGGCTATGATTAGGCAGGCGTATAAAGCGGCCTTTGGGTTGCCTCACAATGCGTCTACCGAAAGGCTGCTGGGATTAGCGGTGCGCAACACCCTATAAGAACTACGGGAGGCGCACTTGGTGATGCAGCTCGGTAGGCTTTCAAAAACAAAAGCAGGAAGGGACATATTGGAAAGGATCGGCATTGGAGTTGACGCTCCAGCTGGTGACACTAAAATTCAGATTAGGCGGGAAATATGTACAAGGGCTTGTACATAAAACCTCTGCCCAAGAACATGCATCCAATACATCACGAGGACCGCAGGAAGGCAAGAGCCAAAGCTTTACATGCTAAGTACGGGAACTACAACGGGGCAGTCTATGTAGATGTCGCCGAGTATAAGGACAAGAACGCATTTGCAATTGCGGTGGTGGACGGGCGGGGACGCTTGATTGCCTCCGGATCAGTCAAAACCCGCTCCCCAGAAACTGCAGAGGAAGCGGTGATAGCACTAACTATTACTAGTAGTAATGCTGACTTGATCTTCAGCGATTCCAAAACAGCCATCCCATCCAAAATTTGGCGAGGGGCAGAATATCTGTCACAGCGGCGCGATTGCTGATTCGGGACAAGGGGCGAGGGACTACGGAGGCGGAAATTGTCTGGGTACCAGCACACTCTGGGAATCCTGGGAACGAGACGGCTCACATGAATGCTCGAGGGTTCGTCAGCCGAGTAAGTCAGCCGGACGTTCTGGGAAGGTCCACGAGAGATGGGCTGGTATCCTTCCATGACATTACTAATCATTTCAAACTTGAGCGGAGGATTTACCCACCCCCGGACAAGCAATTGGTGAAGGCGCAGGAATGCGTCTGGCGACGATTGCAGACTAGATGTTTCTTCAACCCATACGTGTTGAGCAAAATCTACCCGGACATTCAGCCGGAGTGCAAATGGTGTCAGGAATTGGCAACCTATGACCACATAATATGGAGCTGTAGCATAGCACCGCCCCCGGCGGATATTATGCGAGGTCCTTCCCTCGAGCAGTGGGAGGCCGTGTTGGCTAGCTCAGACCCGGTCGTCCAAACCAGGGCCTTGGAGTGGGCCACCCAGGTCGCCGTCAGCCATGGGTTGATGGCCATCTAACACAGAATCGTCCACACATGCTCTCTGACGAAAATAAAGTTTTTTCATCCATCCATCCATTGCAATTATGCCGCCATAATTATCTCCTTGCAATTATCTCTTGGTAGGGGCAAGGGTAGGGTAGAGCGCGAAGTTCTTTAAGCTAGTATGCAAGGAGATAATTGTATTAACACAGCATCCATATCGTTGATGCAGAAATAAATGTTTTTTATCTGAAAGACCCTAGTGCCTTGGCTATCTCCGAAGCGTTGCTGTTTTTTGGTTTTGTCGCTTTTATGCTGTGTGTTGGACATCGAGCTGCGCATGCCTTGCAAGGTTTCTTGGGAAATATTATTTCAATAAAGCACAGTTGTTAGTTCCAGCTACCGTGTGTACATCGTCTTTCTTCGTCCTCGTCCCTTGGCTGGTTATTATTCTCTTAGATGGTATATTTTATTTCATACATACTGCTAGCCTCCTTGCGGAGGCTGTTGCAGGTTGGGGGCATAATATAGAAACAGCAAATGACAGGAATACTGACTAATTTTTATGTGATTCTACTATTGGCAGTGTGGAATAAGAAATAGAAAAGAAGGATATGACACAATATAATCACACTGAAGACACGTTTCACAATATTTGTACAGAGTTCAGGCTACACATATATAGGGTACACAAGGAACAATTGCCAGCCGTGAACAGGGTTCTGAGTAACTATATAGGCAGGGGTGTCGGAGGAGGAGGAAAAGCGGGGAGGTTAACAGGAAGAAGAAACCGGTTTGCTACTTGGCACTGGGGGAAGGGGGTGAGGGGATATAAAAGTGACGGCTAAAAGAGGGTTACAGAAATATAAAGTCAGTACTGTCACATCACAGCAAAATCACAGCAATATCACAGCCTATCGACCAGGCCTGTGGCTTTCATGAAGCAGAGCAGTGCCTGGGAGGTCTTGACCGCAGACGATTGCCGCGGCCAGGGGCCTAGAATCTTGATTTCTGTCAGCGGGCGTCCATCTAGACGCTCCAGCGCAGCGCAGAGACACTGCCTTTCCGCACTGTATGTGGTGCACTCTCAAAGAATGTGGCCTAAAGTCTCGTCAGACCCACAGTTTGCACATGCAGGGCTATTAGCCATACCTATCACAATCGAATAAAAATTTGTAAATGCTACACCAACCCACAGGTGGCACAGCAAAGTTGCTTCACGTCGGGGTAGGCCGTGTGGAAGCCGGAGCTTCAGGTTAGGAGCAGGGGTGCCGAGATGCGTGTTCTAGCTGCTTATGAAATAATGACAGCACCACATCTAAGAGTGAATACGTCTTGCTAAGAATGTTGTAATAAGCGGGTGCCGCACGCTTGCTGATTTATCCATACATAGGAGAGTGTCCCCCTTATATGATGCAGGGAGAGAAATAACCACAACGAGATCAAAAGGATGGAGGAAGGATGATGATGATGATAAGTTCTTTATTTACTCCCAAAAAAGGGGAACCAGCAGAAAGACTGGTTTCACTGCTTAGAGAAGGTCAGCAGGGATCCCTTGGGACTCTGCGGCCTCCAATGCGCGCAAAATGAGCTGGCGCTGTTGGGCGAGCTCGGTGGTACGCAGGAGGGACTCCCACACATCCACTGTAGCTGTATTGTCTGCATTGTGTCGTGTACATGTCCACACCATGTGAATGAATGTGGCCGGTTGTGAGCAGTGTTTGCAACTACGTGCAATAAGATTTGGGAAAATTTTGCTATATAGCCATGGGGTTTGGAAAGGTTCCTGTTTGTATTTTGCGCCAATGGACGGCCTCGCTGTGGGATAGTTCCCGGTTTGCAGGGGGGTATAGACACCGTTCGAGCCGATAATGCTGGAGTATGTCCGTGTATGTAAAAAGGCGTAAATGAGTGCCTTGGGAAGTGTCAAAGGAAGCGGCAGACTGAGGAGGGTGCTCCGCCCGGTAGCTGCGTTCTCGGGCTAGAGCATGCGCCTGTGCGTTCCCGCTCAGGGCTGAGGCCCATATTAGAAGACGAGGTGTAGACGGTAAGGGGAGAGATCGGAGGATAGTGTGCGCCTGACGGGATATACGACCTGCATCGAAGTTACGAATTGCCTGTTGGGAATCGCTAACGACTACTTTGGTGGAGGGGTCGGTCAGAGCTTACGCGATGGAAACCTCTTGCGCGGTGGTAACAGTTGCGGCGTTGTGCCAGTTTCGGTGTGGTGCCAATGCAACCGCAACCATAGCGGGGCGAAGGGGATGGTTGGAGGCATCTGTGTACGCGAGACTGACAGCATGCTTTCGTGCCACTGAAAAACTGTGGAATAAAAGAAATCAGCCTAGTGCCAAGAGACGGTTGGTTGGTAACTTGGTTTATGGGGTTTAATTCTCCAAGATTCTCGAGTAGTAGGACATCAAGAGAAATATGACAGCAGAGCTCTGCACATATAGGAAAAAAACAAAAAAAGACAGGACAGCACTTGCCCAGACATGTAGCTATAAACAGACAAGTGTAGCAGTATCAAACCAGGGTTTTTGGCTTACAAAATATTTACATATTTGCTTCCGTGTGCATGCAGGAAGTTGTTATAGCCTTTTCAAGATCATGGAATCAAGCATGTTGTATGGAAGGGCAAAAGTGGCTGTAAGCGTGGGAAGGTGACGCAAGTCGTTGACAAGGAGAATGCTTTGAAACAGCTCAGAGAAATAGGGGACCTAAGACACAATGAGCAGGTACAGGTCTGGACAGTATCAAAGAAGTGACAGTGGCTGCACACGATTGTGTCGCATGCATCTAAAATGTGTAGTGTTGCAAGGTACGGGCTGCGGCCTCCGTGAAGGTGTTAAACGGGTCTTTATTTAGATAAATGCGACTCAAAGAAAAGAAGAGGGCTCCAGGCCCTTAAAAGGTAGCGGGCTCCCCGAGCAGCCGTTCTCGTCCGCTGCTGGAGGAAGACTCTTCTTCACCGCTGCTGGCAGCACTCCGCACATCGTGGTCACGTGACCCAGCCGTGGTTCCAGGAAGCGAAGGTCCGTCCGTGGGTGGCCGAGCCGGGGCCACCCTGCAGAGTTCCAATGTGGGGAGAGGGAAAGGTGGGTCGCTCTTCACGACCCTCATAAACATGTGAAGTCCGAGCAGGACGCTTAATTTCCTTCCTAATGAGAGCACCGCGCCCTCGCTGGCACCCCGTGGCGCGGAGGGTGTGCTGGCGCGCTCGCAGCACAATGTCCAAGAGTTTGAGTGTTCACAGCCACCAGCTACTCGGAATGTAACAGTAGCCTTTCAAATGACGTCAATGTATCCATATGCATCTGTATTTTAGCGTGCAGTTGCTGTTTGTTTGCTTTTATTTTTTAGCAAAGCGGGGGCGCTCGACTATAGCAAGCCTGAACAGTTTGAGATCAAGTTAAATATTTATCTAAAGCTTTCCTGAGGCCTAAAACTCCATTTGTGTTGTATCTGTGGAAATATGATTTTCCCGTCATCAATATGTTGTTCTGTATACTGACGTCGATTAAAAGCAAGAATAACATCAGGAGAATGTGGCTGATAATATTTAATTTCGCAACGGATGCTTAAGCTAGGGTGGCGCAAAACGCTGACGCGAGTCGAGTGCTCAATAATACTGGGCGAGGTCAGAGCATTGAAGGACACTGGTTTGTATCTACGGCACTCACACGCCATGCAAGACTATCCTACGAGCGTGTGAAGGAGCAAGCAGCCGCGGAGGTTGCAGGCTCAAGGACAAGTGACCGGATATCTATAACATGAGGTTAAGCATATAGATGTCACTAACACAGAAGAGGTGAGGATATATGGGTGTGCAGTGTTAACAGTAAGTGCTGGAGTGGCTCAGTGCGGCAAGAAGCCAAGTGTGGCAGTTACGAAACGTAGTGTTGAGTTGAGTGCTGGGGTATTATAGCGCATAAGTGGGTATTGCAACACAGATTCACTTCAGTTTGGTGGAATGACTATACAGGTAATTCATTGGGTATAGGGTGTGGCATGTCCTGACGATACCGACAATGGCAACAATGTGGCCTGGCGATTGACACTCATACGTTTTAATTGTTTCTATAAATATTTTTCAGTCACTTAAATTGCTATCCATAGCAGAAACAATTCTCATGCACTGAAAAATAAAAATGAAAATACTGAATATAATGCACCTTGGTACATGTGCTGTACATGTAGGGAGCCAAGATGCGATAGTTGTCCAGAATAAATGAGCGGCTGCATCTCCAAGACTGCTAACAGTAAAAACAAAAAATTGGAAAAGACACATGTAAACACTGAAATGAAGTGAGTGCTCCACCAAGCAGCATTACATGTACGATCAGCCCAAGTTTATAGTCTACTAACACATACCATAGTGCACATACAGTAGCAAGGCAGCTGCGAATGACCTGAAGGAAGTTAAGCAAGTTACCTTCCTGGCCTCATTTTGGCAGCTTGCTGCATTCCATACTCTGGGCCTCAAGCAAGCTACTGTGTATTGTGCCATAGTGTATACAATTCTTTTTATTTTTACCTACCCTGCCCTTTCTCCCTATCATTCACCTCTTTGAATTCATCTACCCTTTCCTCGCTATCCCTATAATTCCGCCGCCCCGGTTCAGGTGCTTCAGATATCAGATACCGGGGCTGGCAAACATCTTTTCCTTCCTTTTGTATATATAATAAAATACACACTAAAACAACAAATGCTGCTAATGCTAATCACCCTAAATTAGAATCAGATAAGCAGACCGCTGAAATATAAAACAAGCTAACACAGTACACCCAGTGCCTACGTTGTCGTGTAGTGCCGTTGCAAGTTCCTGATAGAAAAAAAAAAAAAGATGTATTAGCGCAAAGCTTTGTTGGAAAGAATTTCATTCCTTTCAAAGTCATTTTTGCTACACTCCTTATCGATACATATTCTGATAATACACGCGAGTTTTGCACCGTCTCCAGATTGCTTCCCAAAGCTAGAAGGTGGCATGATGCCACAGAGATAATAATCCGACAAACATGCACTCTGATTTTGATCTGTCATATCTGGAAGCTCAAACACAAGTACCATGATGCTGTTTAGCTTAACTCACTGCTGAATGACACCTCTCGCATTGATTTCGCGGACAAAAATGGACATATCGAATATGCACACCCTACAGCCGCCCACCTACCGCTGCTCTTAGCGCACTATGTTAAAAAACAACAGGAATGACAATTGGTTTACCTGAGAAGCGACGATGTCAGATCGTTAACGCAGACATCGCAAATTTGCTCGGTACCCATGAATAGAAAGTCCGCACTACCTCCGCTGCAGCAAAACCGTGTCGCCACCCGCGCCTGCTTAAAGCCCCTCAATAAAGGGCTCTACGCACTTTACGCCCACTGCCCGACTGCGCCGAGGAGCCGGCGGAGATGAAGAAAACGCCGAAAAGCCCGCCAGCCCGTCACAAATCTGGGGACAAATTCATATTCAACTAAGGACATAATAGTCAACATTTAGGTACTTTGAAAAAAACGGCTGTTAATGCGTTTGGGAAAATCTAAGGACAATATTTTAGCCGAAAAAACCCTATTCATACCGAGTAGTCTCGCCCCTATGGGAGTGTCCTCTCTTCTTTCTTTCTGTATGGCCCAACATGATATCAAAAAATGATAAACAAGCTGCAGGTCCGTCCTGCTGAATGGTTCTAGAGCAGCTAGTATTGCGCGAAACACAAGTAGCATACCCACATGCATTCAGATACCATGCTAAAACGCGCGCATAGTTGCGCGACCTAATTCGGCCCTGATCTACTTAAGCGAGAAAAGAAAATAGCATAGGCTATCATGGCCTGTATGGACCAAAACCATAGCCTTCGAGGCACTGGCTACAGCTGTTATCATGGTTAGCACTTGATCGCTGTGAGCGAAAAATCACGAGCACAGTTCTGGCAGGTAATAACCGGATATGAATATCCGCGAGCACTTTCTCGTCGATTAATTGTGTGAATTAAAGATATGCTGTCGTTAAGTTGCGAGGTGCTATAATATGGCCAACCGCGGTGGCTCAGTGATTATGATGCCCTACTAGAGTACCCGCGGGTTCGATTCCGACCGCCGACAGCTGCGTTTCGATGGAGGCGAAACGAAGAGGCACCCATGTCGTATGCGATGTCAGCGCACGTAAAGATCTCCAAGTGGTCGAAATTATTCCGCAGCCCTCCACTACGGCCCCTCTTTCTCTCTTTCCACTTTTGCTCCCACCTTCCTACCTTCCCTTACTGTCCCGAGGAGTCGGATGTCTTGAACACTGCGCCAAAACGCGGAGCACATATTTTTGCTAATGAAAATAGGGGGGGGGGGGGGGTGTTTAAGCACATGGCTTCAACCTACTGATAGATTCGAAAGCTGTGAGTGTTGCAGTGATATTGCCTTTGATAGCGACTTTTCAATCAGCGGTTTTTATCATAATTTTTATTTTTGAATTGGTTCACAGGAAGGGAAAGGCGCAGTATATGTCACTTGTTTCTGTGGACACCTGAACCGCGCTGTGAAGGAAGGGAGGAAGGTGGGGGTGAAAGTGGAAAAAGGGAAGAGGAGCCATAGTAGAGGGCTACAGAGTAATTTAGACCACCTGAGGATCTTTAACGTCCGCTGACATCGCACTGGACACGGATGCCTCTTCGTTTCGCCTCCATCGGAACGCAGTCGCCGGCGTTCGAGATCGAACCCGGGTACTCCGGCACTGTAGTCAGGCGTCTTACCGCTGCACCACTACGGCGGGGCCATAACTTTAATTTAAATAAGGTTTTGGGAAAATGAAGAAGCCTTGTACCTTTCAGTGAACATCACGGAATTATGGACGCTTACACCCAACCAGGTCACGATCAAGTTTTCATAATTTTTCCTTGTATATTGTACATTGGTTTATAAGAAAGGACAGGCGTAGTATCGGCCAGACTTGAGTGTGGAAGCGGAGAGAAAAAGTTTCGTAGTGGAAGGCTACAGAGTAATTGGGCAGCTCTGGGCATTTAACGTGAGCGGACATAGCTAGCACAGCCCAGGGCTGCCTCTCCGTTTAATAATAGAAAGAGGGTGAGAGGTGGTGAAGGGGGGCTGTTCCTGGCCCTACGGGGCTGGGACGGTAGGTCAATGCCACTTGCGGCGGGGGCTAGCCAGCCACCGAATTTTTATCTGTTGTAGGCTGTCATTGCACCCGCCACCGCTAAGGTGGTGGACGACGGCTGTTGCGGCGCGCGTCTTTCTCTCTCTCTTCTTTTTCTGTCTTTTTCTCTTCCGTCCGAACGAAGCAGAGGAGGAGGCTCAGCTACAGAGCCAGTAGCAGGCCCGTGCATTTTCGTTTCCTTCTTCCTAAAGCCATAACAATCAAAATTGGAGGGTCTCTTAGATGTCTCTTAATTAAGAGGAGAATGACGAAAGCTCACCCTTCCTCTCCTATTATTTGCCTCTCATCGTTCGTCTCTTATCAGCATTCGTTGCAGTGCTACATATAATTGTTCACAGTAAAGGAAAGGCGCAGTATCTGTAACATGTTTTCCGGCAAGTGAGAGTTCGGACGGTACATCATCGCTCCTGTCGCGTGGTGTTCCTTGGCGCGCGTTCAAGTGTGGGATTGCAGATGGCAAGACCGCTGGACAAGAACACATCTTGCGGAGTCTCGCGCACAAATCTCGTGCACGGGGTTATCGTTGCATGAGCCTCGAAAGGCTTTCGGCTAAGTAATATTTGATTCACAGGAAGGGAAAGGCACCGTAACCGACACATTAGTTTCGGTGGACACCTAAACTGCGTCGCAAGTGAAGGGAGACAGGTGGGAGTGAAAGCGGAAAGAGGAGCCGTAGTGGAGGGCTGAGAACTAATTTATACCAACGGGGGGGGGGGGGGGGGTTCTTTGACGAGCAGTAACATGCACAGCCACACGGAAGTCTGTGTTTTACCTCCATTGAAACGCGGCTGACACAGTCGGGTTCGAACTCATGTGCGGAAGTTGTCTTTTGTTGTTGTTGTTGTGGCTGTAGGAGGAAGGAAAAGAAAATGTACGGGCCTGCTACTGGCTCTGTAGCTCAGCCACCTCCGCTGCCTCGTACGGACAGAAAAAGAAAGTAGAGAAGAAAGAAAAAGAAAAGGGAGAGAAAGACGCGCGCCGCAACAGCCGTCGTCCACCACCTAACCGGTGGCAGGTGCAATGACAGCCTACAACAGATAAAAATTCGATGGCTGGCTAGGCCCCGCTGTAAGCGGCGTTGACCTACCATCTCAGCCCCGTAGGGCCAGGAACAGCCACCAGTTAAGTTTGCTGGCTTTGCACGAAAGCGAGATTCAGAAGGGGCGACCAAGGTCAAGGGGCAGCTTGACGCGGGCTGATTTATGACGGTCGCGCAGGCGGCCATTTCTCGTAAGTGAGCCCAGAACATATGGCAGCGGGCGAAGCTGCCGGCTCCGTCCTATCCTGTGCCGCGAGGGAGGCAGAGCAGCGCAGTTAGAGCGCACGGCGTAAGCGCAGTGGTTGTGGGTTCTGCGCTAACTGCTATGTCCCCCGGTTCGAGTGGAGAGAGCGCGGAGGCCATAAATCCCGAAACGCGGCGTAACACGGGCCTGGGGAGAACGCGCGGCAGAGGGAGCCGCTGTTGACATGTCTTCCCGGGAAAACGCCTGTACGTCCCTCTGAATCCGCCGCCCGCGTGCAACCGACCAAGGGCAGGGATCGGAATGTTAGGGCCTGAGTTTTGCGGGTGTGTGTTTATATGTGTGCGTTTTCGGAAGTGTAACCGTCGACGCCGTTTGTCTTTGCGACTGCTTGGCGCCGCTTGCGTGGGAGGATTTTGGAGAGGGAGTAAATCGCAGATGTATGTGTTTGCGTGCGCAACCACTCGCCGCTGAATGCGTTCGTTGCGTGTGTTTTATTTTACATGCGTAGAAGAGGGGTATGTGTGGCACTATGATTGGCCAGTCCGTTTCGAAGCACTGCATGCTATTGGCCACAGAGTGACTAGTCCTTGATTGGTCAACGGACTAAACTTGAGTTGTGAGCGCTAAGGAAGGAACGTTGGAGTTAGTCGGGGTGAGAATGCAGTTGGGCTCGGAGGAGAGTTGGGCTCGGACGAGAGTCGAGAGCAGACGGGTTTTTCGAGGAGGGAGCCTAGGCTTACGGAGGTCTCAAGGGACTCCGGCCTAAAGTGTAGCAGGAGGCCAAGGCTTGATTCTGCTAGCCTCTGACCTCTGATCGTGCACCCAGCTGCTGTTAGCCCTCTATGTTTTGATGTCGCATTCGACGACATTACTGTAAATACGTCGATGTAAAAAAGTGTAAATAAATGTGTGCAGTCGAGAAGGGAAGTCCTCACCTCCGCATCACAATGTGTCGCTGAGCCACGGACGCTGCGGTGGTCACCAACACCACTCGGCACGAACGAAGGCACAAGAAACAGCAAGAAACATCTGCTGTATAGGGAAGCCCATCTATTCCCCCACGCCTTCTGCCGAATAGTTTGACTGGCGCAGTCGAGACAGGACCGGCCCAGCGACTTCCTGCTGAGTGGCGAGAGATCGACGACGCCTCGGACTGATGTACACGGAGGGCGGCACACTACCTCGGTGAGCCAAGGCTGACCAAGAAGAAGTTTGAAGTCGGGGCGCCCCGTGAATCGACGCTACTGGCCTAGAGAGGCAGCTACGGGGAGCGACTCCAGCGAGGCTGCGCGGATCCGGCGTAGCAGAAAAGGGCACCAAGACTGACTTTTCGAGTGGCGACGACCGATGCTGAGCCTTACGTGCTGATGGTGTCCATGCGTTCGACGGACCGGAAGCAGTGACCGCACGGTGACCCAGTGCGACGAACTGACACTAGCTGTATACAGGTGGGTCCTTGTCCTGTTTTTTCCGGGTTCACCATGGTCGTAACTCGGTCAGAGAGCCGAACGTCTACGGACAGCTCTGATGGCGTGGGGCAGAGCTCCGGCGCAACAGCTTTCGATGAGCGGGGGCAGACCTTGAGCAGTACCATTACTGGCGATCATGATCAATGTTCTAGTAGTGCGCCGGTAACCGCGGATCTTGACCGCGGTAACCGCGGACAGAGGTCTAACGTCAGGAGGAAACGACGCAGCTGCCAGACTGCAAGAAAAAGAACTGGACATTGAAGCTCTGAGACTCCAGGTGGAGTTAGAGAGACTGAAGAATCAAGGCGGGCGAGGCGCTCGATCTGGATTTGGTCAATATGCAGAAGATTTACGCGCTATTCTCACACCAATGCCAGAGAGAGACGAGTTGGCTCCTGCATGGTTCCGAAGCGCGGAAAGTATGCTTCAAAGTTGCGAGAATCCCGAGGAGGTACGCGGCTCGATAATTGTCCCATACTTAAACGAGAAAAGCCGCATGCTGATAGCAAATAGGGCAGTAAGCGGAAGGCAGTCCTACGAGGAAGTGCGTGATTATATTCTGGGTGAGTTAAAGCTCACACCCGAGGAATATAAGCGCAGGTCATATGCTTGTCGGAAAGGCAGCGAAACATGGGGACAGTTTGTCACAAAACTAGAAGGGTTGCTTGATTACTACCTGCGTATAGTACAGACATAACAAGCTTGGAAGATCGCGTTAAACAGCTAATGGAGGATGACGTGCGCACGTATGTCTTACAGCATGAGACAGGGGAATGGCTAAAACCGAAGGGTGTTGCCAAGTTAGCGCAGGGATACGAGGAAAGCACAGCTTCCAAAAGCCAAAATTCTAGAAAGGTTGCTGAAGCGAGTAAGGTTGATTCACACAGCCGGCGGGATCCCGTAGGAAAAGGACGGTTCCATGGAATCGATCGGAAGCCGTCTTCTAGGTGCTTCACCTGCGGTGAGATGGGTCACTACCAATGGCAGTGCAACCAAACGAGGCCTAAAGCAATAATGGGTGGGCAACGCGCCAAGGGCTCCGCACCGGAAAAGCTGACTGCCAGAGCTGCATGTGATGAGAACGAGTGCGCGGCAACGCCGACAGACACCGTTTCTATGTCAAAGTTAACTTGGGTTGAGCTCACGTCTGCGGGCCGCCTATTTACGGCTTGTTTGGACTCAGGGGCTGGCATTACCATCCTGAGAAGAGATGTCATCCCGGCTGAGGCAGACATTCAGGGTGCAGGCAAAGTTCGCCTTAAAGGAGAATTTGGGAAGACAGTTCCAGCCGATTTGATGTATGTCCCACTGAGCCTGTCTGCTAATGACGAGGGCGTAGCCCCTCAGCTTATGACACTGTGCGCAGTAACGGACCACTTAACAGAAGGGATAGATGCGCTTCTAACCCCAGATGCGTTTGATGAGCTGAGAAAAGTGCAGATACAAGCCACTGAACTAGCCGTGCGCATTATACAGGCAGAAGAGGCCAACCGTGAAGCGGTTGAGGAGAGCGTGAGTCCTAGAGAGGTAGCCGAAGATCAGGCGATAGGAAGCGGCCCTACGGGTGTTCAGGACGAAGCGGTTGCACCAGAATCGTCGGTGCCGAAACGGGGAGAAATGCTCGGACACGTTCGCGAAAGAGCAGAGAGAGGATGCGTCATTACTCATTAGAGAGCTCATGAGCACAGGGACGCGATGGAACGCATGGCATGCTGATTGAAGATGGACTCTTATTTCACAAAGACGACATAAATGGCAAGCAGTGCAAACAACTGGTCCTACCCGAGACGCGCCGAAGGGAAGTGTTGATACTAGCACACGATAAAGCGTGCGGCGGGCATTTTTCAGAGAAAAAGACAAAGCAACGTATTCGCAGTGCCTTCTTTTGGCCAACAATGTCTGCAGATGTGAGAAAGCATTGCCAGCCGTGCCACACGTGTCAGACTTTCACTAACAGGAAGGTGACGGACCGAGTTCCGATAACCCCGTTGACTCGACCGCAGCAGCCATTTCAGGTTGTCTACCTTGACTGCATAGGGCCTATTGAGCCGGCTTCTGCGCGCGGACATCGGTATGCACTGTGTTTAATCGACCTTTGCACCAGGTGGCCTGAGGTAATTCCACTGCGAGCCCTAACTGCTAAAGCCACCTGTCAGGCGTTGCTGGACATTTTTGCGCGCTTCGGCGTACCAGAGCTGGTGTGTAGTGATCAAGGGGCTAATTTCACGGCAGGGCTAACGAAAGAGTTGGCAGAGCGATTGGGAGCACAGGTACGCTTCTCTACGCCAGAACACCCGCAGAGCAATGGGCTCGTAGAGAGGTGGAATGGAGTGTTCAAGTCCATGCTGAGACACGTGATTCACGACCATGCCAGGAACTGGGATAGATATATACCCTGTCTACTTTGGGCGTACCGTGAGCTGCCGCACGAGATCACAGGAATACCCCCTTTCGAGCTCATGTACGGTAGGGTGGCACAGGGGCCTCTTAGCATACTGCAAAAGACGTGGACCAGAGCATGGGAGCCTCCGACAGGGTTAAATAAGGTTGCATCTGCGTACTTGACCGAGCTCCGAGAGAGAATGGCTGAAGCAGCCCGTGCAGCAGACCAACGAGGTGAGCAAATGCAACAGTTATACACTGACAGATACAACCTCAGGGCTAGGCCGAAATCATTTGAGGTGGGTGAGCAGGTACTGATCCTAGAAACAGGACAGGTTGCGAAAATGTAGCCCAAATGGATCGGACCTGCCGAAGTGAAACAGCAGGTGAGGCCAGGCAGCTATATTGTCCAGCTCCCGGGAGACGCAGAAAAATGGGTGCATGCGAACCGCCCCAGGAAGTACTACGCTCGTGCGAATAACGGTCTTTGAATCAGACGAAGAATTTGGCGAGATTGAAACAACCCCGCAATTTAGTGAAAAAGGGAGGACAGTGGCTGCACTACTAGAGGAAAGCACGCACTTGTCAAACCGACAGTTGACGGAGCTAGGTCACCTGCTGAGACGGTACGGCAGTACATTTTCTGAAAGGCCGGGAAAGTGTGACGTTGGTGAGCACAAAATCGTCTTGCTTCAAGGAGCAAAAGCTACCAAGGCGTACCCCTATCGTGTGCCGGTAGCTCTGAGAGGAGAGGTATAGAACGGCAGGTGGAGCAACTGAAATAATGGAGCTAAATAATGGAGACTCATATATCCCGTAGAAAGTAGCGTCGCGCATCCGGTTGTGTGTGTTGCTAAAAAGGATGGCACAGTAAGAATGTGCATTGACTACCGTCGCTTGAACGCTGTCACTGAAGCGGATAGCTTCCCGATGGGAAAAACCAGTGAGTTGCTTTACGAGGTAGCTAGGGTCCGGTATATCTCCATTCTAGATATGACGGCAAATCGCGATTGAACCAGGCTCTCAGAAGCATACCGCATTTGCGACCACCAGTGGTCTTTACGCGTGGAGGGTGATGCCATACGGACTTCGTAACTCGGCGGCAACGTTTCAGAGGATCATGAACGAGATCCTGCGGAAGCACCGAGACTATTCGTGCGCCTACATAGACGATGTAGCCATCTACTCTGAGACTTGGGAGCTACATATGCAGCACCTGGAAGGGGTTCTTGCCACGATAGCATTGGTGGGGCTAACGATTAACCCGGAAAAATGCCGCCTAGCCTAGTCTAAAGTCAGGTACCTTGGGCATGTGGTCGGATCTGGCACACATTCCCCAGATACAGAGAGAGTGAGCGCTGTAGCAGAGCTTAAGAGTCCCTCAACGAAAAGGGAACTACGTAGCGCTTTGGGCCTCTTGTGGAAAACCAGTTTCCTCCCCCTTCGCCGCGACCGACCACCACCACCCCAACGAGCTTCATGGCAGCGCCGGCTGGGAGAGGAGGTAAATACCTCCCCTTGGGGGAAGGAGACCAGCGATGGGTGCGCCGCCAAGAGGTCTACGCGGGTTCCCGCGAGAAGACGAGAGGAGAGCTCCTGGATCCAGCCGGCAACGAGAGCGGTCGTATCCCGCCGCCTCTCCCGGCAAATGCCGGGGGATAGCGGGCACGGAGTACGCTGCGCACACGGGAGGACCCGTCGTGCACGACCGCCCATCTTCTGGTTCCCAACGGCGAAGCGATCGGTAAATACCGCACGCTCTCGCCGCCTCCCGCGGCAAACGCCGTGGTATGGCTTTGTCCGAAGAATGCGGCGCGCACGGGAGATCCCGGCCGCCATATTCACGGCGCGTGCAAATGTCCGCCGCCGAAGTCGCACCCCCATTCCCCAGCCGGTGAGTCAAAAGTCCTTCTTACGTAGCCTTGCCCTTCCAAGGAAAACCTTGTTGATGTATAGCTAGCCGGCATGCTCTGTATTATTTGCAAGTGCAATAAATAGCATTCGAGTATTAAGTATGTGTCGTCCGCGTCCTTTGTCCCCTTTGTTCCCCTCCGCGGGTCGCTAGCGAGGACGCTGCACCTGCGGAGTAGGAGCGGGGCGGAAGACCGTCCCCCTCATAAACCCCCACACTCTTCAACTACTACCGGGAGTACATACCATCTTACTCCGAAGTTGTACGCCCTCTGACCGATCTCACGAACCGACGCGTTCCGAACAGCCTTCCATGGAGCGCGGATGCTGAAAGAGCCTTTAACAATGTAAAGGTTGCATTGAAGGCAATCCCGACATTAAGTGCCCCGAGGACAGATAAGGCATTCGTGCTAACTACTGATGCCTCGGAAAAAGGAGTAGGTGCATGTCTGAGTCAGGAGCTGGATGGTTCTGAGAAACCCATCGCCTTCCTCAGTAAAAAGCTAACGCCGCAACAGGCGAAGTGGTCTGCTATTGAGCGTGAGGCCTTTGCAATTGTGTGGGCGCTGAGCCGCCTTGACACATGGCTTTTTGGTGCTAAGATCAAAGTGGTCACGGACCATAATCCACTGACTTATCTGACCCAGTCCACACCCTCCAGTGCGCGCCTAACGCGCTGGGTTCTAGCGCTGCAAAACTATGATCCGGAGTTTTCGCACATCAACGGATCGCTTAATCGGTGTGCCGATGCCCTGTCTAGACCAGAGAGCGGTATCTAGAGTGGACGGCTCAGGTCGCCGCTCATCGGGGTGTTGGAAGTTGTAACAAGCCCCGTTGGCTTGTTGAGTATAAGGAAGATCGCGGTGATTGTGCTAGTTACCTAATATTGGTGAATGAAATTACCATGGTGGACCAAGGAACGTACAGGGCAGGGTCCAGCTGCCTGTACTTGAGCGGTGAATAAGGACTGTTAGTTTGTCTGTGTGTATCAGTATCTGGCACTCCTGTGTTCTATGTATGATGTGGTTTACGCGTGTTACCTTGTATTGCTTTGTGTGATGTCGAATACGCCAAGCAGTGTCGTTTAGAGTTTTGGCGCATGCACTAGTTACCGTTTGCGAGTGTGCACACGGAGCATTGTCATTTGGGGAGCGCACGCCTCTGTACGGAGCGTTGCACTATTGTTTGCATGCTGCGTTGGTTTGAATTTTGTTTGGTGTACGCCACACCACAACCCTTCCCCCACCCCCCTTAGAGGAGTTTTATGTTGAGCGTACAGCAAGTGTACGCGCAACCTTCTCGATGAGGAGGAGTTAAGTTTGCGGTCTTCGCACGGAAGCGAGATTCCGAAGGGGCGACCAAGGTCAAGGGGCAGCTTGACGCGGGCTGATTTACGACGGTCGCGCAGGCGGCCATTTCTCGGAAGTAAGCCCAGAACACATGGCAGCGGGCGACGCTGCCGGCTCTGTCCGTCCTGTGCCGCGAGGGAGGCAGAGCAGCGCAGTTAGAGCGCACGGCGTAAGCGCAGTGGTTGTGGGTTCTGCGCTAACTGCTATGTCCCCCGGTTCGAGTGGAGAGGGCGCGGAGGCCATAAATCCCGAAACACGGCGTAACACGGGCCTGGGGAGAACGCGCGGCAGAGGGAGCCGCTGTTGACATGTCTTCCCGGGAAGACGCCTGTACGTCCCTTTGAATCCGCCGCCCACGCGCAACCCACCAAGGGCAGGGATCGGAATGTTAGGGCCTGAGGTTTGCGGGTGTGTGTTTATATGTGTGCGTTTTCGGAAGTGTAACCGTCGACGCCGTTTGTCTTTGCGACTGCTTGGCGCCGCTTGCGTGAGAGGCTTTTGGAGAGGGAGTAAATCGCAGATGTATGTGTTTGCGTGCGCAACCACTCACCGCTGAGTGCGTTTGTTGTGTGTGTTTTATTTGACATGCGCAGGAGAGGGGTATGTGTGGCACAATGATTGGCCAGTTCATTACGAACCACTGCATTATATTGGCCACAAAGTGACTAGTCCTTGATAGGTTAACGGACTAAACTTGAATTTTGAGCGCGAAGGAAGGAGCGTTGGAGTTAGTCGGGGTGAGAAGGCAGTTGGTCTCGGACGAGAGTCGAGGGCAGACGGGGGTTTCGAGGAGGGAGGCTAGGCTTACGGAGGTCTCAAGGGACTCCGGCCTAAAGTGTAGCAGGAGGCCAAGGCTTGATTCTGCTAGCCTCTGACCTCTGATCGTGCACCCAGCTGCTGTTAGCCCTTTATTTTTGATGTCGCGTCCGACGACATTATTGTAAATACGTCGATGTAAAAAAGTGTAAATAAATGTGTGCAGTCGAGAAGGGAAGTCCTCATCTCCGCACCGCAATGTGTCGCTGAGCCACGGACGCAGCGGTGGTCACCAACACCACTCGGCACGAACTAAGGCACAAGAAACTGCAAGAAATATCTGCTGTATAGGGAAGCCCATCAATTCCCCCACGCCTTCGCCCGAATAGTGTAACTCCACCCTTCACCACCTGTCCCTTACCCCTCATTGTTTTTTTTTCGGCAAAGCAAGGCGTTAGTACCTCGAATAAGTGCAGGTGTCCACTACAAGTTGGACAGCAACTACGCCTTGCTTTGCCGAAAAACCCAACGAGGGGTGAGGGACAGGTGGTGAAGGGTGGCTGTTCCTGGCCCTACCGGGCTGGGATGGTAGGTCAACGCCGCTTGCGGCGGGGGCTAGCCAGCCACCGAACTTTTATCTGTTGTAGGCCGTCATTGCACCTGCCACCGCTTAGGTGGTGGATGACGGCTGCTGAGGCACGCGTCATTCTCTCCCTCTTCTTTTTCTTTCTTTTCTACTTTCTTTTTCTGTCCGTACGAGGCAGCGGCGGTGGCTCAGCTACGAGCCATGTAGCAGGCCCGTGCACATATCCTACGTTGCTGCTCGACTTGTAGTAGACACCTGCACTTGTTCGAGGTACACGAGTCGTCGCTTCGAATCTCTATCGCAAACTAGTCTCCACTTGACTCCACATGGATGTTTAATGGGAAGCGAGATGGTGTAACACCACTGCGTGGAAATACATCACCGTGAACGCAGTAGAACCAGGTAGAACAACCTGTTGAGTCACAGATTTGATATGAAGTCACGCGCGTATTACTGACACCGCTTTTCCTAATTTTCTCGATGGAAGACACTGCGACCACTTTTTTGTACCGAACTAGTTGCAAACGCTTCGATTGCTAAAAGGAGCGAATCAATCGACGGCTAAGGTGCAGCTCTAGCTCTCTACTCTCCAATGCGCAACATGGCAGCATGTTGGTCTACGATCGCACGGGTTTTGATTTTCATGTACATCGTATATGAAAAACTATAAAGATTACAGGGTCTATGTCTCTCAAAAGAATGGTGAAAGCCTACTCTTCCTCTCCTATCATTTGTCTCTTATCAGCGTTCGTTGCAGTGCTATATAATAAATAGGCTTACCGGAAAGGAGAGGCGCAGTATCTGTCACAGTTTCTCCGGTTTCTCCGGCAAGTACACTATCGCTCCTGTCGCGTGGCGTTACTTCGCACGCGTTCAAGTGTGGAATTGCTGATGGCAGGAATGCTAGACAAGAACACATCTCTCGCACGGGATTTCGCTCCATGAGTCTTGAAAAAGGTTTCGCTTTAAAAAATTCTATAGGCGCCACTTTGTTGTTTCGAATTCATCTACAACACATGGAAGATATGGTTCCTTATGCTACTCAGACTAGACAGACAGTTTCAAAGACAACGTAAGAGCTATGCATGCACATAGATTGCATGTTACACTGTCATCAGCTAGGTTGTTATTACATTGTTTATGTTTGCACGGTTTCGTCTTTAGGAAAAGAAAAGATGCACAAGCACGCGCCAGACTTCCTAGTGGGGTAGGATGGGTATGATAACTCTATCCTCAACTAGAACTGGTAACCGAAGAGAAGCTTATTGCAAATCCAAAAACTGAGGACACATAGAATGATATACAAGCTGTTGGTCCGTCTGAGTAGAGGGAATTTATTGTCTTCCACACACATATGTGCTTGTATATATACACACACAAGGGATAAAGAACCAATAGTATTGCGCGAAACACCAGTGGCATCCCCATATGCATTTAAATACCATGCTAAAACGCGCGCATAGTTGCGCGACCTAATTCGTCCCTGATCTAAGCGAAAAAAGAAAATAGCATAGGCTAGCATGGCCTGTATGGACAAAAACCATAGCCTTCGAGGCATTGCCTACAGCGGTTATCATGGTTAGTACTTGATCGCTGTGAGCGAAAAATCACGAGCTCAGTTCTGGCAGGTAATAATCGGATATGAATATCGCCGAGCACTTTCTCGTTAACACTATGCTGTCATTAAGTTGGGAGGTGCTATAATATGGCCAACCGCGGTGGCTCAGTGATTATGATGCCCTACTAGAGTACCCGCGGGTTCGATTCCGACCGCGGGCAGCTGCGTTTCGATGGAGGCGGAACGAAGAGGCGCCCATGTTCTGTGCGATGTCAGCGCACTTAAAGAATCCGCAGCCCTCCACTACGGCTGCTCTTTCCACTTTTGTTGCCACCTTCCTACCTTCCCCTACGGCGCGGTTAGCGCGGTTCCCCCTACAATAATGCCCATTCTGGCGCTGTAGATACTTGAATAAATAAATAAATAAAGTTTAGTGTGCATCGTTTGGTCATTCATGATATTTCGGTCATTTTGTCTCCGAAACCGAAACTGGGGTAGCAGCTGGTTCGTGAGCCAAATAAGTAGCCACTGGCAGTCAGTAATATCGGGTTTCTTACGGATGTGCCCGCTCTGGTAACGTGAGCTAGAATGGTCACTTTAGCTCTGGTTACCATGTCAGTCATCCTTCTGGTGCTGCCAGGTGTTGCGTTTATGGGGGTGTTACTCCCGCAAGAATGCGCCACGAGGGGACTAGACGCTACAGTCGCCTTCTAGCCCCGACGTGCAGCCCTAGCAGACAGAGCTGTGACCCCCAACCCGCGGTGCGAGAAGTCGCTACTGCGGCGGGTTCGAGCCAGAGGGGACAGACACCGAGTTCGTACTCGAACAGTTTATTATGCTCGAGTACACGGCAAAGGAAAACACACTAAAGAACAACCGCCGTGTAGCGAGCGAAAGCCGCGTACGGGGGTGAAAAAGAACCACCTAAGGGAGAAGCACGCACGAGGAGGGAGAGGTACTGCTCACCTGCGTGCGGCTTCGTGCTCACGGCCCGCGGCAGTCAGTGCGCGCTGGACCGGGAGCAGAGGGTGAAGGCGGCGGTCTCCCGACGGGAATGCTGAACCGTGCGCGTGCACGCCCAACCGTCAAAAGACGCCGAGGGAGTTGCGACAGACGCGCATCTCACCTCGGCTCGGGGAGAGGAGGTTTCCTGGGTATCCGGTAGGAAAGAAGGAAACCCGTGCGGTGTCGCCGCGGGAGCCTGGGAGGATGGGAGGGTGGCCAATGTGCCCTCTCCTCGCGGTCCTCCCCAAGAGCGCACGTAATCACGCGTGGTAACTACGCGCGGCCCTTTATAATGGGGGCAGGGGATTATAAATCCCCACATCCCCCCCTCCTTAAAACTGCCGTATCACCTTTTCCGAAGTGGGGGGGGCTGTTGGTTCTACTCTCCCATCAACTCCGCGAAATCTATCAGCGGGTCCGCCGATGATGTCGTCGAGGACGATGATGGGGTCCATTCTGGAGCACTCGGGGACAGTCGGGATCGACCCGGCCGCGCGGGGGAAAGGCCACCAGGAACGCCGCTGCAGGCAGGCTCCTCCGCTGCTCCGGTGACGCTCAACTGGCTCGGCCCCGGCAGTGGTGACGCCGACGCCCCAGGACCGGTGCGAGCGATCGCCAGCAACCACTGCGCGTACGCCGGGTCCTCGGCGAGCCGACGCATCATCTCCGCCGCCGCGGGGCCGAGTTGTGACGCGAATGATGACGGCGGCGCAGCAGGCTCCGCCCGGTTCCTCTCGTCCCAGCCGCGGTGAAGTCTGGAGCCACGGTGATTTGCGCGGGACAACACCAGGCCTCCGCATACACAGAACACGGAGCCAGGCGCCGGAGGCAGAGAGGCGCCGTTAGCGGCGCCTCTCGTTAGCATCTTCCACGGTCCGGCCCTGGAACATGCTCAGCAGCTTGTGGTCGCTTTTGCTGCGGGGCGCTCGTACTTGCACTCTCCAGGGCCGGTCCGAGAAATAACTCACCGGCGCCTCCGTGCCCCTCTGGTGTGTCCAGGTTGCGACCGTGCGGGTCTCCGGCGCGGCGACCGCTGTCGCAGTACCGGAGCGGCCCGAGCTTCCCCCAGCATTGAGGGTAGTCGTTCCCGGGCGGGCGCTCTTCTTCGGGGGGCCTCCCGGTGTTCCGTGCTCCGGATAATAGCGCCTCTTTGGAGCGGTTCCCATACTGGCCGGGCGGTGGTAATCACTGCGTCCTTGCCCCTTATGGCCGATGGAATTGGGCTTTTGGGCTTGCATCTCTTATGGGTTTAAGTCGAGCAGTTAAAAGTTGCCTCCGCTTTGCCTAACGGTCTCGTGACAAGTGCGCTGTCCGCGGGGCTCTCTTCGCGCGCTTTTCCCCCCTCCGCCAGGCACACCCTCTCCCTCATCCCGGCGCTCTCCGCTGTCCGCGTAACGAAAACATTGGAAAATGAGTGCTGACCTTGGGGTTTGCGTCGACTTGCACAGCGGGGCACCAGCGCTGCTGCCCGCGAGGCCACAGCCACGAGACTCGAACGGCGCCATGGCGGCCCCTTTCTGCAGCAGCCCTCGTCATGGTAGTCGCAGGAGCCCGTTCCAAGAACACTGGCTCGCCTGCTCCGCGGTCGACCGGAAGCCGTCTTTCTTCGTGGCCTGCTCGTCGGTGACAGCTCGCTCCGGGTTCGGGAATGTGGTCCCTCCTTGGATGGTTTGCTTCTCGATGCTGCAACGGTCGTCGTGGCCTCCGCCGGCTCCCCTCTTTGCTGGCTGCAATGCTATGTTTTCCCTAGTTACATTTTTTTCCTTTTTTTTCTCTCTCTCTATTTTTTTTTTTTTCAACCAACCCCCACTCGGACTTTTCCAAAGAGAAAGCGCGCGCTTGCTCTGGAAGCAAAATGTACTGAATATCGACAGGACGTCTCGTCCGTGTTCAGCACGATAAATTACTCCCTGCGCGTTGGTCAGAGTTACGTCTGCCGTGGGCGCAAGTTGTAACGAGGCGCGATGTTCAAACGACGACATCGGCCTCCCGGTACAGCTGCCTGCTGGCGAGGGAGTGCGTCCTCCTCGGGCCACTCATTCCCTCTGTCAACGTAGGGTTTGAGATCACAGACATGCACCGGTCCGCCGGCCGGTCTTAACTTCAAGTCCGCCAGCCTGTACACGAGCGAAGAGACCTTCTGCCAAGCTCGGTACGGTCCTGACCATTTCGGCGCCAGAGAAGCGGAGAACTTCTTACTGGCGTCGCTCAGGACATGACTGCGCCTCAACACGAGATCACCCGGTTTGTAGTGAATTTCTCGGTGAGAGCGGTCATACTGCGCTTTCTGCTCTGCACGAGCAGTGCTCAGATTCCGTCGTGCTTTGTCCAAAGCCTCCGTCATCTTCGCGCGCAGCCCGGTCGCGTAGTCGGCGCGTACCGATCGAGCGTTCGGGTTGTTGCTACGAACCTGTAGAGTACGGTCTACGGGGTTCGACAGCTCCCTGCCGAGGTTGAGGGCGGCAGGTGTGTACCCAGTTGAGCGATTCACGGTTGATCTGAGAGCAAACCCAATCTCGGGGAGACGGGTATCCCAGTCACTGTGCGTCTCCGCAAATGCAACTAGCATGTGCTTGATGTTGCGGTTCACGCGTTCCGTGGGATTCGCCTGGGCGTGGTACGTGGTTGTTTTCTTGTGCTTAATGCCGAGGGCAACACAGGAGTCCACGAACAGCTTAGCAGTGAAGTACGACGCATTGTCCGTTATCAACTGCTCGGGGTAGCCAAACCATGTAAACACCTCAACCAGCTTCCCCATGATTACGCGTGCCGTCAGCTTTCTCAGTGGGAAAAGCTCCATCCATTTGCTGAAATGGTCTGTGACAACGAGCAGAAAGTGGTTCCCGCTCGGGGTCCTGGGATAGGGTCCCATGACGTCACAAGCCGCAATCTGCCAGGGAGCCTGGCTATTGATCGGCTGCATAAGCCCAGGTGTGCGTCCACCACGTGGCTTAACCCTTTGGCACACGTCGCACGAGCGGGTGTAGCGAATCACCTCCCGCTTCATGCCAGGCCAGGTAGCGAAGCGACACAACTTAAGAAAAGTCTTAGGGCCGCTCGCATGCCCAGCGATGCACGTGTCATGAAAGTAGCGTAACAACGCCTTTCTCAGCGTGCGTGGGATCACCACCTTGAAGGACTCGTGGGTATCCTTCTCGGAGGGCAGGACGCCGTCAGAGTCAAGCAGATAGGAATCCATCGCGCTCACAGCATTACCAGCTGTGTTCGAGCGCCCCGCACGGGCAACAATACCAGCTGCCTCCATGTGCGCCGCGGCCGCGCCGCCCGGCTCCCTGAGCCCGTCAAACACTTTCTGACAAAATGGATCCTCTCGCTGAGCCTCTAATAGCTCCCTTCTGCTGAACGCGCTCCCCACTGAACTGATGCAGTCCAAGTGGTTAACGCTTTCGCCCAGGGAAGGCGGGTCGGCCGCGCTTCCCTCGGAGCTATGACCGAGCGTAGCTGCAGTCGCGCTGCTCCGACTGAGGGGCGTCGCGGAGGGGGTAGCAGGGGTACTGCCCCCGCCGCCAACGGGTGCGCGCGAAAGCGCGTCGGCTACCACGTTGTTTTTACCTCTCCTGTAGCGAACGGTAAAGTCGTAACGCTGGAGAAGTAGCGCCCATCGCGCTAGGCGTCCGCACGGCTCGCCTAGGCGTCTCAGCCATGTGAGTGCCATGTGATCTGTCTCAATCACGAAAGCGACTCCATCGACGTAGTAGTCGAACTTCCGCAGAGCGAAGATAATCGCGAGACATTCCTTCTCTGTCACGGAATAATTCTTCTCTGCGGGAGTTAATGAGCGGCTGGCGAACGCCACCGGCCGCAGGCTACCTTCGTGCTCCTGAAGCAGAACTGCTCCTAAGCCCAAGTCACATGCATCCGTGTGGATCACAAATTCCCTGTTCAGGTCAGGCAGCCTCAGCTCTGTGGTTTCCGCGAGCGCATTAGTGAGGTCTCGCAGTGCAGCCTCTTGCTCGGGATCCCAATGCCACTTAACACCTTTCCTTAACAAAGTCGTTAAGGGGGCTTGCAGAGCGGCGCAATCTGGGATAAACTGGCGATAAAAGTTCACCATCCCCAGAAAGCGTCTCAGTCCGCCTACATCTGTCGGCGAGGGGAACTTCCGAATCGCCTGGAGTTTTTCCTCGCACGGCAGAAGGCGTCCATTGTCTAGAGTGAACCCTAACAAGGTTATTCGGGTCGCCGCTATCTGAGTCTTATTTGGGTTCAAAGTGATTCCCGCAGACCTCAGTCTTTCCAGTACGTCCCTGAGATGGCGTAAGTGCTCATCAAAGGTTGCCGAATACACCACAATGTCATCTAGGTAGGCAAGAGCGTAGTGCCACCTTGCATCACCTAGGACACGGTCCATAAGACGCTGGTACGTCGCCGGAGCTCCAACCAGGCCAAATGGCATTCGGGTAAACTGGAAAAGACCCCGGTGACAGGTGAATGCAGTCTTCTCTTTGTCACCGGGATCCATCTCCACCTGAAAGTATCCTCTACTGGCATCGAGCGTAGTAAAGTACTTCGCTCCGCCAACATTGGACACGATCGAGGGAATACTCGGAAGTGGATAGGCATCCTTCCGCGTCACCTCGTTCAGGCGGCGATAGTCCACACAAAGGCGGGTAGTTCCGTCCTTTTTGGGCACCAGCACCACTGGAAAACCCCAGGGGCTGTTTGAACGTTCCACGACGCCTGTATCGACAAGTTCATCCAGAGCGTCATCAAGCGCTTTCCTCTTAGCCAAGCTGACTGGCCGGGGATTGCACTTCCAAGGAACGGCGTCGCCTGTCTCAATTTTGTGCCTTACTAGTGTAGTACAGCCAGGCCGCTCAGTGAATACTGTATCATACTCGTTCAAGAGCTGAGACAAGCGCGCTTTTTCCTCCCTTGACAAACTGCTCACGTTGTTCAGCAGAGGGTGGGGAGGCCTGCCTTCCCCCGCGGCGCAAAGTGCAACCGCAAAAGGGGCAGGGGGTCGCGCGGGAGGGGAGTCAGTCCCCTCCGCGCCTTTTCTCTCGGCGCGGTTGACCGGCGAATTTGTCTGCCAGGCCGAAGGCGTTTCGAGAAGCTTTTTCGGGCGCTTGTTGCGTACGTCTGCGCGCGTAGCATCTGATAGCAAGTGTACTTCTGATGCTTCATGAGGTTGAACGAAAGGTTTCAGGGTGCCACATGCTCGCTCCCTGTATCCTCCGTTGCAGACGTCAATAACAATGCCCGTCTTAGCGAGGAAGTCTCTACCAAGAATGATTGGGACCGACAGGCCGGGGAGGTGGGTGAGGCGCTGGCGCCTGACTCGTTTCTCCCATCGCACCACAAGCCGCGCGGCACCGCTCGCGTGCGCCGTGCCGCTGGCTAGTCGGAAGGCGAGGTTGCTCTCTCGCAGTCGGATCCCACTCCGACGGAGATGTTCGCATACCTCGTCGCCAAACAACGAAGCGGACGCTCCTGTGTCTAGCAAAGCCATGAACTTACGCCGGACGACAGTAAGCTCAATAAGTGGCACTGGCGTGTCGCTGGGGGGACCAAAACGACAAGCCAACGGGGCCAGGAGTTCGTGTGACTCACTGAGCACCGCTGTTGACGCCGCCGGCTGTGCAGTCGTGCTCAGCGGCGGCTCCGCTCGTTTCCCGAAAGCGCGTACTCTCGGGCAGCGGGGCGCCTGCATTCCCTGGCGTAGTGCCCTGGGTGGTTGCACCGGTAGCAGAGGGCAGTCGGCCGTTGTCGGGCGGGGCTGTTGTCGCCGCGCGCCGATTGACCGTACCTCTCTGCAGGGTTTACCGTTGCAGGTGCACGTTGCGCTTGCGTCCTCGTGTCGGGATGCCGACCACGATTCTGCGTGTCTTGGCCGGGCGTAGCGTGTGCTGTACGCATGGCATAAGTGTACGGGTCGAGAGCTCGGTCAGACAGGTCCCAACCGTTTCTCGTTTGTCCGTCACTCAATGCAACCAATTCGGCTCCCCGGGAACGAGGTCGAAAAGTGCCTCCGTTCCAGGCGCATCGCGGCTCAAGTGCGTGCGACGCCGGCGGGGGTGGCCGATAGGTGCGCGAAGCGAGAATGTCCGCCTGTATGCGCTTGGCTGCCGAGGCGAGCTCGTCCAAATCTCTGAACTGAGCTCCTCGCAGGTAGGCTGCGAAGGTAGGGTGAGCTTGTCGCGTAACACGCTCTACCTTCTCACCGTTCGGAGCCGAGGGGTATGCGAGACGATACAACTCGTCCATCGCCCTCACGTACTCGAGCAAGGACTCGTCCGGATGCTGAGTACGTAGCTCCAGCTCGCGCCGCAGACGCCGTTGGTAATCTGCGGGCAAGAATTCCTCGCGAAACCGCGTTCGGAACTCATCCAGCGTGCTTGACCGGTGGCCAGTGAGGCGGAACCAGCGGGCAGCCTGATCGGTCAGTGAGACTGGCACAACGCGTCTCAGAATCTCGCCATCGGGTAGCCCTGTCGCCTGCTGGTAAGTCAGCATGCGGTCCAGGTACTCGTTGGCACTGACACGATCATGATAACCGCTATAACTGGGCAAAACCACCTCTAACCTCGGTCTCGCAGCTGGCGCGGATGTGTGCAGAGTCGTCTGCACGACACCCGTGAGGCTTTCTATGAGGCGCAAAGCGTCGCGCAGCATAGCCTCTTGGGGATTGGTCTGGCCAGAGAAATCTGGCTGAACGACCGGCTGGGATGTACAGGGTAGCGGCCGCTCCGTGCACTCCATACCTCGCGGCATAGCGCTTGGCGAAAAGTGCCCTGCGTCGCCGCGCGTCTGAGTGAGTGTGTCGGGAGAAGCACAGCTCGGCTCAAACGATATGAGGTCACTGGGGCTAGCGTCGCTAGCGTCAGCCTCTGTGATTGGACCGGCTGTAGCAGATACAGCCGCGCCAACAGGTTGCCGTTGGGAAGCCATATCGGAAAGCATTAGCAGCGACTGAAAGTCAGGCATGCTCGCTTCCATGGCCTGTCTGTGTCGAAAACCCGATGCACAGACACTCGGTTTGTCACACCTCTGGCCCCACGTTCGGGCGCCAAGATATGGGGGTGTTACTCCCGCAAGAATGCGCCACGAGGGGACTAGACGCTACAGTCGCCTTCTAGCCCCGACGTGCAGCCCTAGCAGACAGAGCTGTGACCCCCAACCCGCGGTGCGAGAAGTCGCTACTGCGGCGGGTTCGAGCCAGAGGGGACAGACACCGAGTTCGTACTCGAACAGTTTATTATGCTCGAGTACACGGCAAAGGAAAACACACTAAAGAACAACCGCCGTGTAGCGAGCGAAAGCCGCGTACGGGGGTGAAAAAGAACCACCTAAGGGAGAAGCACGCACGAGGAGGGAGAGGTACTGCTCACCTGCGTGCGGCTTCGTGCTCACGGCCCGCGGTAGTCAGTGCGCGCTGGACCGGGAGCAGAGGGTGAAGGCGGCGGTCTCCCGACGGGAATGCTGAACCGTGCGCGTGCACGCCCAACCGTCAAAAGACGCCGAGGGAGTTGCGACAGACGCGCATCTCACCTCGGCTCGGGGAGAGGAGGTTTCCTGGGTATCCGGTAGGAAAGAAGGAAACCCGTGCGGTGTCGCCGCGGGAGCCTGGGAAGATGGGAGGGTGGCCAATGTGCCCTCTCCTCGCGGTCCTCCCCAAGAGCGCACGTAATCACGCGTGGTAACTACGCGCGGCCCTTTATAATGGGGGCAGGGGATTATGAATCCCCACACGTTATACATTACTTAGTTTCAGTGTGTGATAGCCAGCAACCAGTGCAATGATCAACGACTAGACAAGCTTCATGTGTACCGACAGCTGTGCTGGATTCAACTTGTTGCTTTTAAGTGCTGCAGTAAGTTTCAGATGTGACCGATTCACACATTTATGTTGTACAGCGTTTCCCTTCTGCAAACACTTCTGCTCCTGTAGTATGTACTACATGCCATGCCAAGCGCTCCTGTAGTAGATACGTGCCATGTCGTTTCTGTGCAATGAACGTATTATGCGGGTCGTGTGACCGTCAAAGTGTTCTTTCAGAAAGGTCTTACAGGAACGTTGCCGTATAAAAATTTATGATTGGAACTACTCACTATATATTTTTCTAAACAAGAGAGAGATATAATAATGAATCTATACACGAATGTTAGTGTAATTGCTGAACATTGGGTACCATACGTTTGTCCTGGTCGTTCGGCGTGGACTCAATGCATGTACTTTATAATGATTGTAATACTTTTTACTGTCCTAAAAATACGACCACCTGGATCCTTTGCATAGCTATTCAGAGCACTTATACGTCGCATACACGTGCGGAAGTACCTCGCATTCAGTTGCGCTTTGTTTTCCTAACGAATGACTGAGCTATGGACCAGAGCTGATCTTTCAGAGGTTGCCCTCTGTTCCAAAGTTTACTTTCAGGTCACTGTTAACATACTTTGCATTTGCTTTTCAGGCTAGACAACATATCGTCTGCGTTTGCAAGTGCTGTTGCTGTTATTCATGCTGGAGACCTGCATTCTCTTGCGAGGTCTCTTAATTCCAAGGTCGTGATGTCCTGATGAGAAAGACGAGGTGGGAAAGTTTGAAACTTTTTCAGTGTTTGCTTTACCTTGCTTGTAGACCATGCATTGTGTACTGTCTAATTGTATATTATTGTGGCTGGTGTTATCTTTTTAACTTTTTCCTGTTTGCAGAATGGCCAAACACTGCTCATGATAGCTGCCCAGTAGGGACAGCTCCCCATTGTAGAAGAACTTATTAGACAAGGAGCTGATTTGCACTTAGAAGACCTTGTAAGTTGCCATTCTTTGGTACCTTTAAATGTGTAAACTCTACAGTTGTGAACATGCATATATAGAGCACTTGAACTGAGCTTTGTGCAAGAAAGGTTTTATTTGGTTTGGTTTGTGGAGTTTAACGTCGCAGAGCGACTCAGGCAATGAGAGACGCCATAGTGGAGGACTTAGGAGATTTCAACGGCCTGGGGTTGTTTAATGTGCACTGTCATCGGACAGCACATAAGTGCCTCTCGCCTCCAAGAAAAGCGGCCGCAGAGGCTGTGATTCGATCCCGCATCCTTGGAACTAGTCGAGCGCTGTAACCACTGTTCCACCCCGGCGGGGCCTGTAAAAGAAAGGGACTGAACTTTAAAACTAAAACTTTTACATGAGCGCTGCAAGTAAGACATATAATCGTTCAGATGTGAGCACATTTTCCTTATCAGAACAGTTGCATTAAAATTTCAGTACATTTGCTTTGCCGTACGTTGGTCAAGTGCTTTAGACAAGCGTGCCCATCTCTGCACTTGTGTATACGTAAGGTTTGGCATTATGGGGTGAAGCAGTCATTATTATTAGACTTGCTGTGGTACCTTTGACTAAGGACTTAGACAATTGGGCTGTGGTCTGCTACTGCAAGCTTAGCTCCTCTCTCTTTCCTTTTCCCTTTCTATTTTTTCACTCTCCTGTCCCCCTTTCATGGCTCTTCCTCCAGCGGGGGGGGGGGAATGGCTTTCCCTCCAGCTCCTACCTGCGCTGAGCTGAGGGTCACATAATAATGGTGGTGGTTCCGCGCCGCCGATGGATGCGTGGTCTCCTCTCATGGGTCTGGTGGTGCCTGCGCCGATGGATGTCCAGCCGGATGACTTTCCCTCCAACTATGCGGCGTGCATAGAGTTTGGGGTCACGTAAAATGGTGGTGGTGCGCGCCGATGGATGCGCGGTCTCCTCCTCTCATGGCTCTCTCTCCAGCTGTCCGGGCTCGTTGGCAAGCTCAGCGGCGTGCGCTTGGTGGTGGCTGCGGTGCTTGCGCCGACGGATGTCCAGCCGGATGCGGCGTGCGCTAAGTTTGGGGTCACGTAAAATGGTGGTGGTTGCGCGCCGATGGAGGCGCGGTCTCCTCCTCTCATTAAAGCCCCTCAATAAACTAAATGTAGCGCCATCTCCTCTCTCCTCCTCCGGCGGCGCCGCCCCTCCTCTCGCATTTCGACCGTGGCTCCATCTACGGGGTGCGCGACTAGCGCGCGCTCTCCGGAGCAGGCGCCGGTCACGGCCGTCTCGATCAGCGCGCGGCGGGCGCGCGCGCCGGTAAAAGCGCTGGCGCAGCAATGGAGGAGGCGCCAGCACTAGCAGCCGGACTCAGAGCCCCGGGCCGAAACAGGTGAGCTGGGCAGGAGTGGCCTCTCATGGGAAGGGGATGGAGCTGCAGACATTACAGTCTAAACTAGATCAGGCACTTCACCACATTCAAATTCTCACGGATCGAATCAAACACTTGGAGGAGGAAAATAGTAAACTAAAAGCACCCGCCATATCTAAGGCCCCACCTCCGAAACCACTCCCATTGCCGGAAGTCACAGAAATGGAAACTACTGTGACCACCTCAGTCGAAACCCCAGTAAGCGTAGTTAGCAAGGAAGAAACACCTCGCAAAAAACGAGCAGTAGCAGCTGACGTAAGAAATACCTCAGTGGAGGATAGAGTCCCAAAACTCGAACAAAAAGTGGAGGAGCACAGCCAGAAACTCGATAGTCTAACCCAAAGAGTTGGTAATTTAACACAAAGACTCGAACAACACATACAGGATGTAAATCACAAGTTCGGAGTAATTGACACCGTTTTACAGAAAATTTTACACGGGCTTCCCCCTTCAGCTCAAGGGGCGCCAATCGATCTATCCCAGCAAAATGGTCAATCCTAAAACCGTAACAATTTGGCAGTGGAACTGCGGGTCTGTGCGCAACAAAAAAAACAAATCTGCAGTTACGCGTTCAATCGCAATCCGAAAAACCTGACGTTATAGCGATTCAAGAACCCAGAATGTCTCGACTAAAACTGCCAGGGTACCGGGCGGTTCTGCCATGTCACATCAAAGAACAGCCTTTAACCACTACGTTGGTACATAGAAATCTTACCGTGGTTAACCACGAGATTGAAAACGTAGAGCTCGATTGTATATTAATTGAAATTCTGCCTAGCAGAAGAAACTCCTCTTCTCTGTTCGTACTAAATGCATACAGCCACCCCAGGGCACCGGCTGGACCAGCGAAAGCCGCTATACTCAAAACCCTCCAAATCGCAGGCCAAAACCCAACCCTAATTGTGGGTGACTTCAACGCTCAACACGTGCAATGGGGACACGCAACCATATCCAGGAAAGGAACGGCCCTAATGGATTTTATCCAGCAAAGAGGGCTCACCCAATACACGGACCCCATGCAACCTACTAGGATAGGCAACAGCGTGACCAGGGACACGTGCCCGGACCTAACGATGGGCAAAAATCTCCCAGACTTAAGCTGGAGCAACACCAGACAAAATCTGGGAAGTGACCATTATATCATAATGTCTAAAATCACCATTGCCAATCTCAAACCCCAACCCAGAAGAAACAAAATCACCGACTGGGACAAACTTAGGACTATCCGCGACCAAAATAACGAACCAATCATAGACTTAGAACACTGGACACAGACCCTCCTATCGGATGTGGAAAAGGCCACTAAGGAATTAGTAAATGACTTAGGCGTAAATACGGTTGACAGCCGACTTACGCACATGTGGGAGGCAAGGCAGAGCCTAGAAAAAAGATGGCTTAAGCAAAAATATAACAAAAAGCTTAGAAACAGGATCGTCACACTCACGAAAGAAATTCAACACCACACCGCAGAACTAGCGAGACAGCAGTGGAACCATATCTGTGAAAATGTGAATGGCAATCTGGACACGAGGGAGACGTGGAATCTTCTGCGGCATCTCCTTGATCCGGAATCCAACAAAGCTACCACTCAAAAGGAAATCACCAAAATTTTAAACATAGACCCAGGCACGGATCAAGATATTATAGACAGGCTACAGCAGAAATACTTCTGCACAACCCGTGAGACGAAGTCCCTGCCCAATTATAACGGAGAGCCTAACACCATCCTGGATGCTGACATAACAATGGCGGAAATAAGAGCAGCCCTCTTTAAGGTACGTACAACATCCGCCCCAGGAGAGGACGGCATTAACAATAAGACACTCAGAAATCTAGACGACGCTTCTATCACAGCCCTCGCGGACTTTGCGAACGAGTGTTGGAGGGAGGGAAAACTCCCAGCGTCTTGGAAACATGCCATCGTTAAATTCATCCCAAAACCTGGCAAAAAGCTCGCGCTCGAAAACCTCAGACCTATTTCGCTTACTTCTTGCATAGGAAAACTGATAAAGCACGTCATACTAGACAGACTCCAGTCCCACATGCAAAAATAGAATTTATATCCAAACACTATGGTCGGCTTTAGACCACATTTATCAACACAAGATACGATGCTAAGACTAGAAAACGAAGTCCTATCTCATGAGCAAGAAAGGAGTACCAGGGCAATCCTAGCCCTAGATTTAACCAAAGCCTTTGATAATGTTAAACACAAAGCAATCCTAGAATCTCTTTCACTGCTGAATGTAGGCGCAAGAACGTTTAACTACATCAAGGACTTCCTCTCCGATAGGACGGCTAAAATTCAAATTGGCACTGTCAAATCCGACACCTTCACTTTAGGAGATAGAGGAACTCCGCCAGGATCGGTCCTCTCCCCCTTTTTATTCAATATAACCCTAATCAAAATGGCACACGAACTCGCAAGAATCCCAGACCTAGAACACTCTTTGTACGCGGACGATATCACCCTTTGGACCACCAAGGGGAGTATTGACACGATACAAGATACGCTACAACAAGCGGTAGACGTAGTCGTAGAGGAGGCGCAAGTCGCGGGACTCGCGTGTTCCCCCCAGAAATCTGAATTACTCATTCTACACCCAAAGCGTCAAAGAAAGAATAAAGCGCCTGCGATCAAAATCTACGCGGAAGGTGCAGCCATCCAAGAAGTGGAAACACTAAGAATCTTGGGAATGCTCATACAGTCAAACCAAAAAAAACGACACACTAATTAAGAAACTGAAAAACACCGTCAACCAAATTTCCCTCCTCCTCAGACGAATCGCGAATAGGCGTGGAGGAGTTAAAGAAGCTGAGACCAGGAAACTAGTAGAAGCCTTCGTTCTTAGTAGAGTTATCTACTCTAAACCATACGTCACCCTCACAGTTAGAGAAAGAGACGACCTGGATTCACTAATTAGGCAGTCCTATAAAATTGCGCTTACCTCCCTCGCAATACCCCAAATGAAACACTACTAAAGTTAGGAATTCATAACACCTTAGCGGAAATGATGGAAGCACACCTCACCGCACAATACGAACGATTATCAAGCACTGAAACGGGACGTTTCATCCTAAAAAAAGCAGGAATACAATATGAAGGGACCCGGGCCCACACTTTGCCGATTCCAAGACATGTGCGCGAGCAATTAATAGTCCGTCCTCTGCCTAAAAACATGCATTCAGAATACGATACGGACAGAAGAAGGGCTAGGGCACAAAAATTACACGAAAGATTTTCAGTACAGAAAGACACGGCGCACGTGGACGTGGCAGAACATGCGGACAGAGATGCCTTCTCCCTGGCAGTTGTCGATCATCGAGGTTCTCCCCTCGCATCGGCGACAATCAATAAAACAAAATTTCCGGAGGAGGCCGAAGAGGCTGCCATAGCTTTAGCCATTACCTCCACCACTGCCAAATACATCCTTAGCGACTCTAAAACCGCAATTCGAAATTTTGCAAAAGGAAGGGCCCACTCCGCAACCATTAAAATCTTACAAAAAATTTCCCATACCCGCCTTATCACAGTGATCTGGGTCCCTGCCCATTCGGACCATCCTGGGAACGAGGCAGCGCACCAATTTGCCCGAGGATTCGTAGTTAACCGGGAGGTGCGCTGCCCTGAGCTCAGGTCGGCCAGGGAGCGGATGACAACCTACAAAGAAATTACTACCCACTTCAAGAAAGAAAGACAAATCTTCCCAGAACCACATCGATCTCTAAGTAAAACACAACAAGTCACCTGACGGCAGCTTCAAACAGACACTTTCTTTAATCCGTACATGTACTCCATATGGTTCCCAGAGCAGTTCAGCCCTGTCTGTTCTTTCTGTGGACATCAAAAGGCAGACACACCACACATCCTATACTCATGTAATCAAGACAAGCCATCACAGAGTCTGCAGCTCTCTACCTAATCTCAGTGGGAGGCCGCGCTGCTCAGCTCCGACCCGGAGGTTCAACTCCGAGTCACGGAGCGGGCTGAAGAGGTCGCCGATCGACATCGTCGGTCGGCCACTTGGCGTCCGGCCTAGAAGAGGAGCCCACCGCGGGGACGGGAACGTCAACCCACCCCGCGCCTACGACCTCTTCTTTAAATAAAGTTTACCTCCTCCTCCAGAGCATTTCAGCTTGCATTTTGTCGCAATGTGTTCAGGTTCAAATATTGCTCACTGGTGAAACATAATTACCGAATGTTGACAGGGATTTCCCGCCAAAATAGTTTCAGCTGTGAGTGTCTTACGCCACATGTACGCGATTTCGGCGTTGATTCAACTCGCCGTCATCTCAGTGTGTCCGTAATTCGTTACCCTTGGCCAAACTCAGCGGCATGCTTTAAAAAATTTGTAACTAGGTGGCGGACAGGAACAATTTAGCAAGTCTGTGTATGGTTTCTTTGCAGTGTTGACTGGTTTGCGAGCTGCCGGTAAACTTGAGAAGTGTGGCAGCAGTTGTCTTCCATGTATTTTCAACTTAAGCTGCAGATCAGAATTAACTAGGCGGCGGAAGCGCAGTCTGTCTGGTGTCTTTGCACCTTTGACTGACTTGTGAGCTACCGGTAAACTTGGAAAGGGTGGCAGCAGTTATTTTTTTTAATATTTTGCGCTGAGACGGTGCCGTTTTCAGCTGTCATGGTGTGTCACCATACGTGCACGATTTCGGCGTCGGTTTAACTCGCCTTCACCTCCTTGAGTCCGACAGCCGTTGATAAAAGTGCGCAACATGCTTGAAAAAAATTTAACCAGGCGGCGGAAGCTGCAGTCCGTGTGATTTTCTTAGCAGGTGTGACTGAATTGTAAGCTACCGTTAAACCTCAGAAGCATGGTAGCAGTTGTTGTTTTTTATATTTTGCGCTGAAACGGTTCCGCTTTCAACTGTCAGTGTGTGACATCATTCTTACGCGATGTCTGCGTTGGTTGAACTCGCCTTCACCTCCGTGCATCTATCAGCCAAAGTGTGTAACATGCTTGAAAAAAAAATTTGCTAGCCTGCGGAGAATAATTTAGCTAGCAGCAGTCCGCGTGGCAGCAAAACACACAGCGATATGTGCCGCGCGCGCGCCGCCTGCACCGCTGGAAAGGAGGAAGCTGCACGCCCAGCAAAAAGAAAAGAGCGCGCGAGCACGTGACGGCGCTCGGCTAATGAGAGGGTCGAACGACCAAGGAGAGCGCCGGAGAGGAGGCGGGCGGCCAACTTCACATGTTGGCGCTACTTTTAGTTTATTGAGGGGTTTTACCTCTCATGGCTCTCTCTCCAGCTGTCCGGGGTCCGGGTTCGTTTGCAAGCTCAGCGGCGTGCGCTTGGTGGTGGCTGCGGTGCTTGCGCCGATGGATGTCCAGCCGGATGCGGCGTGCGCTGAGTTTGGGGTCACGTAAAATGGAGGTGGTTGCGCGCCGATGGATGCGCGGTCTCCTCCTCTCATGGCTCTCTCTCCAGCTGTCCGGGCTCGTTCGCAAGCTCAGCGGCGTGCGCTTGGTGGTGGCTGCGGTGCTTGCGCCGATGGATGTCCAGCCGGATGCGGTGTGCGCTGAGTTTGGGGTCACGTAAAATGGTGGTGGTTGCGCGCCGATGGATGCGCGGTCTCCTCCTCTCATGGCTCTCTCTCCAGCTGTCCGAGCTCGTTTACAAGCTCAGCGGCGTGCGCTTGGTGGTGGCTGCGGTGCTTGCGCCGATGGATGTCCAGTCGGATGCGGCGTGCGCTGAGTTTGGGGTCACGTAAAATGGAGGTGGTTGCGCGCCGATGGATGCGCGGTCTCCTCCTCTCATGGCTCTCTCTCCAGCTGTCCGGGCTCGTTTGCAAGCTCAGCGGCGTGCGCTTGGTGGTGGCTGCGGTGCTTGCGCCGATGGATGTCCAGCCGGATGCGGCGTGCGCTGAGTTTGGGGTCACGTAAAATGGTGGTGGTTGCGCGCCGATGGATGCGCGGTCTCCTCCTCTCATGGCTCTCTCTCCAGCTGTCCGAGCTCGTTTACAAGCTCAGCGGCGTGCGCTTGGTGGTGGCTGCGGTGCTTGCGCCGATGGATGTCCAGTCGGATGCGGCGTGCGCTGAGTTTGGGGTCACGTAAAATGGAGGTGGTTGCGCGCCGATGGATGCGCGGTCTCCTCCTCTCATGGCTCTCTCTCCAGCTGTCCGGGCTCGTTTGCAAGCTCAGCGGCGTGCGCTTGGTGGTGGCTGCGGTGCTTGCGCCGATGGATGTCCAGCCGGATGCGGCGTGCGCTGAGTTTGGGGTCACGTAAAATGGTGGTGGTTGCGCGCCGATGGATGCGCGGTCTCCTCCTCTCATGGCTCTCTCTCCAGCTGTCCGGGCTCGTTTGCAAGCTCACCGGCGTGCGCTTGGTGGTGGCTGCGGTGCTTGCGCCGATGGATGTCCAGCCGGATGCGGCGTGCGCTGAGTTTGGGGTCACGTAAAATGGAGGTGGTTGCGCGCCGATGGATGCGCGGTCTCCTCCTCTCATGGCTCTCTCTCCAGCTGTCGGGGTTCGTTTGCAAGCTCAGCGGCGTGCGCTTGGTGGTGGCTGCGGTGCTTGCGCCGATGGATGTCCAGCCGGATGCGGCGTGCGCTGAGTTTGGGGTCACGTAAAATGGTGGTGGTTGCGCGCCGATGGATGCGCGGTCTCCTCCTCTCATGGCTCTCTCTCCAGCTGTCCGGGCTCGTTTACAAGCTCAGCGGCGTGCGCTTGGTGTTGCTGCGCCGATGGACGTCCAGCGGTATGGATGCGCGGTCTCCTCCTCTCAAGGCTCTCCCTCCAGCTGTATGAATGCAGCAGGGCTCGTTTCCAAGCTCAGGGGCGTGCGCTTGGTGTGGCTGCGCCGATCGAAAATTCCTCTATTTTCTGCTGGAAACAGACACGCATCAGAAGAGCCTCCGGCATACAGAACCACGTCGCAGGGGTTCCATTTACATTCCCAAACAACATCAAGTTCCTTCGTGGACGCACCTTAAATAAAAACATTATGCAACGGCAACTACACCGGCCGACTTGCGCGCATGTGCGCGTCGCTGGACTCGAATTCCTCTATTTACTGCTGAAAAAAACATAATGCAACATCAACTAGGCCGGCCTAACTGCGAGCATAGCGTGCGGCGCTGGACTCTAAGTTCTTCTATTTACTGCCGGAAACAGACGCATCAGAAGAGTCCCCGGCATACAGAACCTCGTCGCAGGGGTCTGATTTACATTGCCAAGCATTATCAAGATCGTTCGTGGACGCACCTTAAAGAAAAACATTATGCAACGCCAACTAGGCCGGCCGACCTGCGAGCATGGCGTGCGGCGCTAGACTCGAAATTCCTTTATTTACTGTTGGAAATAGACGCATCAGAAGAGCCTCCGGAATACAGAACCGCGTCGCAGGGGTCCCATTTACATTTCTAAGCAATATCGCGTCCTTTCGTCGACGCACTTGAAAAAAAAAAAACATTATGCAGGGCCAATTAGGCCGGTGCTTTTTCCTCCGGAATAGGTCAGCAAAGCCGGGCTTGTTCCGTATATATCTTGGGTACTTTGGACAAATGTTCGAAACTATTCAGCCCGTGCGTCAGCAATGCCGTCTCCAGATACAGCCCCATCTTGCCTAATTGTCGTATTTGTCGTAGCAGTACCGAAATCGAAGTTGACACATGTACATAAAGTCAAGTACGACGAACAATACATTGACAAGAATAGTTATCGTACAGGACCTACGAAATGCGATAGATTACGTGATGGCATGACGATAGGTTTGCGTGAATTGGACCGCGGGATGGTGGGAAGCAAGTACGGTCACGGCGCAGTCAAAGACGCCCATCCGTGGCCCGCACGCCCGCTTCCTAGGTGGAGTTCCTTATTTCTCCTCGCCGCTCCGGCCCTCCTCCTTTCTTTTCCTTTACTTCTCCTCCCCTTCTCCTCCTCCAGGCGGCGGCGCAGAGTCACGTGACGAATGCATGGGCGCTGGCGGGTCTCGAGTCCGGCCGTGGCTGTGCGTGGGTCGCTTTCGCCCTTCTTCTATTAGGCTGCAGTTGATGGGTTGCACACATTTTCACTCGCCTGATAAAACATTTTCCACGTTGACAAATAAGCTTTACGAAGCGAAGCAGCGCTAAGGATCGCTGCCGTGACCCGTCCGACGAGCAGTGAGCTGACCATCATCTTCGGGTTTGCAGCGTCCATATTTTCCGCGAAGCGTTCTTTCCTAAACAGAACACACTTCTTTCCCCTGCGTTACCAGTCTTTCTAAACTCGTGAAAAAAACAAAAAAGTTAGGGGCGACTCATAGGCATGTGCACGGTGCCAATTGGCATGTCCGACAAAAGTGATGAGCGTCTACTAGGACCGCCGTGGGCGCCCAGCAGTCGCGCAAAGGTCCTTTGGCCTGCTTATTTGACATAAAGGGTTTATATTACTCCTTGCCACGAGATAAACTCCTCAGTTATGTGGAAGATTGCACTGATTGCGTTGGACCAATAGCTTTTCAAAATGCAGCAGGTGTATCGACCGAAAGTTTTCTCGAATTGCTTTCATTTTAATAAAGTCAACTTACATAGATTTGAATGACCAGGTCTTTATAAAAAAAAAGCAAGGGGTCTGTATCGGCTCATGTATTGCTCCCGTTCTTAGTGATGTTGTTTTAGTCCATTGTGACAGAGTCGTGTCTGACCGACTCGGTGTTTTTAAAAATGTGTATTTTTAGATACGTTGATGATTTTGTTTTGTTTTACAAGGATGCGAGGATTTTCCGACTACTGTTAAGCCAGCTTTTAGAGCTTTTTGGCGAGTGTTTTAATCCTTTGGGACTGACGCACGAAATTCCCAAGGTTCATTCCAATAGTGGTGCTATCGGCGCCCGAGAAGCTGGGAAAACTTGTCAAAACGACCAGCCCTTTTCTAAAGGCAAAACAGCAGTGCACAATTAAACATTGAGACCACTTTGTAGCTTGTTCGTCCGGGGTGGTGTATATCATGCGGCTCGAGGTACATCCGCCAAACTGGCCGGTGTGTCAGTGAGAGATTACTGGAGCACAGGACGAATGTAGCAACTACAGGGGTGTCGTTATGCATCATTGCCATGATTGCGCTGAAAAGAATGAAAAAGAGTGCAACGGTTTTTTAACGCCTGCAAGATATTAGCTAAACATATGAGCAACGATGTCGGGGAAGTAACCGAGTCCATCTGATTAAAAAAGCGGGTGCATCCTGTGTCAGCAGACCACGTGTTTCTTTGATGGCCAAGAATTTTGCGCGGCCACGTGATGTCGGCCTTTATATCGGGCGACGTCATGATGCAGGTTGTATTTAACGTGCAATTGTGTCAATAAACGTTCAGTTGAAAGTTAGCGCTCGTGTTGTCTACATCTTTCTCGTCCCTGTTCCTGTGCGCTAGTACGTGTCTGCAGTTGATCATTACATCAATTTTATTTAAGCTGTCGTGTATGTCCCTGTTCCTGTGCGCTAGTACGTGTCTGCAGTTGATCATTACATCAATTTTATTTAAGCTGTCGTGTATTTCCCAGCCTACGATAGCTTGCATGAGCACCAGTACAATACAGAGAGTAATAAATAGGAATGGAGCGTTTTAGTTGCGTATTCACTATATGTCTTGCGCCTAGTTTTGCGATTTTTTCTTTGCATTTGTTTTTTTCTTTCATTCATTATTTTTTCCTCCCTCTCGTTCCTTTTTTTTCCTTCCACTCAGTTTCCTTGCACGCTCTGCCGCTGCTCAATCGAGACTAGTAACATTCTTAACCGTTACATTTTTTTTATTTACTTATTCGTGCACGTTCTGACATATCTTGCATTCATAACACGCCGTCCTGTTCCGAACAAATGGTGGAGCGACTGGCTAGCCCCTGTTACCTTCCCCCATCCTAACTTAATTTTGTGGCACAGGGCTTGAAAGTACAAGTAAAAGGACAATGAATATCGTTACAAAAAAAAAAAGTTATTTCATTGGAAGACAAAAATCGGCCTGCTACAATCCCTGCATTCCTGACCGAGAGGAAAGCATGCATGTGTATTAGAATTCCGTACATAGCTTTTTCTGCCGTGCTGTAATGGAGTTTTCCATGCTGTGTCGCTGTGTCAGCGACTGCACCGCGTGGACAGAGCGATCGGTGGGATTCTGCAATCCTTTCCTTTATCGTGGAGAGAAGTGGCAAAACCGCGTCATCTAAATAGCTAAAGCCTTTCAAAAGTCTTGTGCGTAATATAAGTACCTGCGGTATTGTCAAGTCTCCATAATCGTTCTTTAGTTTTCTGGGGTTTCGCATTGTTTATTTTTAATGCTTTTTATTTTCTCATTTTCGGCTACCGCTTCGTTCATTCCTATTCTCCCATACTCCTTCCATCCTATCCATCCTTTCCCGCTGTTCAATTCCCTGCTGCATTGCCATTTGTTTCCCCTCAGCCAATCCCGCTTGGAGAGTTAGCGGCTGGCTTTGTGATATATATATATAGGTCATTATGGGCCAGAATTAGTCCTGTAATGATGTTTAAGGAGAAAGACAATTACAAAGTTGAAGGAAAAACAACGCGATGATGATGGCAGAACTAATTCTGGTCAATATCAACTGAAAAAAAAAAAAAAAAAGATATCCCTTGCGTTTATCTTGGACTCGCATACTGTTGGCTCTTTTCATTGTATCATAACGAGCCCGTCATTTCCCCTTCTATTTCATATATATATATATACATATATATATATATATATATATATATATATATATATATATATATATATATATATATATATCAGGGAAAAGCTTCATAAAAAGATTTAACGATAGATAAACAAAACTGTCACCGGAGTACTTGCGACAACTTGGTAGTACAAAACATTTATTTACATTATGTTGATGCTGGGGACTGTCTGGAGGGCGCGTCATCTCTGCTCGGCACCCGAGCCGCACCTAGCTTCCTGCGCTTTGTTTTCGCCGAGTTGCCAGTCGTCGTCCTCCCTTCTTTCCTGGTCGTGCTTGCAGCTGCCTGTGTCCGTTGTTTCTTCAAGCCCCGCTCGATTTCCGGAAGACGCACGCCAGTTCATCCGCCGCCGCTCCGAGGCGTGGACCGCGGCCAGCGACGCCATCACCCCAGGTGGTGATGTAGGTGACGTTTATTAATTAATTAGAGTTTGGGAAACACAGTGTGGCTCCGCTACATGGTCGGCGTCCCTAGTCAAGCTTGCTCTTTGCCGTCATCGAGTTGCCGGCCTCTGCGCTAACCTTACGCTGGGGTGGCGCGTTCGCCCATGGTCACGAAACTCGGCACACCACAAACATGAGCCATCTCTGTGTGCATTCTCGGAGCCAGTTTCGGGGAATCCGTCCGCTACAGATATGCAACTGGAGAACAAAAAAAAAAGTTAAAAAGAAAACGTCTATAATGAACTTTGAAAATGTGCAGTGACTTACACAGCATACAAAAGGAACAACCAAGAGGACAACGGCGGAGGAAGTGTTCAAACCATGAGAAAGGCATCGACATCAGCCGAACTATACCCACTGCAGGGCGAATGCCTCTCACATACTCCTCCAACTAAACCAATCCTGTGCTAGCTGCATCCACTTGACCCCTGCAGACGTCCTAACCTCATCCTCCCACCTAATTTTCTATCGCGCGCTGCTACGCTTTCTTTCCCTCGGAATCTAATTCGTTATCCTTAGCGAAAATGTCCGACCCATGCCCATGTTTTCTTTTTGATTTAGACTAGAATGCCATTGACTATGCCTATTTCGAAATGTTACGCCTACCACTTTTTGTACTTCACCTTTCTGCGTTGTCATCAACTAAAGTAGTTAGGACCTTTTTCGTTACCCTCAAGTTACAGCCCTATTGATGAATACCGGTAGGATGCAACCGTTTTAAGCTTTCCTCGTGAGCGATACCACTGGTAGCGGTGATCTGCAAGTAATTACCAAATGGGATGCATCCCCATTCTATTCCCCTCGTGATTTACCATTAATGACCCGGATCTACGGGTACTACCTATTCCCAAAGTAGGCATATTCGCTACCCACTGTACTGAAAATCACAATAGGCAGTGAAAAAGACACTACTTACCAAAACAGCAGTAGCAGCAAAAACGCCGGATATGGGCATAAACGCCACTTGGTGTAGAGAGAGGAAGTGGGGCGAGAGACAGTGGTACGCATCGTGCCTGCTCTGCCAAGGCTCGTTTGGTGGCCTCGAGAGGGACCGTTAAAAAAAAGAAACAAAAAGAAAAAAAAAGCTCGCAAAGCAGCTTTGCGCCCCATAGGGCCTCGAAGTGTTGATGGCAGATGACGACTGAACATTTCACATGGGGTAGTGCTTTGCGATAACCTCCATCAGTCGAAGGAAGGGGTCATGGCAGCACCGTCTACCATTTAGAGACAACCACCAAAGCCACCCGACGTAGGACTCTAAGCGCTGGGGTCAGCTTGCGGCCGCTTCCTAACAGACGGGCCTTGGCCTTCTGCCAACAGCTCTCAATGTCCTGAGTGTGGGCACCAGTGACGGGATTCACAAAAGACTGTGAGTGATTAACGGTGTTGTGGGTGAAGTTCATGTTAACACCGTTGCTGTCCTGCAGGCCCGGTACACACTGGTACGCCGCCCACTCATCACTGACTATTGTGGTCCCCGGTCGAACGTTGTCGGCAATAATCTTTCCCACGGTCGCCGCGTCTCGTCGGTCGACTTTAAACAGGCGAAGTTCTTTGGTGGCCACCCAGATCATCCCGAAGATCCACGGTCCGCGGTCGACTACACCGCCATAGTTGTTCTGGCGGTGTGGTGGCACATTGTCGCCTGCCAAAAGCCGGCCACGATTGTATTTGCGTTTGCCCCTCATGAGACATTCATCTCCTTGCACTTCTTCCGCCGGTCCACCCATTGCGGGCTGCTCCGCGAGCTCCGCGCAGCAAATTTCGCGGACGTAATTGGTCCAATCCGTGCACGTCTGCTTCGAAATCTCCTCGTTCTGCATCTCTCTGGCGAGGGACATGGATATCTATTTAGACATGCAGAACGTCAAATACAGTATAGTTGACCGCAGCAGCTTTACATTAGGACGGCTTAGGACGGTCCTTACGGGCAAAAAGACTGGCCGAATCACTTCCGGCGGCTTGTAGGCCAGTCGATCCTTGCAAAGCAGCGATGCCGTGAAGTTGCGACAGTTGCTTGCGGCACCTGTTGCATCGGAACTGTGCATGTCTTCCTTTGGTCGAAGCGCGATAGTACGTCACCACTTCGCCACTGCAGTTCGGCTTGGTGTCGTTAAAGCGAAGTTGGCCGCAAACTCCCCAGTACTCCGACGTAGCCAGACGGCCTGCCGATGTGGAGGCGGGATGCGGTAGCACAGTAGACGACTGAGGTGCGAGTCGCAAACGTCGCACAAATTCTTCTTGCAACGCTTCGCCCTCCATGATGCGGCCCATCTCGTTGAACTTTGGGTCCCAGCGAACTGACGACATCCTGAATTGATGCAGGGAGCACAAACGCTTCGCAAGGTCTCGCACGATAATGGCACTTCCAAAAAGTGAAGTGACTCGAGTCGTCAAAATGCCGTGTGTAAGGGGTCGGTGATATGCGCGGCGCCATTAGGACCGTTCGCTCTTTTTGGGTCACTTGTTCAACGCCCAGCTGTGGCCGTCTCCCAATTACCCTCGGGCAGGAGTCGGGAAGGAGCGCACTACGAAAACGGAGGCAGAGGGGAAAAGCAGTCCCTTCTTCCGAGGACTTCGCGGTCGCGCTCGAAGACGCCGGGGCAGGCAGTTTGTTCTCGCCGCCGCTTCGCGCGAAGGGTTCTTTTTTTTTTCTTTTTTTTTAAGAGCGTTACGAACTGTTTACACCGCTACCCCGTAATACGCCGACTGCACCCATCGCGCGGAGGCAGCGCAGGTTTTGAACGAGCGCTTCTTTTGGAAGGGCGGCATAGCGTTCAAAGAACAAACGCTGTCAAGCTGATTGGTGTAAGGCCCTCGTCCTTGGCGGAGCGCCCATAAAAGTGACAATTAATAGATGCCGGTACGGTGAATGGGTCTCAGTGACGACTCCAGCCCTAGATACCAACAATGATGGGAGGCGCTGAACGGACATGTGGGCGAGTGTGTAACAGTGACGGATAAGATGAGGACGCGGTTCGGCTCTTCTGATGTGGTCAGCAATGGTGCCGACTCGGACGCCGATAACTGCCTTGTAAAAGGAGCCGCCAAGTGCGCAAGCTTTGGGCAATGGTTGCGCATGTGGAACTGCGTTTTGATGTGCTTTACTGTGCTTTCTTTTTCTTTCCAAGGAGAGAGAGTTTGTGTAACACTGCGGAAGCATGAGGCGGGGCATGTGACCTATAGTGAACCAATCATTTCGCTGCTCATTCTCTAAAATTCTGTTTGTTGTGAAACAAATTTGTCGTCCCTTTTGTTGTTGTTGTAGTGGTTATTTTATTTATATGCAAAGGAAAGGAAATATATATATATATATATATATATATATATATATATATATATATATATATATATATATATATATATATATATATATATATATATATTCCACGTAGCTTGACACAAAGCCAGCCGCTAACTCTCCAAGCGGGATTGGCTGAGGGGAAACAAATGGCAATGCAGCAGGGAATTGAACAGCGGGAAAGGATGGATAGGATGGAAGGAGTATGGGAGAATAGGAATGAATGAAGCGGTAGCCGAAAATGAGAAAAAAAAAAGCATTAAAAATAAACAATTCGAAACCCCAGAAAACTAAAGAACGATTGTGGAGACTTGACAATACCGCAGGTACTTATATTACGCACAAGACTTTTGAAAGGCTTTAGCTATTTAGATGACGCGGTTTTGCCACTTCTCTCCACGATAAAGGAAAGGATTGCAGAATCCCACCGATCGCTCTGTCCACGCGGTGCAGTCGCTGACACAGCGACACAGCATGGAAAACTCCATTACAGCACGGCAGAAAAAGCTATGTACGGAATTCTAATACACATGCATGCTTTCCTCTCGGTCAGGAATGCAGGGATTGTAGCAGGCCGATTTTTGTCTTCCAATGAAATAACTTTTTTTTTGTAACGATATTCATTGTCCTTTTACTTGTACTTTCAAGCCCTGTGCCACAAAATTAAGTTAGGATGGGGGAAGGTAACAGGGGCCAGCCAGTCGCTCCACCATTTGTTCGGAACAGGACGGCGTGTTATGAATGCAAGATATGTCAGAACGTGCACGAATAAGTAAATAAAAAAAAATGTAACGGTTAAGAATGTTACTAGTCTCGATTGAGCAGCGGCAGAGCGTGCAAGGAAACTGAGTGGAAGGAAAAAAAGGAACGAGAGGGAGGAAAAAATAATGAATGAAAGAAAAAAACAAATGCAAAGAAAAAATCGCAAAACTAGGCGCAAGACATATAGTGAATACGCAACTAAAACGCTCCATTCCTATTTATTACTCTCTGTATTGTACTGGTGCTCATGCAAGCTATCGTAGGCTGGGAAATACACGACAGCTTAAATAAAATTGATGTAATGATCAACTGCAGACACGTACTAGCGCACAGGAACAGGGACATACACGACAGCTTAAATAAAATTGATGTAATGATCAACTGCAGACACGTACTAGCGCACAGGAACAGGGACGAGAAAGATGTAGACAACACGAGCGCTAATTTTCAGCTGAACGTTTATTGACACAATTGCACGTTAAATACAACCTGCATCATGACGTCGCCCGATATAAAGGCCGACATCACGTGGCCGCGCAAAATTCTTGGCCATCAAAGAAACACGTGGTCTGCTGACACAGGATGCACCCGCTTTTTTAATCAGATGGACTCGGTTACTTCCCCGACATCGTTGCTCATATGCTTAGCTAATATCTTGCAGGCGTTAAAAAACCGTTGCACTCTTTTTCATTCTTTTCAGCGCAATCATGGCAATGCATAACGACACCCCTGTAGCTGCTATATTCGCCCTGTGCTCCAGTAATCTCTCACTGACACACCGGCCAGTTTGGCGGATGTACCTCGAGCCGCATGATATACACCACCCCGGACGAACAAGCTACAAAGTGGTCTCGATGTTTAATTGTGCACTGCTGTTTTGCCTTTAGAAAAGGGCTGGTCGTTTTGACAAGTTTTCCCAGCTTCTCGGGCGCCGATAGCACCACTGTTGGAATGAACCTTTGGAATTTCGTGCGTCAGTCCCAAAGGATTAAAACACTCGCCAAAAAGCTCTAAAAGCTGGCTTAACAGTAGTCGGAAAATCCTCGCATCCTTGTAAAACAATTACAAAATCATCAACGTATCTAAAAATAGACACATTTTTAAAAACACCGAGTCGGTCAGACACGACTCTGTCACAATGGGCTAAAACAACATCACTAAGAACGGGAGCAATACATGAGCCGATACAGACCCCTTGCTTTTTTTTTATAAAGACCTGGTCATTCAAATCTATGTAAGTTGACTTTATTAAAATGAAAGCAATTCGAGAAAACTTTCGGTCGATACACCTGCTGCATTTTGAAAAGCTATTGGTCCAACGCAATCAGTGCAATCTTCCACATAACTGAGGAGTTTATCTCGCGGCAAGGAGTAATATAAACCCTTTATGTCAAATAAGCAGCCCAAAGGACCTTTGCGCGCGGCCCACTGCTGGGCGCCCACGGCGGTCCTAGTAGACGCTCATTACTTTTGTTGGACATGCCAATTGGCACCGTGCACGTGCCTATGAGTCGCCCCTAACTTTTTTTGTTTTTTCACGAGTTTAGAAAGACTGGTAACGCAGGGGAAAGAAGTGTATTCTGTTTAGGAAAGAACGCTTCGCGGAAAATATGACGCTGCAAACCCGAAGATGATGGTCAGCTCACTGCTCGTCGGACGGGTCACGGCAGCGATCCTTAGCGCTGCTTCGCTTCGTAAAGCTTATTTGTCAACGTGGAAAATGTTTTATCAGGCGAGTGAAAATGTGTGCAACCCATCAACTGCAGCCTAATAGAAGAAGGGCGAAAGCGACCCACGCACAGCCACGGCCGGACTCGAGACCCGCCAGCGCCCATGCATTCGTCACGTGACTCTGCGCCGCCGCCTGGAGGAGGAGAAGGGGAGGAGAAGTAAAGGAAAAGAAAGGAGGAGGGCCGGAGCGGCGAGGAGAAATAAGGAACGCCACCTAGGAAGCGGGCGTGCGGGCCACGGATGGGCGTCTTTGACTGCGCCGTTACCGTACTTGCTTCCCACCATCCCGCGGTCCAATTCACGCAAACCTATCGTCATGCCACCACGTAATCTATCGCATTTCGTAGGTCCTGTACGATAACTATTCTTGTCAATGTATTATTCGTTGTACTTGACATTATGTACATGTGTCAACTTCGATTTCGGTACTGCTACGACAAATACGACAATTAGGCAAGATGGGGCTGTATCTGGAGACGGCATTGCTGACGCACGGGCTGAATAGTTTCGAACATTTGTCCAAAGTACCCAAAATATATACGGAACAAGCCCGGCTTTGCTGACCTATTCCGGAGGAAAAAGCACCGGCCTAATTGGCCCTGCATAATGTTTTTTTTTTCAAGTGCGTCGACGAAAGGACGCGATATTGCTTAGAAATGTAAATGGGACCCCTGCGACGCGGTTCTGTATCCCGGAGGCTCTTCTGATGCGTCTATTTCCAGCAGTAAATAAAGGAATTTCGAGTCTAGCGCCTTACGCCATGCTCGCTGGTCGGCCGGCCTAGTTGGCGTTGCATAATGTTTTTCTTTAAGGTGCGTCCAGGAACGATCTTGATAATGCTTGGGAATGTAAATCAGACCCCTGCGACGAGGTTCTGTATGCCGGGGACTCTTCTGATGCGTCTGTTTCCGGCAGTAAATTAGAAGAACTTAGAGTCCAGCGCCGCACGCTATGCTCGCAGTTAGGCCGGCCTAGTTGATGTTGCATAATGTTTTTTTCAGCAGTAAATAGAGGAATTCGAGTCCAGCGACGCGCACATGCGCGCAAGTCGGCCGGCGTAGTTGCCGTTGCATAATGTTTTTATTTAAGGTGCGTCCACGAAGGAACTTGATGTTGTTTGGGAATGTAAATGGAACCCCTGCGACGTGGTTCTGTATGCCGGAGGCTCTTCTGATGCGTGTCTGTTTCCAGCAGAAAATAGAGGAATTTTCGATCGGCGCAGCCACACCAAGCGCACGCCCCTGAGCTTGGAAACGAGCCCTGCTGCATTCATACAGCTGGAGGGAGAGCCTTGAGAGGAGGAGACCGCGCATCCATACCGCTGGACGTCCATCGGCGCAGCAACACCAAGCGCACGCCGCTGAGCTTGTAAACGAGCCCGGAGAGCTGGAGAGAGAGCCATGAGAGGAGGAGACCACGCATTCATCGGCGCGCAACCACCACCATTTTACGTGACCCCAAACTCGGCGCACGCCGCATCCGGCTGGACATCCATCGGCGCAAGCACCGCAGCCACCACCAAGCGCACGCCGCTGAGCTTGCAAACGAGCCCGGACAGCTGGAGAGAGAGCCATGAGAGGAGGAGACCGCGCATCCATCGGCGCGCAACCCCCTCCATTTTACGTGACCCCATACTCAGCGCACGCCGCATCCGGCTGGACATCCATCGGCGCAAGCACCGCAGCCACCACCAAGCGCACGCCGCTGAGCTTGCAAACGAGCCCGGACAGCTGGAGAGAGAGCCATGAGAGGATGAGACCGCGCATCCATCGGCGCGCAACCACCACCATTTTACGTCACCCCAAACTCAGCGCACGCCGCATCCGGCTGGACATCCATCGGCGCAAGCACCGCAGCCACCACCAAGCGCACGCCGCTGAGCTTGCAAACGAGCCCGGACAGCTGGAGAGAGAGCCATGAGAGGATGAGACCGCGCATCCATCGGCGCGCAACCACCACCATTTTACGTCACCCCAAACTCTGCGCACGCCGCATCCGTCTGGACATCCATCGGCGCAAGCACCGCAGCCACCACCAAGCGCACGCCGCTGAGCTATAGTGCTCTAGCGGAGCTTGCAAACGAGCCCGGACAGCTGGAGAGAAAGCTATGAGAGGAGGAGACCGCGCATCCATCGGCGCGCACCAACACCATTTTACGTGACCCCAAGCTCTGCGCACGCCGCATAGCTGGAGGGAATGCCATCCGGTTGGACATCCATCGGTGCTCGTCGTGGAAAAGGAGCTGTTACGACCAAGCATCCGCATTTGCGCGCTCTATTGTTCGCCTGCGGGCATGGATAAGTGCTGTGAATATGTGGTGATGGTCCAATGGCTCTAAGTGAGCCTGTTTCCAGGAATCCTGTTTTGTAAGCCTGTTTTGCTTTGTGGACATCCTGCAAATGCCAAATTGACCCTGTCAAGAGAACGTCTGGAAAAACACAAAGAAACGTCCCCCTGCGGGAAATGCAGGAAGTGCTTTCTTTCTTTTGTTCACCCTTCCAGTCGATAAGCCCTATCGTCCAGTGAGGAATGCCTACTTTCCAAAGGAGACGACAGAGTGACATGTCCGCTGACGTGCAGGACAAGAAAGGAGCATGACGCATACAGCCATTAAGTGATTTCCCAGGAATGCAGGAAAGATTTGCAATTGTCGAAAACGGACAATGCTGGGAGCGGATGCGGCGCCACGTGCACTCGGGTTTCTGAGAAGTAAAACCACTTGTCAGAACCAGCCTGTGGTTTCTTTGCTGAAGAATAGAAATGTACCTCCTCTCCTCGCCGTTCCCAAGCTTTTCCCGCCAACAAGTGATCACGCCCAACGAATGAATGCCGGACCAGTCAGTGCTTCAGACCATCAGTGCAGTGATGTGTTCGATTGGATGCCGATACCTGAGGGGCGTGCCCTGGATTTGGTTGGTCAGCATCTTCAGAGAGGGGCTGGACATAGGGGTTTTAAGGACGCTGCAGAGCACGAAATGTCGCTCTGGGCCCTGGGTAAACGGCTCATCCAGTCGCTTCTCGCTATGAACTCTTAACGCTTGCCATTTTGCTGATGTACCCTTCTTTTTCGTGTAAATATTCTTGTAAATAAGTTTCTCAAAGTGCCATTAAACCTGCTTGTACATATTTCACCAACTTCGAAGATTCAATCCTACTTCAACCCCGAGTCTCTGCACGCTACCAAGTGAAGGCCGGGTCGACATAGCCCCAGCGTCACGACAACTGGTGATCAGCGGTAGGATCTGAATCTACAAGCACAACGACTGGTGACCAGCGTTGGGATCTGAATCTACAAGCCACAACATCTAATGATCGGAGGTGGGGTATGAATCTACAAGCCACAACATCTGATGACTGGAGGTGGGATCTGGATCTACAAGCTACAACATCTGGTGATTGGAGGTGGATCAGAATCTACAAGCCACAACATCTGGTGATCGGAGGTGGCATCTCAAGCAACAAGCAGGAGCAACAATCGGCCAACAAGAGAGCAGCTCGGAACATCGATCGCATGTGTGGGTGAGTGCTTGGCTTTTCTTCTGATGTGGACCAGGTTCTAGAACAGGGTTAGATTTTAGAACTGGTAAAAAGTGTTGAAACGCCTTTAGGTTTGGTAGTTTGCACTGTTGTTTTGGAAGTAGCCGACACTCGGAGCGATCATGGACCTACAAAAGCTGCAGAAACCGGAACTGTTGCAATTGTGTGAGGAATTGGGAATTGATACAAGTGGTTTGGCACGAAAACCTTTGATTATAAAGGCAATCACAGATTTGGGAGCCGATGATGAGGAGCTCAGTGAAGCATGGAACCTCATCGCCCAAAAAAAGGAGGAGCAGCTCAGACAGCAGAAAGAGCGGGAAAAGGAGGAAAAGAGGCGTGAGCGTGAACTTGAGAGGGAAAAAGAGGAAAGGGAGCGCGAACGTCAGAGGGAAAAAGAGGAAAGGGAGCGCGAACGTCAGAGGGAAAAAGAGGAAAGGGAGCGCGAACGTCAGAGGGAAAAAGAGGAAAGGGAGCGTGAACTTGAGAGGGAAAAAGAGGAAAGGGAGCACGAACGTGAGAAGCTTGAGAGAGAAGCAAAAAAGCGGGAGCTAGAAATTGAGCTCCGGAAATTAGAAGTAGAGTTGAGCAAGAGGTCGGGCAATTGTCCCCAGCTAGCGGTACCTCTTCTCAACAAGGAGGCAGATTTCAAGATGTCAAAGTACATGCAGCCATATGTGATATCAGGGGATATCGGTCTGTATCTGGGTAACTTTGAGCGAACTTGCGAAGAACTGTCCTTCCAGCGAGACACGTGGTCTCAGAGATTATTGACGGTTCTGCCCTGCGAGGCAGCGGAGGTTGTCGCGCGGCTAAACAAGGAGGACGCGGACAACTACGAGAAGGTCAAAGCTTGCCTTCTGATTTTCGGAGACAGAGATGTGCAGGCCTTAACACGTTCAAAGGCGCGAGAACTAGCTACACTGCTCATTTCAGAAAAATCAACAGCGGAGGAAACGGCAGTTAAAACAGTGGTAAATGCGGAAAATAGCGGGCCAGAAAACTTTGAGAGCGAGGCATCTCAGATAAGTCAACATGAAAGTGAGCTTGATAAGACACGGAATGAGGACGTTCTTGAAAGTAACCTCTTGCCGCCAGTGTCTAGTAATCTCACGAGACTTTTAAGTGGAACCCGAGAGGACTTAGCTATGGAGCAAGCCAATGATCCCAAGAATAAGCTCGAAGTACAGTGGGAAGGACCTGCTAAAGTCGTTGCAGAGCTTTCTGACACTAACTACGCAGTGAAAATCCCCGATAGGCGTAAAGCAGTGCGCATTTATCATTGCAATCTTATGAAGCCTTATGTGCAGAAGGAAGCCGTGGTAAATCTAACGTTAAACCTTCCCGAGGAGATGGGGGATAACTTGTTTTGCCTCAGCGGAAAGGGAAGCAACGCTCAGGAGCTTCTCAAAAAGACGGAGCAGAGAGGAGAACTAAAGAAATCCCAGCTGTCCGATCTGGGCGAGATAATAACAGAGTTTGAGGCCTGCTTCGTGGACAGGCCAGGCAGGACTGATTTGACTGAGCACGATATTGAGCTGACTTCAGACGTGCCAGTGCGATCAAGGTGCTACCGATTCTCTCCAAGGCAAAGAGAAATTCTGGATAGGGAAGTAACTCGCATGCTGGAATTGGGAGTAATAAAACCCTCGGAAAGCGATTATGCTTCGCCTATGATCTTAGTAGAAGCTCCAGGTAAAGACCCTAGGCCTGTGGTAGACTACCGAAAGCTAAATTCTCTCACCAGGGATCAAGTGTATCCTATTCCGAATATTGAGGAGAGAGTAGAACAGGTCAGTAGAGCGGCATATGTGACTACGCTGGACCTTACTCGAGGATACTGGCAAGTACCGCTCACTGAACGCGCCAGCAGATACGCGGCTTTCGTCACTCCGACGGGCAGCTACCAGCCAACAATGATGAGTTTCGGGCTCAAAAATGCTCCATTTTGTTTTTCCCGACTCATGGATAGGGTTTTAAATGGGTGTGAAACATTCGCGGTGCCTTATTTAGATGACATTGCGGTTTTTTCCGACTCATGGGCGGACCATATGGTACATCTAAGAGCTGTACTGAGCCTTTTGCGTCAAGCTGGACTAACCGTAAAGGCCGAGAAATGTTGCCTGGCAAGGGCGACCGTGGACTACTTGGGTCACAATGTAGGTCAAGGTTTCAGGAAACCCAGCGAGATTAAGATTTCTGCGGTAGCAGACTACCCGCGGCCGAGCACGAAGACGGAAATTCGAGCATTCCTGGGTCTGACTGGGTACTACAATCACTACATCCCTAACTATTCAGCTTTGGCTAGCCCTCTGACCGACGCTCTCCGCAAGACAGATCCGACAAATGTAGTCTGGGACGAACAAAAGGAAGCCTCCTTCGTAAACCTGAAGGCTGTGCTGATTAGCCGTCCGGTATTGCGAGCTCCAGACTATGGCCGAGAATTCACGGTCCAGTGTGATGCCAGTGATCGAGGGTTAGGTGCTGTTCTCTGCCAGAGAGATGACGACGGTAATGAGCACCCCGTGCTCTACCTGAGCAGAAAACTGAGTTCTAGAGAGAGGGCTTATTGCGCGTCAGAGAAAGAGGGCGCTTGCATTGTATGGGCCATTCAAAAATTGCAGTGCTATCTTGGAGGGGCCAAATTCACCGTAGAGACGGACCATTGTCCCCTGGCTTGGCTGCAAACTGCGACATCGAAGAACAGTCGCCTTCTTAGGTGGAGCTTGATTTTACAGCAGTACAATTTTGAAATAAGATACAAAAAGGGGAAGTTAAATGGGAATGCGGACGCGCTTAGCCGCTCTTTCTAAGCGGTCCGAGATGTTCCTCACCATGTATCCAAATTGATAATCAGGTTTTTTTTTTTCGTGCGCTTGTATATGTGTGGCTATGTAAAGCAGCACGTTTGGTTTTCTAGGAATACGTGGGTCCTGAACGTCTTGAGAGTGGGCTTTTCTCGAACAACAATGGCAGTTTTCTTTTAACCTGGTCTCTTCAGACGGGAGCCGAGTGCTTGCTTCGACATGTGGTTGAGTTTCAGACAGCTTGAGCAATTTGGCCTACAACAATCAAGACAACGCGACAAGCAACAGCGAGCTTCAAGCGTTCACGTGCAGGCCATTAAGTCGTCTCTTCATGCAGCAGCTGGGACTGCTGCCCTCCGAGACTCTTCTGGCGGGGGAGGAGGCTGTTACGACCAAGCATCCGCATTTGCGCGCTCTATTGTTCGCCTGCGGGCATGGATAAGTGCTGTGAATATGTGGTGATGGTCCAATGGCTCTAAGTGAGCCTGTTTCCAGGAATCCTGTTTTGTAAGCCTGTTTTGCTTTGTGGACACTCTGCAAATGCCAAATTGACCCTGCCAAGAGAACGTCTGGAAAAACACAAAGAAACGTCCCCCTGCGGGAAATGCAGGAAGTGCTTTCTTTCTTTTGTTCACCCTTCCAGTCGATAAGCCCTATCGTCCAGTGAGGAATGCCTACTTTCCAAAGGAGACGACAGAGTGACATGTCCGCTGACGTGCAGGACAAGAAAGGAGCATGACGCATACAGCCATTAAGTGATTTCCCAGGAATGCAGGAAAGATTTGCAATTGTCGAAAACGGACAATGCTGGGAGCGGATGCGGCGCCACGTGCACTCGGGTTTCTGAGAAGTAAAACCACTTGTCAGAACCAGCCTGTGGTTTCTTTGCTGAAGAATAGAAATGTACCTCCTCTCCTCGCCGTTCCCAAGCTTTTCCCGCCAACAAGTGATCACGCCCAACGAATGAATGCCGGACCAGTCAGTGCTTCAGACCATCAGTGCAGTGATGTGTTCGATTGGATGCCGATACCTGAGGGGCGTGCCCTGGATTTGGTTGGTCAGCATCTTCAGAGAGGGGCTGGACATAGGGGGTTTTAAGGACGCTGCAGAGCACGAAATGTCGCTCTGGGCCCTGGGTAAACGGCTCATCCAGTCGCTTCTCGCTATGAACTCTTAACGCTTGCCATTTTGCTGATGTACCCTTCTTTTTCGTGTAAATATTCTTGTAAATAAGTTTCTCAAAGTGCCATTAAACCTGCTTGTACATATTTCACCAACTTCGAAGATTCAATCCTACTTCAACCCCGAGTCTCTGCACGCTACCAAGTGAAGGCCGGGTCGACATAGCCCCAGCGTCACGACAGAGCCAATTCATCCTTAGTGACCTTACACTTTCTCTTCAATTTATCCCTTTTACCAGTCCTCTCGCCTTCCACAAGGCAAGAGGACCATGGCCCGTCGTCTTCCCCTTCCTAAAAAAATAAAACAAATAAAGGTATTTCTTAGTATATACATAAAGTACGCTGACAATGAAACACGAACTGATCGGGCAGCGCCTAGCTTGTCCGTGTGACTCTCCGTAGCAGTTGCATATCCTGTATGGCCCGACCAAAAAGCAAAGAAAGGCACAAGATTTCTAAAGTGGCTTATTTTATTTCATGCATACTGCTAGCCTCCTTGCGGAGGCGGTTGCATGTTAGGGGCATACTATAGAAACAGGAAATGACAGGAATACAGACTAATTTTTATATAATTCTACTATTGGCAGTGTGGAACAAGAAATGGAGAAGAAGGATATGATACAATATAGTCACACTGAAGACATGTATCACAATATTTGTACAGAGGTCAGGCTACACATATATAGGGTACTCAAGGAACAATTGCCAGCCGTGAACTGAACCCATCTAGTGATGAGCAATTAACCACTTCATCAGCTAAACCATTCCATTCGTTGACCGCAAGGGGAAAGGAGGAGAACAAGAATATATAGCTGTGTGCTCGATACCAGACTAAATGCTTGGAATGACATGTTCTTTTGTTTCTATGTGGTGACAGTTTAATAAATTTGGTAGCTGTATACAATCAATAACATCCACACCGTGCGTGCTGCATAGCAAACAACCTTCAGATGCTTGCCATTGAATCAAACTGTAAAAGTGGAGTCTCTATAAAGTGTTGACCATGAACTGCAGTACTTTATGTTGCTTTTCACCTCATCTTGATTTCCAACTTCAGGTTTAGATTCATTGCACAGGAGTTCTGAGTAACTATATAGGCAGGGGTGTCGGAGGAGGAGGAAAGGCGGGGAGGTTAACCGGCGGGGAGGTTAACCAGTCTGGCTGCGCAGACTCCGCAGACAGCCGCGCGCAGCGCGGGCGCGGATGCGCGTAGGTTTTGTAGTTCCTCTCCGCTCCGCTGGAAACCGAGCGCTGGCGTCGCGGAGCAAACTCCAGCCACGGCCGGTCTCGAGGGAGAGAGCGCTTCTCTTCTCTTACGGCCTCTCCAATGGGGTCTGTTTCCACCGCCCGCCGCGCCTCGGTGGGGTCGCCACCGCCCCACTGCTGCTCCTCCGCTACAGCCGTTCACGCGCAAGGGAAACGCGCGCTCACTTTTAGCTTCGCCCGCGTCAGTTGCAACCGGCAGGTCCTGACATTTCGCCCCTTATGGTTTATACAAAGTCCGTCATCAACATCGAACATTTATCGTGTACGAGGAATAAAATACAGTCAACAATCCGCTCACGCACGCGCTCCTTCGTCAGTGCGGCCGTGCACGGTCGAATGAAGCTTCGGGTACACTTCAACATTTTTTGCCTGTACGTTTTGTACAAAAATAAATTTATCAGGCTATGCAATCTGCCTTTGAATGTTTTAAGCAGGTGTAGCGCGACCTGACGTGAGTGCATGGTGAACTGTTGGGTGGAGATACTGTCAACCGCTACCGTTTTCGTTTAGATCAGAAGAGGCACCGGCAAAAATTCATGGCGCGTCTCAGATTCAGAATAAATAACAAAAATTTACTCATATATAAAAATTTCACTTGTCTAGTGGAGTGGGCTGTTCTAGCTTCGTTTAGAACATATCAGTCGGTTGAAAGACCGAAGATGTATATGTAGTCTCGCGACTACTTTTAATCAAGGAAATGGGCATAAACAGTTAAGCAGAATCGAAAAGAGCGGCAAACAATAAAAAAAAAATTGTCCTTCAAAGTTACACATTGCACTATACATTCATCAATTCATCAAAATGCGACCTGCGTCTAGAAAATTCAGGCTCAAAATCTTCCTGTACGGCTTGTGCACATAAGGAGTTGGCCTCTCGGTCTTCTCTGTCACTTTCCTGGTATAATTAATGGAGAAGAAGAATTCCGAAAAAAATTTCAAATATCAAAGAAGCTCGGGTAACTCAGTGTTGAGTTTTGAAATGCTGACTGAATCAGGATCTTAAGTACTTCGAGAACATTTGTGTGTAGTAAGTGCACGGCAGCTTTTTCGAAAAATAAAATTGTCCAATAGGGCAACAAGCTCTGGTTTCGGATAATGCAGTCCACTAGAAAATTGTCCTCGTAGAAGAGCGTACTACATGGGGCTGCTTCTTTCACTAGTTCTAAGAAGAATAGCGCAAGCGTCACACGCGAAGTTGATTAACTAAACGATATATCCAGCGACGTAAGGTGAACCGGAATATGTGACAGTGGGAAATGGGATGGTAGGAGATGCCATCACTTCCTTCAGTGCCTTGATTTTGCTCTCAGATGAAACCTCCGTCTTGACAATGTAGTCATGTGCCGCTAGCTGTTACGGCCCTCGCATCGAGCATATGCCATTCCCTTCCGCACATTAACCTTACTTTCCCGAAGAGAGCCTCAATGGGTCGCTATATAAGGGTTGAAATGAGTCTTCAGTGAGAGTGTCCTTCTTTAACGCTTTAGAAGTTTCTTGCATACTTTCGATATAGCAGGTGAACTCATTTGTAAGTCACTGCATCGAGTATCACTTTCATCATTTATTGGCCTTTTTTACCACTTCGAGTACAAGATGTGTCATTGATATCAACCAATTTTTGTTTTCATAATAAGCCTAATATCATGTAAAAATTTCATTAAAACAATGTTTATTTGCAAAATTAAGATGCTTATAATATCACACATTGCCTAGTATATAAATTGTAATAGCATTTAAAACTCAACCCTACAGCGTTACTTTGACTGTTATACTAATACTTTATATCATGTAAGCATTTTGCAATTTACATTACATTTTTATGAAATTATTTTCATCTTCGGTGCTACATGAATGGTTCCGCATCTAGCGCTGAAAGACGGTTTTGCTGTTGCAGACGAGTTGCTGTCATGTTAGCCTTGAAGAAGCTTCGACTTGATCACTGCTCATTCAGTTTTCTTTTTGTTCCTAGTCTTGTACAGGCTTGGGAAAAAATTCGGATTAAAATGGACAAAAGTAGCTACCGTGCCGCAATGTATGCCATGCTTGTCGAACGTTTGCTGAACGACAGTGTTTTTTATATCCGTTCACGTGTGGTACGTTGACGACATGCCGCTGCAGCATCTACCTTCTGTGTTCTTTAATTTCGGGGCTGCACTCACCACGAAACTCGCGAGCGACAACGCGAAACCAGGCAAAAACCACCCGCCGCCGCTGAAGCAGACGCGGAACAGTGAGCAGGTCGCGCCCCTTGCGATGGCGGAGAGCGTAACTCAAGGAGAAAAGTTCCCATTGTTCCCGCGGCGATTGAGAAGGCCGTAAGAAAGAGCGCGCGCCCTCTCCCTCGAGACCGGCCGTGCTCCAGCTTTGGTTCCCTGCGCGCGGCTGTCTGCGGAGTCTGCGCAGCCCGCTCGCTCGGGAGCGCGTGCTACAGGCAGCCGCACGTGCAAGCGGAGCGGGAGAAGGAGAGTGAGGACGAGGGGGGATGGTCGTGCGTCTGTGCGCGCAAAGCCGGCGCTCTTTGCCAGTGGTGTTTCTTATTTTTGTTTTTTTCTGTGCCCCGGCTGACATAGAGGCTGGCTGGAGGCACGCTTTTTATCGGTGCTTTCGAAAGTGAGAAATTATGATTAGTTGATCGCCGTGGACATTGTTTTCAAAGAGCGCTTGTTGGCAGGCTCAGACAAACATGAACGCGGGGCCTATTCAACTCTTTGGGGACAGACGTTTTAAGGTCTATTCACACTTGCGACTAGATGAGGACGCGCGACTACCAGTCGCGCGACCAGAGGAGAGGAGCTCGCCACTACCGTGTTCACACTTGCGACTGTCGCCTTCTCGAAAAACGAGTTGGGAGTAGGAGAGCTGCAGGGCGACGACAGCGAACGTCGGTAGCAGCCGCTTGCCAGCCACTTCAGCTTTTTCAGGCGAGAACGCCGACGACGAATAAACGGTGTCAGTATAAAATGTTGCGCCTGCGTGAAAACACATTTCTCAAAAGTTCATAGTACTTACCGGATAGTCCGAATATCTTTCCAATCTCCTCCCAGGCCATATCCTTCTCCCTGCCTTTGAATTCCGGGTGCCGTTTGTTGAGAAGGTAGGGGTATTCTTTAATTGCATTGAGAAGGTGCTCGATCGAGTACTCCGGGACCTCGCTGATTGGTGAAATGGTTTGCGACTAGTAGTCGCGCGACTGGAAATTCGAGCAGTGCCCGATCGGCCCGCGGCAGTCGCTTTTCGACCGATGCGACCATTTGCGACTGTCGCTTTTCGACCAAAACGGTCGCGCGACCGCTGCTAGTCGCAAGTGTGAACGGGCCTTTAGGCGATGCTGCCGGCGCCGTGGTGTCTGCTTTCGGCGCGTTTAGGACGCGTTCCCTACAAAGGCACAAAGCATGCCGCCTTACCCTTTGGTTCCTGCTGACAGCGGCCAGGGGGAGTTCGCTGCTGTGGCGCTGCCATCCGAAATCAATGACTTATTTACCTTTAACGATGAGAGGTTTCTTAACGACCTGGATCACTGACGAGAAGCCGAGGCATGCCATTCTTTCGGCAGTTTCCTCTCTCCGTGAGACGAAGAGCGAGGAAATGCCTGACGACTTTTCATGCAGGCGGGGACATCTCTCCAAGTAAACCTTTGTCTTCTTAATTCCACAGCTACGCTGTACAATCCCTAGTTCAGTTATCTCCTTTAGCGAATGCGCAGTTTTGAGCTCCCGAAGCAGGATCGCGTATGAGGATAGGATGATTAACGTATGTGTTTTCCCTTTATAAGCGCCGAGTGATGGCCTTAATGACATATATCCGTTTCTTGAGGCCGACTTGGTTCTGCGATGGCTGCTGCGGCACCGCCAGTTACAAACAGAGGTGCGAGATACGAGCGGTACGAGATACCTAAAAAAAAACCGACAACCATCGTTTCAACACGAAAGAGAGAAAAACACTTTTACGAGTTTTGCGAAAAAGCGCGCCGTCACTTTTTCATTCCAGTTTTTTTTTTTCTTGCCCCCTTTGTTGGAGCGCGACGGCGGCCAGAATGCGGCCGGAGGAGGAGAGAAACAACCGAGCGCGCGCGCGCAAACACGTGCTGGAGAGCAGCGCAGAGCAGACGACAGCACTGGGCCAGGGGGCGCTGCGCCGCTCTGTGCGTCAGCGCCCTCCATGAAGACCACGTCAAAATCTACGCGCAGCCCGGCCGCGTCGTCTGCTCCCCGCCTCATAGAAAAGCATGCTGTCGTCTGCTCCGCGCTGCTTTCCAGCACGTGTTTGCGCCCTCGCGCTCGGTTGTTTCTCTCCTCCTCCGGCCGCATTGTGGCCGCCGTCGTGCTCTAACAAAGGGGGCAAGGAAAAAAAAAACTGGAATGAAAAAGTGACGGCGCGCTTTTTCGCAAAACTCGTGAAAGTGTTTTTCTCTCTTCTCCCTTTCGTGTTGAAATGATGGTTGTCGGTTTTTTTTAGGTATCTCGCACCTCTGTTTGTAACTGGCGGTGCCGCAGCAGCCATCGCGGAACCAAGTCGGCCTCAAGAAACAGATATATGTCATTAATGCCATCACTCGGCGCTTATAAAGGGAAAACACGTACGTCAATCGTTCTATCCTCATACGCGATCCTGCTTCGGGAGCTCAAAACTGCGCATTCGCTAGAGATAACTGAACTAGGGATTGCACAGTGTAGCTGTGGAATTAAGAAGACAAAGGTTTACTTGGAGAGATGTCCCCGCCTGCATGAAAAGTCGTCAGGCATTTCCTCGTTCTTCGTCTCGCGGAGAGAGGAAACTGCCGAAAAAATGGCGTGCCTCGGCTTCTCGTCAGTGATCCAGGTCGTTAAGAAACCTCTCATCGTTAAAGGTAGATAAGTCATTGATTTCGGATGGCAGCGCCACAGCAGCGAACTCCCCCTGACCGCTGTCAGCAGGAACCAAAGGGTATACAAGGCGGCATGCTTTGTGCCTTTGTAGGGAACGCGTCCTAAACGCGCCGAAAACAGGCACCACGGCGCCGGCAGCATCGCCTAAAACGTCTGTCCCCAAAGAGTTTAATAGGCCCCTTTCAAGTGAGCAGTCACAAATGGAAAGGAAGCTCCCCAACCAGCGCCCGGAGCACTCGTCGCTGTGTACACGCGTATCAATTCTCAACGAGAAGGCTGGACCCTTCATTCTCTGAGCAACATGGAAGTGACATCAAGAGGTGCCGCCTCAAGTCCTTCAAAATACCTGTCGCTTGCCTCTGCCTTCGAGTACCGAACTCGCGTTCATGTTGTTGTTGTTGTTTTTTGTCTGAGCCTGCCAAGAAGCGCTCTTTGAAAACAATGTCCGCGGCGATCAATTAATCATAATTTCTCACTTTCGAAAGCACCGATAAAAAGCGTGCCTCCAGCCAACCTCTATGTCAGCCGGGGCACAGAAAAAAGCAAAATTAAGAAACACCACTGGCAAAGAGCGCCGGCTTTGCGCGCACAGACGCACGACCATCCCCCCTCGTCCTCACTCTCCTTCTCCCGCTCCGCGTGCACGTGCGGCTGCCTGTAGCACGCGCTCCCGAGCGAGCGGGCTGCGCAGACTCCGCAGACAGCCGCGCGCTGCGCGGGCGCGGATGCGCGTAGGTTTTGTAGTTCCTCTCCGCTCCGCTGGAAACCGAGCGCTGGCGTCGCCACTGCGCGTAGATTTTGACGTGGTCTTCATGGAGGGCGCTGACGCACAGAGCGGCGCAGCGCCCCCTGGCCCAGGTTTTCTCCCCTATAAGTCAGCGCAGGTCACCACCACCACCGAAAAGCCCGCCACAAATCTGGGGACAAATTAAGACTCAACTAAGGACATAATAGTCAACATTTAGGTACTTTGAAAAAAAAAAAAACGGCGTTTAAATTGTTTGGGAAAATCTAGGGACAGAATTTTAACCGAAAAAACCCTATTCATGGCGGGTTTTAGTCTCGGGAGTGTCCTCTCTTAATTATTCTTTCTTTCTCTATGGCCCAACTCAACACTATATCAAAAATGATAAACAAGCTGCAGGTCCGTCCTGCTGAATGGTTCCAGTGCAGTTTGTATTGCGCGAAACACCAGTGGCAGCCCCACATGCATCTAGATACCATGCTAAAAGGCGCGCATAGTTGCGCGACCTAATTCGGCCCTGATCTAAGCGAGAAAAGAAAATAGCATAGGCTAGCATGGTCTTTATGGACAAAAACCATAGCCTTCGAGGCACTGCCTACAGCTGTTATCATGGTCAGTACTTGATCGCTGTGAGCGAAAAATCACGAGCACAGTTCTGGCAGGTAATAATCGGATATGAATATCGCCGAGCACTTTCTCGTCGAATAATTGTGTGAATTAACGATATGCTGTCATTAAGTTGGGAGGTGCTGTAATATGGCCAACCGCGGTGGCGCAGTGGCTCAGTGATTATGATGCCCTACTAGAGTACCCGCGGGTTCGATTCCGACCGCCGGCAGCTGCGTTTCGATGGAGGCGAAACGAAGAGGCGCCCATGTTCTGTGCGATGTCAGCGCACGTAAAGATTCCGCAGCCCTCCATTCCACTACGGCTGCTCTTTCCACTTTTGTTGCCACCTTCCTACCTTCCCTTACGGCGCGGTTAGCGCGGTTCCCCCCTACAATTATGCCCATTCTGGCGCTGTAGATACTTGAATAAATAAATAAATAAATTTCAGTGTGCATCGTCAAAACGTTTGGTCATTCCTGATATTTCGGTCATTTGGTCTCCGAAACCATAGAGAAACCATGTAAGGAACTCTATGTCCGAAACCGAAACTGGTGCAGCAGCTGGTTCGTGAGCCAAATAACTAGCCACTGGCAGTCAGTAATATCGGTTTTCTTGCGGATGTGCCCGCTCCGGTTACCATGCCAGTCATCCTGCTGGTGCTGCGTTATACATTGGTTTGTTTCAGTATGTGATACCCAACAACCAGTGCAATAATCAAGAACGACTAGACATGCTTCTTGCGTACCGACAGCTGTGCTGGATTCAATTTGTTGCTTTTAAGTGCTGCAGTAAGTTTCAGATGTGTGTTGACAGATTCACACATTTATGTTGTACAGCGTTTCTCTTCTGCAAACACTTCTGCTCCTGTAGTACGTACTACATGCCATGCCAAGCGCTCCTGTAGTAGATACGTGCCATGTCGTTTCTGTGCAATGAGCGTATTATGCGGGTCGTGTGACCGTCAAAGTGTTCTTTCAGAAAGGTCTTACAGGAACGTTGCCGTATAAAAATTTATGGTTGGAACTACTCACTATATATTTTTCTAAACAAGAGAGAGGTATAATAACGAATCTATACACGAATTTTAGTGTAATTGCTGAACATTGGGTACCATACGTTTGTCCTGGGCGTTGGGCGTGGACTCAATGCATGTGCTTTATAATGATTGTAGTACTTTTTACTGTCCTAAAAATACGACCACCTGGATCCTTTGCATAGTGATTCAGAGCACTTATACGTCGAATACACGTGCGGAAGTACCTTGCATTCAGTTGCTTTTTAATTTTCTAACGATATACTGGGCTATGGACCTGTTCTTTTGGAGGTTACCCTCTGTTCCAAAGTTTATTTTCAGGTCACTGTTAACATACTTTGCATTTGCTTTTCAGGCTAGACAACATGTCGTCTGCGTTTGCAAGTGCTGTTTCTGTTATTCATGCTGGAGACCTGCATTCTCTTGAGAGGTCTCTTAATTCCAAGGTCGTGAGTCCTGATGAGAAGGACGAGGTGGGAAATTTTGAAATTTTTTCAGTGTTTGCTTTACCTTGCTTGTGGACCACGCATTGTGTACTCTCTAATTGTATAGTATTGTGGCTGTGTTATCTTTGTAACTTTTTCCTGTTTGCAGAATGGCCAAACACTGCTCATGATAGCTGCCCAGTACGGACAGCTCCCCATTGTAGAAGAACTTATTAGACAAGGAGCTGATGTGCACTTAGAAGACCTTGTAAGTTGCCATTCTTTGGTACCTTTAAATGTGTCAACTCTACAGTTGGGAACACACATATATAGAGCACTTGAACTGAGCTTTGTGCAAGAAATGTTTTATTTGGTTTGGTTTGTGGAGTTTAACGTCGCAAAGCAACTCAGGCAATGAGAGACGCCATATTGGAGGACATAGGAGATTTCGCCTGCCTGGGGTTGTTTAATGTGCACTGTCATCGTACAGCACATGGGTGCCTACTTCTCGCCTCCAACTAAAAGCGGCCGCAGAGGCTGTGATTCGATCCCGCATCCTTGGGAACTAGTCGAGCGCTGTAACCACTGTGCCACCCTGGCGGGGCCTGTGCAAGAAAAGGACTGAACTTTAAAACTAAAACTTTTACATGAGCGCTGCCGGTAAGACATATAATCATTCAGATGTGAGCACATTTTTCTTATCAGAACAGTTGCATTAAAATTTCAGTACATTTGCTTTGCCGTACGTCGGTTAAGTGCTTTAGACAAGCGTGCCCATCTTTGCACTTGTGTATACGTAAGGCTTGGCATTATGGGGTGAACCAGTCACAATTGGGCTGTGGTCTGCTACTGCAAGCTTAGCTCCAGTGAATGGCATGAGGGAGTGAAACCTTTTATTCTTTACTAATCATGACTAGTTTTCAGAAATGAGTGTTCTTGTGGATCACACAGTAGCCTGGGAAGATGCAGTGGCGGCCGAAGGGTGTTGCGAGGTAGAGGTGCAGACACCGTGAAGGTGTTTAAGAGGGGTCTTTAATTGGAAAATTGCGACCCGAAAGGAAATAATATGGCCCCATGCCCTTAAGAGGTAGCGGGCTCCCCGTGCAGCCGTGCTCGTCCACTGCTGGAGAACTACTTCCTCGCTGCTGGGCGCGCTCTGCTCAATGTCATGTTTTTCATTTCATTTCATTTCATTTATTTTTCCCTTAAAGGCCCGAGGGCATTACATAAGGGGGGAGCAAACTCAATATACAATGCGAACAAGAACAGGAAAACATAAAAATAACAAGAAAAGAAAAGAAAACAGAAACAAGAGAAATAATGCAAGGGTTAGACGAAGTAATTTTTAAAAAACAAAAAGAACAAAATACCGTAAGTAAATGGCGCCGAATATGTTATACAAGAGAAAAACGCTTTCACGAAACTGGTGAAACTTGAGCCGGTTGGTACGTCATAGATGGCAACGTCAGCACAACTACACACACACGTAAAAAAAAAGTCAAGACAAGGTAAGCGCTGCCTCCCCCGCGCGCCCACAATTCAGCCGACGTCATCAGCGATTTCTTTACGAAAGATGGTGGTTTAATTTTATCCTGAATGATTTGCGATCAGTGCATGATACGATGTTGTTTGGCAGGGCGTTCCACAGTATTATTGCGTCCGGAAAAAATGAAGAATTTAATGCTAAGGTGCGACAGTTGATACGTGCAATGCTATGATTATGGTTTAGGCGGCTAGATGTCCTGTGGGGGGGCTGTAGCTTTGCATGTCTCGTACGGGGATGATAATAGAAGTGATGTAGAAGACATAGGCGAGATATGATACGGCGTGACATGAGCGATGGAATGGCGATGGATTGTTTCAGTGCTGTGATACTGCTTTTCTTTGAATAGCAAGATGTTATAAATCGGATGGCGCGATTCTGTACGGCTTCAAGGTCGGTGGCGAGATACGCTTGTGATGGATGCCAAATGGAGGACGCATATTCTAGTTTGGGGCGAATGAAAGTTATATAGGCTAGTTGCTTTATTTCCGGGGATGCGGCCTTCAAGTTACGTCGCAGATAACCGAGTGTGCGTGAGGCTTCTGCGCAAATGTTTTGAATGTGGGTTACCCATGATAGTGATGGTGTTAGGTGGAGGCCAAGATATCTGTAGGATAATGCGGGGGTAATTAAAAGCGAGCCAATACTATATTGATGCTGATTCACAGTGTGTTTCCTCGTGAAAGTCATGGATTTACACTTGCTAATGTTTAAAGGAAGGAGGAATTTATTAGACCAATCCGCGGTACCAGGAAGTGATGGTTTTTGGGTGGCCGAGCTGGGGCCACCGCCTGAGTTCCAATGCCGGAGTTCCGTGCACAGAGGATTAGAACGTAACAAAGAGTCTAGAATGTGGGCAGCGTTTCATGCTAGGCAAGTCCAGAGAACGGGGTGAAGATGCAATTTTGGAGTGGCCTTGCTGTCCCATATAAAAGGAGCACAGAGAAAAAGGATATTGTTGTTTAGCACTAAACACTATGTTCAGCTTACTGTTATGTACCCCGGTAAGACTATACGAGGAACACTTGAGCATATGATGCTTGGTTCAGGTGTAGACAACAAGGACTTAGAGTGCTGCAAAGGTGCACTACATGTTGCTGGCTTCTGATGAAGTGGCACACTTAGTAAGAATGTGCCTGTAGAGGATTGCTGTGTCACTTCAGTGTGCTCAGTTTGAACAGGAGCTGAAGTTTATTTGGTTCACGAATTTCATCGTCATTGGCTGAATACTAAATTTACACCAGGGGCTTAATGCACGCACATGCGCATGCACACACAGAACGCTCTCAGAACTTGGCCACAAAGCTTCCAGAACAGCAAGCACACAACGCTATCTTCAGCTGCATGACTGATGCACATGCTCGCTATTCCGATTTCCACTCTGCTTCGCCTCGGCGCTGCTGTCCCGAGATAGTATTAAAAATCAGGAGGGCTGAAGGAAAGTCTTCAGATATATTTGGCCTTTGTGTGGAATAGAGGCATAAGAGTTTGCGGGCAGAAAAATCGAACGTTGGTGAAACATACACCTGCAGTTGAACTTACTATTATTCACAGGTTATAGAGCCAGTTACTTATCCAGTTACTATTGCTCACAGATATCCAGTATAGATAGGAACCATCCAGCTGAACAACACAAGGAGTTTTTTCCTCTCATGCCAGTAGGCTGCAAAGGGCACTGTGTTACTGACCGGTGTTCAGTGCCCAGATGAAAGGAATGGAAGAAACTGCACAGCCTGGATTGACATGGACAAAGGCTTGTGTCTTTCCCTCTTGAGGGCCAGTTATGCTGATAACTGACGTAGTTGACTGGAAAGCCTCCTTTGAGGGGTATTTGTCACTGCATTCTGGGGTTGTACCATACTATGAGACACTGCAAAGAAGCAGCTGCATTTCATCTCTTCATGTCGTATCTCCACGGGAACGGACCTCTCATGTTAGCTCGATGTCTTTCTTGATGCTTTGCCCCTTCGCCTCCTTTGCACTTAAGCACTGCAGGGAAGCCACCATGATGGGTGAGCCGTACATCACTCCAGCTCCATGTTGCACGCCTCCCAGTTCAGCTCACTCGTATGTTAGCATACGGCCACAGTGTGCTCAAATTTTGAACATAGCCAGGAAATAGTGCTGTCGAGAAATCTAATAATCGGAAGAAAAATAGTAACTCTGTGGGAGATTTTTATGTCCATAATTTACTTTGAATGAACGTGTGCATATTTAGATAATTTTGGCTCATTTCATTTGAAATGCCTTTTAAAAGACCTATTGTTGTTTCCTTAAAGGGTTACGTCTTGGTGGGCTTATTCTCAATGAAAAAGAAAGACCAGAAAACAAAAACCTGAAAGAGCTATAGTAAAAGGCAAATTTTTTTCGTTATCTGCAGACTGGACTGAAAAAAATGAATGATACACAAGGAGGAACTAGACATATACAAATTGCTATTCACATCAGTCTCTGTCCTGTTTCAGTGTGTTGGCTTTACAGAAAACAGATCTGTAACTTTCCCATACTTACACTCTTCTAATCGTTGCATTATTTCTCTAGTTTTCAATCACACATACCTCTCTGTGTAAAATTGATATATATATACATATATTTTTGCCTGTCTTAGCTCTTTTACACAGCAGCGCAAAGGTCTTGTATTGCAGAAAACCTGGCATCGTGGTTGCCATTGCAATGTGATGATTCTGATTGGTTGACGACGCCATGACATCACGGGCACATGACCTTGTGCGGGGATTTGAAACGCCCCACAACACTCGTATGAAGCGTGGTGTCACACATAAAATGAAAGTGATTAGAACATGACATGTAAGGCAAATTAAAGGTCAACACATGTCTCAAATTTTTAACATTTTTAAAAAAATATGATTTCGCTTACAGAAAAATTTCAAAGACTGTAGATTTCAGTAAGGGTTCGAAATCACAGTTCTTTGGTTGCAAGCAGGGCATTCTATCAATTAGGCTACGCAAGGCATGCTTGTATGGATTGGGGGGAAAAGGGGGGGGGGGGAAGGCGGGTTGTTCATGTGGTCTTTCACATAAAGTGGTTGGTGTCTTTTGGCTGTATGCTAATGATTATTTGGTTAATTAAAGAAGATCACTGCTTGCTATTGCATCATGCCCTTGAGGCAGAGCCTGAGAGTCCCCCTAAATTTTTTTTTCTCTTTTTGTGTTGCGCTTAGTCTAGCCATTTGAGTAATTAATGGTTGCAGTTTGCATACTCAGTCACTGTGATATTGTTGGCACTTTTACAGGACAACTGGACAGCATTGCTGAATGCTGCCAAGGAAGGATATACAGACATAGTTTCAGAACTTGTAATGCACAATGCAGACATTGAGCATCGAGATATGGTGAGTTTTCGTTTTTTGTTTTTTTTTTTTACGTTTTACATGTGTGCAACCGCATAATGCACTTAGCTCTTTTTCTGCTGTGAACCATGTGTCCGGAAGTGACAGAGCAAACAAAGTCAATTGGTTCTATATCGGTAAAGTTTTGCATATGTTTTGGTAAAGAATTAGCTATTGTCTTAGCTGTGGCCTGTTGTATTTCTTTTTGAATATGGTACCTGTATTATTTGACATTATGTATTAAATGTCATTGACGTCATTCATATACCATAACTGAAAACTTGTATATCTCATTATTCCCTAAAAAGTGAGTCTTTCAAGACATAGTAAAACTTTTCTTTTGAAAAAGACCTCCCAAGCTGGCAGTTTGCTTTGAATGAGATTGTCTTAAAGGGCCACTGTCCAGGGAAGGACCTTTTAAGCAAAGGAGCCCAGTGTTTCGATCAGGTACTGGAGATAGTCTGTGCAAAATGCTACAGTGACATGCGCGCCACAAAGCAACGAAAATACAAATCAAAGCTCTCTCATGCTCTCCTTTGGGAAGCCAGCTTCCCCGTATCCTGCGCTGGCCCGTTTAGCCACAGTTATGACATACTTCCCGATAACGACGTCTATTGGTCCGTCTCGCTGACTGACGGGAGAAGGATGGGTGTCTACCGCTCGCTGCGCGCTTTTCCCTCGCCACGGCCAGACTGAATCCAGCGGCGCGCACTCCCTCGCCCGTTTTTTTTTTTTTTAATCCCCCCCCCGTGGAGTGCCACGCCCCACCTCCCGCCAAACACGAAGGAGGAAGGGGAATTTGTCTTGCGGAGGCTAGACGACCTCGGGCAGGAGTGAAAAACCTTTGCGAGGGAACGGAAGGAGAGAAGCATGACAGAATCGGATGATTGCGGTGGCTGTAACTGCGTTATTAGTGACTCTTTTCAAAAACATTTTTCGGCATTGCGTTCTAGGGGCGAAGTCTCACAGTCACCGGGGGAGAAAATATTTTCGACCGGAGGGTGGACAGTGGACCTTTAAAGAGGCTGTAAAAGTTACTTGTTGGTAATGAGCAGGGTTCCCATAGTCTCTTGGAATCCTTGAATACCCTTGATTTCTGAAAAAAAAAAAAAAAAAAAAAAAACTGTTTTAGAGGCCCTTGAGGTTCCTTAAATTGTGATGCACGCTCAATTTCTTGAACGTTTAGGATTGAGCTGTTTTATTCTGAAGAAGCTGGGCTATGTGGTGACTAAGAGTTTCCTGCAATGGGAACAAGAGAGGGAAAACAAGGCGAGGATGGTCAAAACCCTAGCGACAACACAGGACTCAGCCAGACGAGGACATGGTGGCTGGAGCCATCATACCAGAGTCACGAGCAGCTAGCTTTTTTTCTTCTAATGGGCCATAAATTTTTCAATATGTCCCTCCTGGTCCCCCCCTCCCACTTTCCTTTTTTGCTGTGAGCATTTTTATGTTCTTAGATGCCCTCCTCTTGTACAAACAAGCTTCAAAGTGGAAGCACAATGTTTCCTTGAGACTTGCTAGGGAGGCCTATTTTCCAAGTCCTCTCTCTGTCTCCCACTGTTCCCTCTGAGGAGCGGTCTCTTATTTTCAGTATTGGTGACATTGGCTCTCATGGCATCAATTTGCCTTGTGTATGTTTTGAGATGTGTCGTTAGAATTTTTAATGCCTTCCATGTCAGATGTAACATGCAAGTTTCAGCCTGCCTCGTTCAAACATGTGAATAATGGTGAGTTGGCAAGAGCAGAAATTAACTATCCGCATAAAGCAAAGTGGATGTTGTGCCAGAAGTTAAGTGGTTTGGCAAGATGAGTGAAGTGAGCCAGCACTAGAAAGTTTCGAAGCACATTCCCAGTCATTGGCATCCAGAAGTTGCTATATTAATGGAAACTTAAGTGTTGGGGAAAGAGTTGCTCACAATGCTAGCACATGGTTGGGAGGGCGCAGCAAGAACAGAGGCAGAAATTCAGCAGCCATGTAAGGTTATGTCTGTGGAGAGGGAAATCAGACCTCAAGTGTTAATGGATTCCAAATCTATGTGATAAAAAAAAAAAAGCTTTCTTGCGTTCCTTGGAAATTGCCCCTTTGTATCCTTGAAATCCTGGCATTCTTGAATTTCAGGCCCAATTTTCTGTACAAACTCTCATTATGAGAAATATCTTGAAAAGCTGCCTTTCAAATGATTATGTCCGGAAGAAATTATACCAAGATATGCAGTGTGAGCACAAGAATGAAACCTACAGTATTTTACTATTTTACTTTTGCAGCTTTCCTCATATCAGGTTTACTTTCCTGCCTTCTTTTAGACTGCCTGTGGGAGCCAAAGCTTTGACCTGCTATTGCTGTTGCCTTTATCTTGAGTAGTGGCACACTCCACAGGTGTGCAAGTGCTGACATTGCTAAGTAGCAGCTACTTTATGCTGGCATAAATCAGATGGAAATTTGCTGTATAATGTCAGAGAATTTCCATTGCTCTGTGTGAGCACTATATGCTGTATACAGATGTGTTACTTCATTGAGGTTTAAGTGAGTCATATAGACGCCAAATCATTGTTGCATGTTTTCCTCTTGTTAACGATTTGTAAGACATTACTGTACATGGATCACCACACCGTATTTGCCTACAACCGCTAAGTTATTTTTAACTTAATTTTTTTCTTTCATCTGTTGTGGTTTCAACTGCTGAACAATAGCTGTGACGTCAAAGGTCCATATATGTCACGTGAGTGTGAAGAAAATTCCTTAATTGCTGCTTCTTCACTTGTGATTCCAGCTCTTGAGGTAGTCTGTCTATAATGTTGTAGTGGTTCATAGCGACAAAGTGATTATATTGCAGTTTTTTCATCCCTCACATGACGCATAATTTAACTTTGACACCGTAGCTTTCGCCTGGCTGTTAAAACCAAAACTGGTACAGGTGACAAGACATTTGATTATTAGCAATTACTTAGCAGTCATAGGCAAATACCACATGGCGATCCGGGTTTAGTGATGTCTTATGCACCATTACAAGAAGAAAATACACTACCAGACACTTTGCCCAGAAATTAATGTGGAGTAACATAGAATGTGTGCTTTGCACACCTTCCAGAATCATGCTTAAGTGGAAATAAAGATTACTATTACTGTTTCTATGGTTGGTTGGTTGTAATTGTGTGGATTGCTATTCCAGGGTGGATGGACTGCCCTTATGTGGGCCTGCTATAAAGGACACACTGAAACTGCCAAGTATTTGCTGGAGCAGGGAGCTTTCCCTAATGTCCATGATCTTAACCACATGTCCTGCCTGATTTGGGCAGCAGGTCGGGGACATCAAAGTATTGTGGGTGATCTGCTGAGCTATGGTGCCAAAGTCAATTCTGGTGACAAGGTAAAGCATTATAGAACTTTTTCTTTTTTAGAAGCAGGGAGCTGTGCTGTTACAGAAAACAGTAATGCATAAAAGAAAATAAGATAGACGGGAGAAATGCAGGAAGGTTGGTTTGAAACTTTTAGAAGGTTTGTTTGGAGAAAAGGACATTGGGAGTTGCATTTAAAAGAAATTAACGTAACAGGTGCCGAGGCATTCTCTATGATGGTAGACAGTGTGTTTGCTGAGATCAGGTGTTAGATAGGACTGCCTACATGAGGGAATGCAAAAAAAGGAAAGATGGGAGACTTTCTTCTAGATATTTTTTTTTTTCATGCTTGCTTCAAGAGTGCCACGTGGGCATGCCATGTGCACTGCTTTGCAGGGTTGTTGAGGTTTGCAGAGATGTGAAAGATGGTTTTAATTGAGGTTCTTATATCAGGCACACATTCTTATACAGAGTCTGCAGAAAAGCAGCCATATATTCTAATGTTGTTCTTTATATCCAAGAATTCATCTTAAGTTTGTCTAATGATAAGGGCGTAATTACTGACTAGTATCCACCCAAGTGCAGTCATAGATCTACAAAGGACAGCTACACAGCGGTATATAGCTTTCCTTTTTAACTGTGTGGCTGTGCTGGGATAGATGGTCATGAATAATTAGTACAAATCTACTCCACATATAGGATTCCGTTTAACTTAATGGACTAAAAGTGTTCCTGGTTCAAGTTGTTGATCAATTCAGCCTCGCCCTGTCATCTGCTACGTGTCCTGGTAGCCACCCTGTTTAGTTCAAGACTGCCCCGGTAAGAGGTCGTATTTCCAGGTTAATTTTCTTGACCAGGGTGTTTTTTTTTCCCACTTCAAAGTTTCTGAGAAAGAAAGCTATGTAGATTTCCTTTGTAGCCGTACGGATGCACTTAGGTGGATAATAATGTGTAATTAGTCCCTTATTTCAAATCATCTCTGTTTTTTTGGGAGTCCTATATATACCTTTTCATCGTGCGAGTTAGATGCCGAAACGCCTCCTCTCTGGACTGCAAAAAAAAAAAAAAAAGACGGTTCCACTGCGGCTTCCACCGTGCTAGCGCCAAGCGCAAAGTGCAGTCCAGCGAGCAATATGGCAGCGCCCAGCAAGCAGTTATTGAAAAGGTGTATACTCATAGGTCACATTCGCATTAATGTCACCCTTCTGTAAAGCATTTTAGGTAAAAAAAGTGAATGAGGATGAATGTCTCGTGTGCATTAAACTGTATAGTCCTGTATAAGTTGGGTGACCTTGTTGTCAGGATTAATTAGTCAAAGGAAAAAATAGAATTTGCCAACTTTTGTTAATGTATTTAGAAGGAAGAACTAAGCTGATGAGGGATAATTTGTTCTAGGTCTGATGCTCTTTTCATAGAGGCCTCAGTTATTTTGTCTTCAGTATTAAGGGGGGACCCAGGTCTTTGCAGCCAAAAATCGGTCAAAAAATCGGATTTTCAATCTTCTCGTTTTCGCGATTCTGAGATCTTTCCGCAGCTATCTCCGAAGTTTCGTTGAAAAATATCGCCTAATTTGCGTGTTACAGCGTTCCAAAGACTAGAATCTGCGCGTATGGCCCTTTAAACTGAGGTCAAATCGCGCCGAATTTCGATATCCCGCAGTTCGAGAAATACGCGATCCGCGGGCATAATCTTGGTGTCGTTCGAAAGATCGCGATTCAGGCCATTCCTATATCTCGGTTGGTGACCATGAGCGAGCCCACCGAAGCGGAAAACAAAGGAATAAAACTGCGTGAAACACGCCCTGCTATTGGACTCCCACCGCACGTGAGCAAAAGGCGAGCTTTGGTTGGCTGGCGGCGTCGACTGCTCGTGGTCCGGCGCCATTTTGAAAAGGTCTCTCATTTAGGCCTAGTCGGCCTAGCGCCGTTCCCTCATCGTAACCAAAACACGAAATGCGCAATATTGAGATTCACGCTTCGTTATTAGCCTAAAAAAAAGTAGCGAGAGGAGATAAACGCGCCGGGGACGCTGCATCGCCGCATCTGGTTATCTGCAATCAATGACGAAGCGCCGACGCTCTGCGTCGAGTCCGCGATGGCCTGATAACGGCGTAGCATAGCCAGTCGTGCTCGGTGCGATAGCGAGGAGCGGCACGATATGCCGCGTACGGAACCGTGAGGGTGCAGATGAGCAAGTGCAGCTTTCAACGTCGGGATAGATCGCCCTGTGAGGCAGTGCCGCGACCAGCCGCAGCGGCAGTCGCGAAGCAGCGTCCCGCGACACGCGGAACATAAAGATTGCGCGGAATCCCAAATCTTGTCGAAATAAACTTTCTTCTGAATGCTACGCGGTGCAAGACGGGCAGCGGTCGCTTATCACTAGTTGCAGGCCGACTGCGTTTACTGCATGAACGTGAGAATGGCGATCGCACGCCAGAACTTGGCACCAACTTTTGCGGAGGTCACGATGCAAACGCACTCGTCTTGGTGGCGGCCTCCGGACCATGCGTCCCGTTCGCCGGAAATTTCATTCTTTGAGGGCGAATTATATCGACGGGAAATGATGCATTGGCATCAGGAGCTAGTCAGAACCAACTTTAATGAGTTTCTGTTAGCTTTGGTGCTTCAAAAATTTATCAACACGTTTTTTCTCAATTTCTCAAAATCAAAATATTGAGGACGGTACATGTTTGGAGGTGCGATATCTCTGGTTCTACTTATGATATTGTTATAATTCCTTTTGCACCAGAAAGGTAAACTCATGTACAGTGCAAAAATATAAATTAATTTGTGGTATTTAATGTGGAAAGTTATTAAAAATTTCATGTTTTCTGGAGTGTCAAGGTGGCTTTTTGGTCTCTGAACTTTGACAAGCTGTAACTTTGGTTAAAATGAAACCAGGACATTCAATCTTGATTTTTGCATTCTCTGTGTGTTCTAAATTGATTTGATACGTCGGGTTTTATTATAGCTCCTGTAGTTTTACTGACAGCGCACCTCCAAACAAAGAACATAAAGTGCTCAATATCTTCATAACTAAATGGCTTACATAAAATTGATGTGCATATTTGAAATCAGCACAAAAAGTTGCATAAATGGTGCAACTTTCATCAAAATCTACCAGTAAATAAAAAATATTGTTTTAAGACCAGGGTCCCCCCTTAAATCCACCTTCATTTGAGTTTCATATCTGTCTGAAATTGCATGAAATTCCTTTGTTGACGGGTCATTGTTTCCTTCATCTGCTTCTTATACGGGAAGAGAACTATAAAAATTATGTTGTGGGGTAAATAGTTTTATGTGGCGTGCATAGACATGGGGTGGCCATTGTAGAATTATACTGTTTTGCACTTCTTGACATTAGTTGAGATAACACTGCAATAACCGCATATGTTTGTGACTGAGTAAGCACAGTAGGCATTGTTAAAGAAGTAAGAAGAAATGTTGGCCGGACAACTGTGAGGCCAACATCAGAACAAAAATTTCATTTGCTTTCAGTACTGTGAACATCGGCGTTCTTTGTTATCTTATGTTGGAAAAATGCTTAAATGCTTAAACAAAGCCGTTCTGTTTGGCAAAACGATTACTTTTACATTTGTGTAGTATGGGTGCTGCTCTAAGTAAGATGTTTTTACTCGGAACTATGTGTTGGTTTCAGTGGTTTATAACATGTATCCTTGGCGATTATGCTTTGTTTTTTACACAGTATGGAACTACACCATTGGTTTGGGCATGTCGTCGAGGGTTTACAGGCATTGTTGAAATGCTTTTGGAAGCAGGTGCAAATGTTGACACTGCTGGAATGGTTAGTTCTCTTTCACCTTGTTATTAGGATGTTTATCATTGCATTTTTTTTTATGGGAGTGAAATTAACCTTATTTTTATTTTCGTGTGTTCTCCACTAGAGGTATTTCAAGTGAATGTTCTACTCTAAAAACTGGGTTCCTAAATAGAAGCCAGTTTTTAATATGCAAAGTGGAAATATGTTTGAGGAGCATGTTTTAAATACAGTGATTGTGTGTAAATTAAGTTTTCTTCTTTTTTTTTTGGTAGAATTTGGAGGGTTGTATACTCTGAACTGCTTTCTAGATTCATAAATAGATCCATATCGAAGTTTAAAAGAAAGTATGTCATAGAGGTAGCAGAGTATATCTTGATCCTGTTCGTGGCTTGCTTTGTAAACTTAAGTCATTGCTGCTTTTCAGAATTTTTTTTTTGTCTGTATGAAATTGCACATCATACAAAAGTAGCTACTAGGCTATGGCTGCTGAAATTTGAAAATTTTGTGGGAATGATTGATTTCATTAAATGTTTGAAAAGATTTGTTTTTAGTTTTTGTGTTATGTATATTATGTGTAGTACTATGTCATCCTATGCAACATGTTTTGCAGTTTTGCAAAGTTATTGGAGTTTAATGCAGAATGTTCATTGGACACTTCCTGAACGGAAGGGCATTTTACTCATGTTGATGTTTCTTTACAGTACTCATGGACAGCTTTGATAATTGCCACAAAGGGGAACTACTCAGATATTGTTAGCATGCTGCTGGAATACAAGCCAAATGTAAATGCTGTCGATGCTGTGAGTAGATTTCTCTGAAAAATCTTGTGAAGTATAAATTCTATTTCTGCTGTGTTGTTACCAGCAAGATGAGTTATTTGCCCCTATTCATTTGTCTAATGGCTGCTCAGCATATTTGCATTGATATTGACTGCTGCTGCTTCTGCTGGTATTATTGACATCAACTTTTCTCAAGTAGTCTTGTAATTGAAATTAATTATGTTACTTGTGAGTGTTTGAAATCTTTGTTTCCATTGGAGGATGTATTGTGTACAAATTAAGTTTCTCGAAATGGTTGTGGCTGTAGGCAGAAAAAAAAGCTATGATTGCATTGACAAATCTATAACAGAATGTGTAGGGAAACCGGATCGAAGTGACTTCTTTTTTAAAGTCAGACCTGCAGTGCGAGTTGAATGTGAAAAATTGTCATGCTTATCCATTACAGGATGGCTACACAGCGCTGGCCATTGCTTGCAAGGAAGGGTTCACCGATATCGCAGTGTCTCTGCTGAACACTGGTGCCTACGTCAACATGCATGATCGTAGTGGAGACACAAACCTGATTCATGCGGCAAAGGCCGGAAACTTTTCCATTGTGGATGTACTACTCAAGAAGTATGCAGATGTTGATGTGCAGGGCATGGTATACACTTCATTCTCCCTATCCTTATGAATATTTTGCGGTTTCCTGTTTCTCTATTTCAGTGTTTTTGATGTAATTTCTTCTCCAGGACAGAAAAACTGCTCTTTATTGGGCTGTGGAGAAAGGATACACTGATATTGTGCGTGTTATCCTTAATGCCAATCCAAACCTTGAGCTGGCAACAAAGGTCAGTGTGCTAACATACTGGACAGATTTGCATGCAAGATATTGTGGAGGGAGGAAAGATCTGTGACCTGTCATCTTTGTGCAGGATGGAGACACTCCGTTGATGAAAGCAACACGAATCCGCAGCACAGAAATAGTGCAGATGTTAATTGACAAAAAAGCGAAAGTTTCTGCTACAGACAAGGTGAGAGGACTTCTTCGAAGGCAGTGTAACATTTGGCAGTGTGAGTTGTATGAAAGCAAAATGTGTCGCATGCTTTTTTTTATAAAATTAATTCATTGCCATCTATTGACTGAAGCAGCTTTAGCTAGGTGCTGGCTAATTCCTGCTTTGAACATTCTAAAAAATTGACTTCACAGAAATGTACTGTGGAGTATTGTGGTAATTTGACGTGCTGCTGTGGCCTTAAGTCAGCTTCTTATTGGTCGTGCATTGCCACATGGGCTATGGCTTACTGGTTGCATTCCAGAGCTTGTGAAGTGCAGACATCCGGAAATGTTGACTGTTGCAGGAATGCGCCTTTCTATTGCTATAGACGAGGCTGGGGTGGAAAGTGCAGTACTGGACTATTTTCATGTCTTTTATCATTGTCTCGTGTAGATGATTCCATGGCGGTTGCAATTAATTTGTTTAAGCTCTTGATATGTATATCTTTTCTGTTAACCTTTTTGTCACAGGAATAATCTAGAAGGATGCTTCCGTAAATAGGTGATTAAAGCACCTGCATTTTCTACAGTATCATTATGATAGCATGGGATGCCATGTTAGAGCAAGTTTAAACAATAATAGCGTATGATACAATGTTGGAGAAAGTTTAAACTGAACATCCCCTATGTTTAAATGCATGTATTTAGATTTTTTTTTTTTTTGGTGATGATTGAGGCTATGAAATTGACTTGTGATTGCCAACAGGATTAGTGCCTGCTTTTGCGGTTGCGTTTCTTCTCACCACATTTTTTCTGTGACTTTGGCCCTTAAAACACTTCAAATGCTTTTGTTTTTGGCTTTCAACTTTTGCGAGATATTTTTAATGACAGTGCTTGTGTTGGGGGGGCGGGGGGTACTATAAGGATATATTTAACTGATGTTTCTTTTTGTTCTTTCTTCACAGAGAGGGGACACAGCACTCCATATAGCAATGCGTGCACGAAGCAAGGGGATTGTGGAGATACTTTTGCGTAATCCAAAAAACAGCCAGCTGTTGTATAGACCAAATCGCAGTAATGAGACTCCCTACAACATTGATACAAGCCACCAGAAGAGCATCCTTGCCCAAATTTTTGGTGCTCGTGAGTGTGTATTTTCTCTTTCATTTTCAAGATTTGGCAAACTGTTAGCTTCAATGTGCTGTTAAGCTGTAGCCTTAGACACATTTATGGATTATGGTGGACATTTTTTTTAGTATAAAATAATAGCCTGAATGAACTTCCTTAGAGTGCTTCTGCACCACTCTTTTTGCCAGCTACTGGGTCTCCTTTTACATGTGTGCTCCTTTCAGGTGTGGTTTCGCTACTTTAAGAAATATATGACAGATCATTCAAACTGAAGCCCATGAATGAGGATAAAGCTGTATATATATATACAGTCGAACCTGGATATATCGAACTCGAAGGGGATCACGAAATAGTTCGATATATAGATAATTCGATATACAGAAATCGGCTTGAGACGCCACTAGCGATCGTGAAAAATCATACGGTATTTGTCGTGTAGTCAACCCACTCGTATAATGAACCCACTCCCCATTTTTTCCCCCGAGAATTTGAAAAAAAAAAAAAAGAAAAAACGTCCGGTGGCATGTTCCTCCATTTCGACCATCGCATCCACAGCTGATTTATTGGCAGCATGCCAAGGTGCTGCGCAGCAATAACGCCACAACGTGTTTATCTTTTAACCACACTTTTCATAGATCCTGCGGTGGCAGGGAGCGAACTTGGTGGAGTGCCCGCGTGATGGCTTGATTGCACAAGCCTGGTTCGATTTATTGTGCCGTGCTTGGGGTGCTGCGGGCCTAGTCCACTGCTACAAAATCACTGGCAAGCGTGATATCTGCAAATGCCATTTGGAGCGAACAATGCTAAAAGGGGGGGGGGGGGGGGGGGCATGACCGCAGCCGACCGTGTGCTTTCGTTGACAACAATGAACGACTCTCGCAAAAAAAAAAGTTGCTTCTCAACGTCCGCAGCCGCCATAGCTTATGCTGCGCCGTACATTCAGCCCGACAAGAACAACTCTCACAAAAGAAAAAAAAAAATTGCCGCTTCTTAATCTCCGCAGCCGCCATAGCATACGTTCAGCCCGATGGCAAGAACAAACCCTTGCAAAATAAATTTTTAAAATCTTCTGTTTTTTTAGCGTTCGCGGCCACCGTAGCTTACGCGCGTTCAGCAGGACGACACGAGACGCTCATCGCACGCCAGCCGCCACGCGCAGAGCGTTCTCAACACGCACTGGAGAAGCGTCTGCCATTAGCTGAGCTGGCTTGTCCGCGCATGCGTAGTGCATGCTGCTGCGAACGAGACCGGGAAAGAGAGGGGAAGGGGAGAGATAAAGCTCACTAGAAGAGTTGTTGCACCCTTGCTCTTCGCTGTATCGCGTTTTTTTTCCTCTCCCGAACACCACGGCTGCATTGGTTCCCTCTCGTTCCTTCACACACGACTTGCAAACGTCACGTGCTAGCGCAGCAGCGATCACCGCAGATGCGCACGCCTTTGGGGGAAGGGCGCAGCACTGCCCTAGACCAGCCGTCGCCGAGCTGTGCCCTCTCATTCCCTCCGCGCGTGGCTTGAAAACGTCACGCAGTAAACGGCCGAGGTGATGCGATCGTCTTTGGAGGAGGCGCACCGTCCAATGCGTGGTGTGGAGTTTGATATATCGAACAACCGGTGAAATTGAGTTCGATGTACGACTCAGCTTTCCTATACTTTTACGTGGGATTTTCAAGGGGATTATCCGCGAGTTTGATATAACCAAAATTCGAAATACTATCCGGGTTCGACTGTGTATATATATATATATACACACGTATATATACCGTTTTGGGTGCAACATTTGGGACAGCTTTGTCGAATTTGCTTGGCTATGACTTCATGTACAGATATGGGCACTCATTCTCAGAAACATTGTTTAAATACTAGAAGTGTTGCTGCTCGAACGCTTCCGCTGCGAACGTTTTGTCACCTGTAGCAGGTTATACGGGAGGAGAGCGGTCATGATCCCCTGGCTCTCAAGCTGAGCATTCAGTAGCAGTTTGCAGTTTGTAAATTATTTATTCAGAAAGAATTTTTCTCTGCTCCTCTGGTCACATTATTGTCTCCTTTGTGGAATGCATTTCTGATTCAAGCCAGAATTTTTCTGTTGTATTTTCGATGACCTAAAATTTCTATGGTGTTTTTGCAGGTCGTTTGAACACAAATGAGGACAATGAAAACATGCTGGGCTATGACTTGTACAGTAGTGCTCTGGCAGACATTTTGAGTGAACCATCTTTGTCAATGCCCATATCAGTAGGTCTCTATGCTCGCTGGGGAAGTGGAAAATCTTTCTTGCTTGGCAAGCTTGAAGGTGAGAAGGAAGCTATTCTTAGCAGTAATAAGTGTTTAATTTAGGTTGGGAAAGAACGTCTCCTGACTTAAATTTCTTTCCCAACCAGACAGACCTCTTTTGAACATTTTCTTTTGAAGTGATCATGGGTTTGGGCTTTTCATCAGCAGTGGTTCATGGGCCTAAAGGCTAGAGAGTGCTCTCCTTCCACGGTGTTTGAGGTATAGTACAGTTGTCACTGCCACTCCTTCAGCTCGTGAAGAGAAACAAAGATTCTGAAGGTTATTTTAAAGTTTAAAAATGTTTTAATTGCATAATAGAATTGATGTCCTGGTCTCAATCAACCCACATGCCTTTGGAAGGTCATAACCAAGCTTTGATCTGGTGGTCAGTGACATTGAAGTCCGTGCCTTAAATGCAGTTGAGTTGCATTTAAGTTGCAAAAATAGCTCTAATCTTTCTGTATGTGTGTGTGCGAATATTTTTTGAAAAAATGTTTATTGTTAGACCAATACATTGCATAAGATAGTCTTTAGGTACCTTACTCTCAGCTGTACATTTTTTGTTAATTTGGAATGTGCTCTTTATGTCAAAGTATTCATGTGCGAGTCTTAGAGATGTGCAGTTTATGAACAGAGGTCACCCTCACTCTCTTTGGCAGAGGACATGCGGAGCTTTGCAGTCCAGTGGATGGAACCAACGTTTTCCTTCAGCTGGGTCCTGTTTTGCCTGGTATCGTTCTGTTCATGCATGCTAGGCTACTGCGTTCTTCTGGCATCCGGACAGTGGCTGCTGGGAATCAGCTTGGGAGCTGGCTCCTTCCTGCTCACCTACTGCATTCTTTGTGAGCCCTACATGCATCTAACTGCCCACTTAGCCTACCTGGGTTGCTTCAAGTTTGCCTTGCTCTGTCAAAGTTTTATAATGGATTAAATTACCAGGGTTTTTTGGGTGTCATCACGCATTGTAATGGCAGAGTGTTTCATCTTTAGTATAGGCTTTTTCTTTAAGGTGAGATGTGGCTGCTTATTCAACCTGCTGAGCTAAATCGTCTGTCATAGATTTCTGCTGGTGTGGTCTGCTATGGTGGAGGCTGCTGAGGGGATGAGTATGTCTTGTCTACCTCATCGGAGTGAATAGGTAGTTTTTCTGAACTGAACTGTTATACCCATAATAACCCCAAATTAAAGGTGTTTTCTCTTAGGGTGAAGCGCTTGTAAAATTGCAGCATGGTGAGTGAAGTGGTTTGTTTTCTCTCCTCGGTGAACATTTAAAAATCATATGATTCTTGCCGTGTGCTCATGGACATAGCGAGTACTTTTGAGAAATGTTCATCTTGAGGGATTTTTCACCTTAGAAGGTTTAGATCAGATTTACTGGCTTAGTTATTCTTAGCGGGAACATTGGACTGCTTGGATTTGAGCACTGAGAGTAGTCCTGCCTGGCACATACAGTTTGTGTACAGGAATTGTCAGAATACATAGACCAAGGGATTTGCTTCTAAGTTGCATAGTGGATTCACTAGTACCCCTGGGGGTCCTTTTTTGTGACAATGTAATGACAATGTATTTCATCACCCGTCGTGTAACAGCATTGTGACTGTACTTTGCTGTGGTGAACTTTTGTGCTGTCCCCACAAGTACTGTGAACTAGTCTCAATTGTAAGCTACATTTGACTTATTAAAGTACCAGAGTAATTCGTAAAGAAAATTCGGGGGACACTCCAGTTCATCTTAAATGTAATAGGGGTAAAGGGTCGGTCCCGTTCGCTTACACCTCTTACTCAGCTCTTGCTATCACACTGTGTAAAATGCACAGTTGAGTCTTCCATTTATTCTTGGAAAGAGCGTGCCTGGCTCGTGACCCAAAGGACAGAGGTTCAGTTAAGTGATTTGACCAACCAAATTTTACTTTGAGCATAATTGTTTGGCTCTGATGTCACGACGTTGTCGATTATTCTGGATTTTGTTGTTGCAATGTCGCGTTTCCTGCTGAACGGGACTTAACGCTGTAAGCTGAAACGTAGGAGACGCACTTTTTAAATTGAGTCTAGTGGGCTAGCTGGAAAGGGGACATCTTGGGGAATGCACTGTGTGAAACACAGAAGAACAGGAAACATGACATCAAAGCCATGTTCATCAGCAACTGTAATAGACAGGTCTCATCACCTTGAGCTTGCAGCTTGTGCTAACACCAAAGCACTCTTGGGATGAATTTGGCTAAGCTTAATAAACGTGCAGACAACTGGAAAGAAAAAAAAAACAACTTGCATTACTTAATTTACTTCGTCAAATTGTAAACCAAACAAAAGGGAGAATTAATGCTGTACATTCTGAAGCTTGATTGCCACCTGTCTTTATGCTGGACGCTTTTTTAGTGCTGAGTGGCTCAGATTTAATGAATGACATGCCAGTGCTCTGATGTATGCATTTTATTAATATATTTTCAGCTTTAGTTCCATTGAAGGCACTGGGTAGGGGTTTGCAGATACAGTAGAACCCCTTTATAGTAACGTCACTGGGACCAGCAAAAACCTTTACTATATCAGTTGCTGGTGATGACATGGTCCTGAAGATGCTGTCTGCTAATTATATGGCTACTTACTAAACACGCCTTGTGGCTTTATGAAAAAAAGCACTCTAAATACCTTCCATCCCATACTTATTGTCTCTTTGGGCCATTTTTTAAGTACGATTTTTTTGTTTACATCTTGTGGAAGTACCTCTTAAGCACGAAGGGCAACATGGCTACGAATACAGCCCAGTTTGATTTCATGTGAAAACCAAAGCCTTTCATGAACATTGCATCATCTTTCGCCGTTTCTGTCTTTTAAAAGGCAATAGATGAGAAATGTGTGAGACAGTCAAGCGCTGCAAAACCACACATGCTGTGCCTCCAGTTCTTGCCAGCGCTGCCTTGTGCTTTGTGCAGCACAGTGCTGTGAATGTTCGGCCGGTTCTTCCCTTCCTTATTTCGTGCTTCACTTTTACTCTTTTGCTTTTACTTTCTGAACGGGTCGTGCCGTCCATCACGGCTCCAAGGCTTACATAAAGTTGGCTTCTCCTGCATACGGCTAAGCCTGTTGGTAAAGCCATCAAAAAAAGAAAAAACTTGGTGTTGTTATTTAAAAAAAATTGCCTCGCAATTCTAGGTAGCGCACGTGCGGCGATGTTATTTCGTGGGAAGTCGTCGCCGCAGACACTCACTTTACTCTAACCGATTTTTACCAAAAATTGTCTTTACTATAAAGGGGGAAAAATGCACAGTCGACTATGGAAAAGGAACTGAGACTGCATTTTCACTTTACTATATCCGAGTGTACTACAGCAGGGCTCTACTTATTATAAATATTCAAATACCAAATAAGGTATCCTCCTGTTTGATTCCTAGAATGAACAGAATAGTTTATGTATGTTCAAAATGCTCCAAAATAAGTAGTATATGTTCTGAGGCTTTTTAATGCTTCTCATGCTTTCGTTTTCTTCGATAAATGTTTCAAGAACGTCCCATTTGTATTGCTTCAAAGCATGCACTTGCAATTGGCCTGCACAAATGGAGGGAATAGTGCCATGCCACAATCCATTCATATGGCAGCGTTCATATTCTGGCCTCCACATGAAGGTTTTGTAAACCCTGCCTTAATGCTTGAGCTTTGGCTATGGCTCATGCATTGTTAGTTGTTGCCCCTCTCACCTACCGAGATGGGGTGCTAGTTTATTTACTGCCCTCATTAGCAAAAGCCGATTTTTCTATACATGTAACATGGTGTTGTGTGCCCCCTAGTGAAGATTATATTGCGTCTTTTGATAGCTGTAGCTATAACTCCATAAGTTATATTGCCGTTATATTTCACCACCTTTATTGCTTTTTAGCCTCGCACAATTACTTATTTTGTACCAATATTTGAACAAATAGCAAATATGCATAAAAATAAAGGATTAGTATTCAATTCAGTTTTATGGTTATTCGATTAATATTGGATTTCATTCTCTCATTATCCAATGGGTATTCGATTTGGTTTTTGTCAATAGTAATCATATTTGACTGCATTTTGAAAAAACTGTTTGCACACATCCATAGTATCATTTCTCATTGATGGTGCCTTCAAATGTAGTACAGGGAAATCTTGTTGATACGATTCTCACGGAATTGAAAATGAATATGGATTATTAGAAAATTGTGTTATCAAATACAGACCCCAGAAGGTCGCCGTTGAAACATACTTGGCATAAACTTACTTTTATTATCACTCTTCGAATAACCTGTCATTTTGCGCTGGACTTTTTGTCTCTCAGTGTCCAGAAACAAACTTTTCTGAAACTATTTCATTTCTTAGCTTGGCACCCCCAACAAAGCTGGGAAGGCTTGGAAAATTTGGCACTCTGCCAGCCAACTTTGCTAATAGGGTCACCCCCTGCAGGAGATCTGGTCAAAAAATTAACATGGGCCGATGTTATGGGTGCCCAGCATCTTGGAAGGCTGCTAATGTCAATGAAGGCCCCATACTGAGGAAAGGGGGTAACAGTTACCAAAATTGAGAAAACAAAAATCTCAATGACAGAAGTGGAGTCCTTTGCTTTTGTGTTTTATTTTTCTTAGAATTAGGGTAGTAAAAAATGAAATACTTTCTTTTTAGTTGAACATCGTGTATAAATTAGGTTATTGAGGAATACGTTTCGCAATTCGAGCTATTTTGGGAATTAATTTTTTCCAGAAAAGAGTATTTTATTAGTAGTGAACGTTTTTGGGTTTGCACATGACATATTCAGTATTTTCATCAAGTATTTGCATCACCAGTTTGGAATACAGGTTGCAAAAAGAAGCTGTTCATTAAATTGGACATTTTTTTTCTCAAAATTACAATTAGTTCATTGCCTACATTTCACTTCTCAAATACAGCACTCTTACATAGCTGCTAGGCATCCTTTTTAGTACTGTGGATTAATATTCTTTCAACATTAGTGTGGCCATTTTTAATGTACAGCCGCATGCCCCTGGAGGAGGGTATTCTGGATGTGACTGTGCTGGATACAAAGATGCTGATACGATGTTTGTTCACTTGAGGTGTCCTTGTCTCCAGTTTTGGGAACAAACTTTTTGAATTTGTCCTTAGATTAAGCCAACCTGCAGATAACAGGCACTGAAAGGTATTTCATATCATCAAAGAACCCAAACACCACTGTAAAATAAGTACAGGGGATCCACTAATTTTCATGTAGTACTCTTGGATTCCTCCACTTACAGACTACATTTCTTGAAAAGGTGTCTTCAAATAGAAATTGGTGGTTGAAACTGACATTTATAAAACTGGGTGCCAGAATCTGGTAACGCTAGGCTTCACGTAAAGACAAAAGGCCCTTTAGATATTGAGAATTTTTTTAGTGTCCAAATTTCTGTGGACCACCGTTGCCTGTTAAGAGAAAACGAAAACAAAAGCAATAAACTTCTGTGTTGAATTGCAGCCATTATTTTTTTTTTTGAAAGGGTCGTGACAGTGCGTTTAGCCATATATGTTAATATTTCTTCATTTCGCATTGTTACAGTAATGTATAATTTTTGCTCAAGACATCACAAGCTCAGTGTAGTAATATTATTTTGTGGCTGACAGCATTTTTCCTTCATGTAATCTGCCTGCAGATGTCGTAAGGTATGGCAGTAGTCATCATGATTGGAACTGGGCCTACAAATTCTGCATTAAGATGGAGAACATGCTGAGTTCTCTCAAGACTGTGCTTCAGGTTATTTTCTGCCATCCTCCAGCAACAAATAAGGACTTTGGTTCTAATCCTGTCAGGTAAGAACCTACTTTTTCAATATTTCTTAATGCCTGTCAATGTTTGAAACCGATATTTTGCTGACATTTATCAGCACCTTCATGTTAGTTCGAGGCATGGGTAGGTTCTGGTTTAGCAAGCAGATGAAGAGAAGTATTTAAAACTTGCAGAGAAACTGAGCATGTATGATCGTGTGTTTTATCATCATTGCAGGCATAAAAAGAATTACATAGGCTTTTTTAAAAGCTGGTTTATTTGTTCTCATAATTTATGGATATGCATTGTTTGGTGGTGGGTTCTGTCAAGTAATATTATAAGTTAAGGTGTGTTTCTAGTTTTTGTCATTGTAAAGATATTTGTTGCCCTAACTGCTGCTGTACTATGTTGATGAACTAGTGATCCCATGGCCTTTTTTGCCTGCGATGGGCAGTTTTTTTTTCTTTGCTTGCATGTTGGCAGTGGATGTGTCTTGTTTGCAGGAAATGGATTGTACATTCTTTTATTAGTCAACAGCACTAGGCATTTTTTTTTTTTTTTTCATTATTGCCAAAGCAACTAACATTATGTACGAATGGGTCTATATATATATCAGCATCAGCTATATTAATGGGATATAGAACGATCTCTTCTGTTGGCTGCGCATGCTTAGTTTCATGCGCGTGCAGATAAAAAGTCAGTGATCAGTACAGAAAACTCTCGTTAATTCAGCCTTCAAGGGACCAGGCACAATGCTCAAATTTACATTAATGTAAAGCTTGAATTATCGAATGGATTTTATTTTGGAAATGGGAAACTTCTGATCATCCTCATGCTGGCAATAGCACAAATGAAGTGCACGTGCACCACTGTTCCATGCAATTTAGATTCAGGGAGGCCTATTTCGGTTATTTCCTTTCCATGGTCCGGATCTGCGGTTACTACCTGTCCTAAGTAGACATATTTGCCTACTACTTAAAGTGCTTTGCTACCTACATAAACTGCTGTTCCTTCCCGAGGCTGTTGAACATTACCTTAGTCTTTTGCGTAGCAGAGGGCGGCAGAAAGTTAGGTGGGCGGATGAGGTTAAGAAGTTCACAGGGGTCAAGTGTATGCAGCTAGCACAGAACCGGGTTAATTGGAGAATTGTGGGAGAGGCCTTCGCCCTGCAGTGGGTATAGTCAGGCTGATGATGATGATGATTTCGGTGATCACTGACTGCACGGATTGTACAGTCGCGCTCAATATGACTTGCAACCTCACCCCGTCGGGGTGGCACAGTGGTTACGGCGCTCGACAACTGTTCCCAAGGATGCGGGATCGAATCCCGGTCTCGGCGGCCGCTTTTCGATGGAGGCAAAAAGCAAGGCGCCCGTGTGCTGTACGATGTCAGTGCACGTTAAAGAACCCCAGGTGGTCGAAGTTTCCAGAGTCCTCCACTACAGCGTCTCTCATAGCCTGAGTTGTTTTGGGACATTAAACCTCACAAACCAAACCAACCATGACTTGCAACCTCAAGCAGCATGGCCCAAGCACTCCCCGGAAACATGGTGGAGCAGACAAGTGACTGTCTTAAAAACGAAAGGGAAGGGATTTTGCTGTTCCAGCACTCGGTCTTCTCCCCTGTGCATCTGGTCTTGGCAGTTATCGCATCGCCGATGCTTGCGTGACGAATGCAAGGCGCATGTCGCAGTTTATTTTGTTTCATTCCTTTTGTTATCACCTAATTTGCCCAATAAAACCGAGGCTGAAATCCCGCTTCAATCGCAGTATGACTGGAGCGGTCTTGACTATTTGTACCGATGTCAGAGGAACTGAGAACTTTTCTGCTGCAAATATGGCTAGAGTTCTGGCGCCTGTGAATAACGAGCTCAGATTTCTAAGAGCAGACGACGCGGGGATGCAGCTAGCTGCTGGAACAGCAGAATCCTTTCCACTTAGTTTTCAGGCGCACCGCTTGTCGGCTCCACCATGCTTCCGAAAAACGCTGCGGCTTCACGCTCGGGGGTTGCAAGTCATATTGAGCGCGATAGTACATACCTTGATGCAATCTCCTGTCCGAATTAACCGGAGTGAGCCTCTCCATATTTGAATTAACGATCATCCAATGCTATTGACTTACTTGGGCTTCAGCCGAGGCTGCTCACCTTGTTTGAATGATCCAGGTTTCTGAATTAATGGGGTCAAAATTACAAAATTTTACTGTATTTACTTAGGTTCTTTACCTGAAGAAGAAATGAGCCTGTACTGATGAGACCTTTGCTGTTGTCAATTTGCACTGTTTCTTGTGTGCTGCATTGATGTTCACTTGCGGTTGTGGTTATGCCATCATCGTTTTAGCTACCCATGCTTTGGCAACTGACTACAATGTTGGGCACGTTGCAGCGATGAGGCAGGCTTGAGACATTACATGTTTTTCTTGTTGAAGCCCTGTTACTTGGTTGTACAAAAATTCTTTAATGACGTACTGGGTGTTTCATTGGGACCCACCTCTAATTTTTGAAATGCGCTTTTTGGGCATGAAGATGGCATCAATGACATAGTTACACTACTTTTGGTAAACATTAGCAGCCAGTTGTGTCATGCTAACTAGCAACCTTGTTTACTAATTTCTGGTGGTTAACTTCTTGGGTAATGCAGTTAGGCACCTAGTTTCGTTTAAGGATTTCTATCTAACCATTAGCAATTACTATACAAGTTTTTGGAATTTTCAAGTGAAAGCACAGTTACTCTTGCCGCTATGGCTCAACAAACCTTGGCCAACTCTGGGGTACTTTGAAAACCGCATTTCTTGCGAGTGAGCACAATAGTACCCACCGGTTCACATCACTGCGTGACACACATGCCACGCAACCTTATCTGTCCTGCTTGTGCTGCAGCCCCACTGCTTCAGCTATGGTTCTTTGAGAGGGCTGTATAAAGCTGGGTCGAGTTCCTGTGCTTTTTGGTCATTGTAAAAATTTTGCTTAACTTCAAGCACATGGGAAGTGTTGTTTCCTCTTCTTTTCATGTTGAATTTGTGAAACCAAGAAAACTGGGGCTATGCAGGTTTTCCCTAATTTGGTAATGTTGCTTTTAATTTTCTGCTATTTTCTTCTTTTCATCATGTCTGTAGATTTGCCCTAACCTAATTTGTCCTAGTAGCAGTTTGCCAATGTTGCTTTTAATTTTCTACCATTCTTCTTTTCAGGTTCATATTCACAGAGCAGAACAAAGTTAGTAGTTCTGGTGTTGGAGATGCATCTATTGCATATATCATAATATCACTGTTCTCGGCCATTGAAGATGAGTTTGGCTTCTTCACCACAAGATTTTATCGTGTCTTTCAGCCTAAACCAGGTGTGTACGAACTGGTCAGATATCTTCAGTCTAATTGGGGGTGTTAAGCTCCGATATGCTTGTTGTCCTTTTCACATTCAGTTTCGTAGCATTTGGTTGCTCTAAAGCAGGAGTTCTCAAACTTTTTTTGCCTCAACAGCCATGAATATGTGCCACAGAACTCCTTCCACCAATCCCTCCTCGCCCCCTTCCCGCTGCCGCAATCAGGCAATGTTGCTCATGCATGGATCCGTCCTGGAACGAGTTAGGATAAGAAAATGTAGGGCTCTAAAATGGTTTTCAACGATTAAGGTACTATACCGGGCTCACACGCACAGTAAGGAGTAAGGGGGCCAGTCTTGTGGGAGCTCGTGGAACCCACGAAAGCAGCCCATGGAACCCAGTTTGAGAACTCCTGCTCTAAAGAACACTGGTTATTACAACAACAAAAATTGAGGACACCCAAGCTCCGCCTTTAAGGGTATGACGCGACACCGTTAACGGCTCCCGTTTAGGGCACCCTTTGTGGATCCTCGTTCGTGTACATGCACTTTGCTATTAACTTAATCGCTGGTCTCTCAATTTGTGCCTCTGTTATCAGTACTGATTAGCATACATTTGTAAGCTACCACATTATGTGAAAGACCACCCGACATGGACATAAAGCACCTTTTTAACCCTTTCGCTGTCTGGCGTTTCTGGCCGTGACGAACCCCCAGTGTCGGCTTGGTTTCAGGGAACAAGCACATCAGGGAGCGAGCATAGCGATTTATTTTTTATTATGATAGCTATACAAATAATATAGTCAACGGAATATGCACATTTCAGTGTTCTGCAGATTTTGTTAATTAACATCATCATCATTATCAGCCTGATTATAAGTTAGGTAAATGAGGATAATATTAGAAAAAACTCCTCGATACTTCTTGAGAGACTGAATCCGAGCTCGACTCGTATTTATAATCAAAACAGCCATTGCTCCAGTCCGCAGTCGAAGGTCCCGCGCGGTCAGCCATCTGAAAGTAACCGCACCGCGCACACGGAGGGCGCACTTTCGGTGACTCGCACAATGGAGATAAGTGGCACGTTGTGAAATCAGGATGACAGGTGGAGATGGAAAGAGGCTAAAACAACCTCCTTTGATGCTGCTAGCCGCAAGCAAGGGCGCGGCAAGTGAGAGTGAAAGCAGCGATCGAATCATGTGTCGACCTATTGGAGAGGCAACAGCGGGAGCCCCTGAACGTGACGTGTCGTAGCAGACACACCAACAGAATAAAATTCTGAACGTGACGCGTCGTAGCAGACACACCAACAGAATAAAAATAAAAACCTGGAAACTTGCAGCAGATGGCAGAACAACCCTTAAACCCGTCACCGCAGGCATGCGCCGCGAAACGCGCGCGCCGCATGATCGCTTAGCGCGATAGAGTAGTGCGCGCGGAGCGACCGCGCCCCCCAGCAAAGGAGGTGGTGGGGGTGGGCGCGGTTGCTCCATACTCTTCAGTATATACATATCAACACAACACGGGGCGAAAATACAAACTTGTAGAAAGATTTGACAGATGGCGCAGCCTGTCCAAGCGCAGCAGCTTCGCGCACAGGTGCAAAGTTTTGAATGCACGATAGATAACGTACTGGTACGTTAGTGACACTGTGGGGGGGAAGTGCGAAAACGTACCGGTACGTTCGTGACAGCGAAAGGGTTAACCAAGCCATGTGAATACACTTGCATGACCAAGTGGTAGCATAACTCGGAATGGGTTCGTGTGTGCATAGAATATGTTTGTGAGCATGGTGCTTGTTTGAAGGGACTGTGTGGTCTTCTGTACTAAAAGGAAGTATGTAACCTGTCACACAAAGTAGTTATTCTTGTTGTACACCCTACTTTAGCCTTGTCCTTTTACGCTAAGTTTTTGATCGCCACCTCAACTTGGTTGATGACTTGTCGAAATAACTTTTAACCTTTCATGCCATGCGCAAGTTGTTGGTTAGATTTGTTAGTTCATAGGCTGTAGCAAACTCAATAGAAGTAGTTAGGTGAAGCCTAAAGGAAATAAGACATGTAGTATGAAGAGCTTTATACTCATAGAGCTATCAGATGCGAGGGATATTGGTTTGCCCTGTGTAAAAATATTGCTATTAGTAGGTAGAATGTGTTCACATTTTTTGTTGCTTTGAAACTGATTTTTCTAGGCAGCTGCTTTTTTTTGTGAGTATACCAGCGATGCAAGCTTTGCAGCTCTTGCATTTTGGCATAATATTGACTCTGTTTTTGTGAAGATATCATACTGAGCGTGAATTAACTCTGATGGCTTTGAGGAAAACCTGGTGGCATGGTTGATGACCTTTTTCTAAACTAAGTAACTGGTTTGTTCACTTTGCTATAGCAGGGGAATAAAATGTCATTTTGCAATAACTTTTGTTTTTCATGATATGTTTATGCAGTTATTGGGTTTCTATTTAATTACATGCATTTTTGTTTGACACATTTTCGCTCATCGATACTTGGATATGGAAGTATATGTAAAAACTTAATTTATCAAAAATTAAATTTTCCATTCTGTGCAGGTGCAGAATACTCTGCAGCCTGAAGCTTCATGAATGTTGCATTCTCTCTTAGTTAGACAAAAAGTCTAACTTGTTTAGGCGCATTTATTTACTTTCTATGAAAGGCGTGGTGCGGTGTGTTCAAAAATTGAGGGTGACTTGATGTGTTTTGTTTACCTCGGTTAAAACTTCTTGCAAACCTTCTTGCAAGAGTGAGATGTGATGGAGTGCACTTTAGTTGAGCTAGAATGAAGTGGTAGCACTTTTGTGTGCTTCCAGCTATGCATTAATTAGTCTTTGGCCTTTAGCAGAAGTACAGTACATTCCAGTTGAGAAAAACTCGGTTGAAGCGAATTCTCGAATAAGAGGAGCAATGGGGAGGCAGTTGATTGGTTTCCCAAAGGACTCAATGTAAAAAAAAAAATTTCACTTGTCAAACTGTTTTACATGTTCTTCAGTCAAGATGAACGTTTGCAGTGACCGCTAGCTGTGGCAACCCCACACATTGGTACACTGGTACACACAGGCCATTCGTGCAGCACAGTCAAGAAAAGAAAATATGTAACATAATTCTACGCAAAAAAACTCTGCCCCTACAAGATAGCTTGCGCACACTTTGCAGGAAACTGCGAGGAAGTTGTCTTGTGGAGCATGCTTTCTTGGGGTGCAAGCTTTCGTGCCGGTGCAGAAAAGGCAGGGTACCATCGTACCTGCATTGGTGGAGATCAGAAAGGGTCAGGTCTCAGCAGTGCGCACGCATCACATGCCGCATGCTGCCTCCCGCAGACTAAAAGGCTTCTATCCACAAAATATGCCTACTCGTTGACTTATGGCTTAAAAATGCAGTGTCTCATTTTCAACTGACGCAGCTTCTGAACGTGCATTACACAATGCAGAGATGCCTGGATATTGGTGCTGTGTGCAGTAATTGTGGCGCACATACAGGCACTTGGTCGCAGATATGTTGCACGTAAAGCAAGATAACAGACAGTGGAAAAAGAAAGAAGACTAGACAAATGCTTTTTTTCTTGTAGGATAATGTGAACTGGGTTTCTTGCTCTGTCTTCAGTTCACTGCATTCATAGTGCAATAAGTGCTCAGTTAGCAATTATGGTCTCTCTGGAAAGCTGTTATATTGTTTTCGTGTATCATATATTTGCACACACCTAGCATGCTCAGATATTTTTTTTAGGGCACTTATATTAGAGAAGTTTCTGATAAGACGAACAAATTTATAGCTTTGCTGCGGGTGCCAAGAGGATATGCCTTGAAGCTTTAAGACTGTTTCATATGCAAGTCATAACGCTCGCAGTTTCTGTCACCGCAGCACAGGAACCTGTTTTGAGCAGCTGTGGCAGCTTTATTAAGTCATGACAAATTGGTAATGCATTGTTGCATTGCTTGTTGCAGAATTCCAGTTGCTTACATGTGAAAGAGCCTTTATGGATTGGGGACGCTATTGGAGGTTAATCCAAGAAAATTTACTTATGGCCCTGCTCTAGTGGCCTAGAATAGAGCCAAGTCCAGGGAAGCTATTTCAACTATAAGGAATTCTCTCATGTTATGAGGCTCCTAGCAGCTCATAAACAGTCTGAATAGTACCTTACCACCTCAGTAAAGTGAGCAAAGTCATACACAGAGAGATGGTGTCATGTCTCAACTATACATTGCTTAAGTGCTGCGCAGCAGTGAGTCGGTGAATTAGCAAATGCAACTGCAGATCCGAATGATGCGGGTTCGGTTCCAGTTGTTGCGGTCGTGTTTTGATGGAGGCAAAACAATGCGTAGAGTACTGTGTGATATCAGTGCATGCTAAAAAGCCCCAGTTGTCAAAAATACCACACCCCTTCACTGCGGCATTGCATACAGTCTGAGTCACTTTGGGACACCAAACGCTATAAACCAAACCATTGTTCATGTTGCCACGTTGGTAACCTGTTTCATTGTTCTTTGTCTGACGACGTAATCTTGTGGGCCACTTCGCAGATGATTAGCTACTCTGAGTGCTTCTTGTTTGGTGAGCAAGTGAAAATGAGTGGGCGGGGAATGGCCAGTGACCTCTTCCAGCTGGACGTGGCGGCGACTGTGCTGTGTGCCAAACTTTGTCATCTTCCTGCTGACATTCCTGTGCCTGCTGGCAGCTGTGGCAGTGCTGGTGGACACACTGTCGGGCCATGGGCCACACATTGGCAGCAGCGCGGAGACGCAGCCATTACTGATCGCACTGGCCAGCATAGTGGCGGTTGTCCTGCTCACCAACCTCTACACCTGGGTGCGCATGGTCTTGTCGCTGTTCCGGTCCCATCATCGGCGCATCCACAGCTACTTGTCTCATGTGGATGCCACTTCAGGTGGCTACATGGAGGCTCTTAAGGGAGAGATTGAGCTGATGAGTGCTATGGTATGTGCCTCCTCTGGGCTTTCTCACATGTTTCTTCCTTGCCTTGCCATTGGTTTTGTCATTTTATTTACTTCCACTTTAAAGAACTGGGTGCCTCTTGATGCCCATTGAAGCAAAAATAAGTAAATGTGGCATTGTAGGCAGGAAAATCGTACATTGCATTTTACAGAGTTTGTCCAAAGCAGTGCTAGGTTCAGTGTTGCCAAGGTTGTGGGTTTTCCGCTAAACTTAGCTAGTTTTTACTCTGTTTAACAGAAAAAATGGCTGTATTGCAGTAGTGGGATTACTAGCAGTTTTTAGATCTTTTTGGTTTTTCTATTGCCGGTTTTTGTGCTGTTTGAAAATTTGTTTAGAATAGTGCATGTTTTTTTGTAATTACAATCATTTCTGCAAGATGATGTCGCTGTCAGGGCATGAAGTCACTGGGATCTCAAGGCAATGAATACTTGGAACAAGCCTAATACACCTTGAATTGATTTATGCATCATTTTTTAAGGCTGTCGTAGATTCTGCCAGTGTGTAGCATGCAGTCTGGCAGACCGGCAGCTGTCAACTCTATGCAGAGGTTTAGGAAAGGGTGGCTCTAAGAATCTAAGTTTCGAGAAAAAATCGCCGCCTTTGAAATGCAGTGCAACAAGCCCACTCTCTAAGCTGGAACTGCCGTGGGAGCACAACTGCATACTGTAATGAAGTGAACTAGTACAGGGATGCTGTCGACAAAAATCCCTTCGAGCTAGCCAAGATTGCTCTGTTCATGCTGGTGCCGCTCTTGTGGGATGCAGAGGTTGGACTCATGTTCAGTCACCTAAACATTATCAGTTGTAAACAGGGAACCTAATGGGGGCAGAGATAACAAATCCCATCGTAATTTAATCCACGATTGGTGCAATATGAGGGTATACATTGGCAGCAGTGCTTGAATCCCGCTTAGAACCAGCGATACAAGCGGACAGCTGCCTGCAGAGTGCTTGGCTGACCAAGATGAGACAGGCGACGTCCTTATGCGAGTAAAAGCTCCTTTAGGTAACAGTTTGTAGTCAGGAAAGAAGGACATACTTTTGCAAATTTTATTTAATTATTTACCCTAAGGGCCCTTTTCTACTGACGGCAGGTGCGGGATGTTCCTGAGAAAGTATTTGTAGTCTGATGTTTCTCCTTAGAGAAGAAAAAAGGTGCTTTTTAATATGTTTAAAATATTGGTTATATTTTTTACAGGCCAAATAACAATATGCGTAAAAACTCAAACAAATAAAACCTCGTTACAAGAGACACTCAAGGGACCTGAAAAACATGTCTCTTGTAAGCAAGGTCTCTTGTAACCAAAAATTCTAAAAGTACTGTGTTGATCAGTTTACTGCACATCAGCATATAAATGCATTCACACGCATTGACAGGAAATTGTTCAGGAAAGCTTAAAGAAGTTATATATACTAGTATGTATTTTTGTGAGTGCAGAGTGTATTCCTTCCCAAATTCTGGAGGTAAAGCACTTCACTTTGCAAGCCTTCCTATTGCTCTAATACCTTTGAGGCACTCTTACATGCTCGTCACCCTCAGATGATTCATAAAGAGAAAGACATCAGGAGTCTATGCTTTCATCTTGTGATCAAATTTTAACAGTGAGGAGTTAAAAATGCTGAATGTCATTCATGCATTTTGATTTGCTTCGTAGGTAACAGTAATGCGATGCCGTTTTGACTTTCCAATCATGGGGAAGCACTCCTCAGTTCCTGACACACAAAAAAAGGACACTGATGTGGAACATAATTTAGCTAAGGGAATCTGAAGTGCATCATGTACGAGTTAGTACGTTCCAGATGCATTGCATGAGCACACCTGGGTTGTGTCTCATCTAAATAGTGAAGAATTTACTCCACAAACCTGAAAAAGTTGTCCTTAGTAACCGAGTGTCTCCTGTAACCATGTCTCTTGTATGCAATGTTGTTAACATGGCAGACATAAAAAAACCAACCAAACCATTTTCAAATGTCTCTTATAACCAAGTGTCTCTTGTAACAGTGTCTCTTGTAATGAGATTTATATTAACCCTTTCACTGTCGGCTGTTTCTGACCGGGACGCACCCCCAGTGTCGGCTTGGTTTCAGAGAACGAGCATATCAGGGAACGAGCATAAAGATTTATTTTGCATTATGATGGGTATACAAATAAATTAGTCAATGCAATGCACGCGCCCTCAAGCGAGGGTGCGTGGAGAGAGCGAATGCAGCAATCGAGTCATATGTCAGTCGGAGAGAGGCAACCGCGTGCGGCCCTGAACTTTCCACACCGTAGCGGAAGCACGACAAAGAAAATAAAAACCTCCAAACCTGCCGCAGATGGCAGAACAAACTTTGAACCCATAACCGCACGCGCGCGCCGAAGGATCGCTCGCTCGAGAGAGTAGTGTCACGGAGCGACCACGCCCCCTCCCACAAGCAAAGAACGAGCGGGCGTGGTCGCACCATACTCTTCCATATATGTGTCATATCGGCGCGGAGCGAGCATATCAGCTTGTAGAAAGATTCAACAGATGGCGGAGCAAGTCCAAGCGCGGTAGCTTTACGGTGAGGCGCGAAGATTTGAACGCAAGATAGAATACGTACGGGTACATTATTGACACTGCGGGGAGGAAACGCGAATACGTACCGGTACGTTCGTGACAGTGAAAGGGTTAAAGTTAGTGGCTTTTAGCAGGTCCTAAAGCTTCCTGTGGTGGGTTTTGTATTTTTGAATTGGTAACGCTGGCTAGGTTTTGCAGCGAGGTGTAATGTTCTTTGATGAACCTGCATCACCGATGCTCGCAGCTCTTGTACAGCGCAGCTCTATTATGGTGCTGTTCTGATTAAATTAACTCAATCCTTAGCACTTACTGGCTTACAGCTGGTACCACCCTTTGTAATTTTAGTACCTGCGACAGCAGTGCATTGGCCTGTCTTTTGCAATTTGTGCATATGATAACGTGGCATGTATTTTGTTGAGCTGGCATTCTTTGAGACAAAAAAATACATAGATTCATTAAAGAGAAATAATGCATTAAAAGAAATGTGGTCAGGTGTATAAAAGATGCGCTTCCATTGTAGGCAGTTGCTATCTACAGCACAGCATAGCGTGTCTAATGAAATGCTAAACCTTTTTTTTTTTTTTTTTTTTCATGCATTAAGAATTTATTTGCTTTTTGAAAATGATGCTTAGTTTTTAAGCTGCTGTTGCAAAACTCTGTACTTAGCTGTTCTATGTGAGAGCCAACACTAAGAGTTGCATTCCTTCTTTGAATTTGCCACCGTCTTCATAAGTCATCAGGCATATGCTTTGAAAATGCTCATGCCTGCAGATACATATACCTATACTATACTGTAAAGGGGTGCATGCTTGCTTGATACTTGCTTTTGATTTGATGGAGGTTGTAGTGGCATTGAATTTTAATCAAATTTTTTCATTGCAATGAAAGGTGTGCATTACAAAGAAAATTAAGGATGATAAAAATAAGTTCGCACTATGGCGGCAGCAGTATTGCCATCTGTCATAAGAGGGTGAAGCTCCTGCTGCTGCAGACACATCCAGAGAGTTGTGGTACAGCCACCACAGGGGGTTTTCACACCCAATCTAGGTGGCAGTGGCCATGGTAGAGAGTTTCACTTTGAGAGGGACTGGCTGCACAGCATTCTTGTCAGTGAAATAATTCTGCTGTGTTTTCCTAAGCATCGTGGCATACATTGTGCAATTTCAATGCATTCTTAATGCTACCACACTGGTATTTAGCAAAACCCACCACCAAGTCCCATCTTGGTGTGATTTGGCTGACAGAAGTATATATGTCTGTCTCTCTCTCTAAAGGATGCAACAGTTCATACAACCTGAAGTAAACAACCCCTACACAGAAGGGAGTAAATTTGCAGTTAGAAACAGCAAAGTCAAACAACCTTTCAATGATCAGTGTGATGTTGTTCAACACAAAGCAGATGTACTCTGTCTCTTAAAAATGCAAGGACTAAAAGTGAATTCATAAAGTAGTCAAACATAATTGTTAGGCTTGACACAGCATTTTAGTAGGTGGTGGTAGCAATATGAAGTCAGGCCATTTGTTTAAAAGCTTGCAATGTTTAGTGAAATCTTGTTCAATATGGGGGGGGAAGCAGACGGACCATCTCTTGGTCAGAGTTCATTAGTAACCTCCTGCTTTTTGAGCCTCAGTCTGGTCTTCTGGCGGCATATTTCTTTGCCAACTTTATGTTCCCTTAAATCCTGTTTATGCATGATCACGTTTCAGGTGCACTGTTTGGATGCCTTTGTTGGCAAGCAGACCCGCCTCGTCTTGATTGTGGATGGCCTGGATAGCTGTGAACAAGACAAGGTTTTACGTGTCCTGGATGCCGTTTATGTGCTCTTCTCCGATCCTGGACATCCTTTTGTCACTATTTTGGCTTTGGATCCACACATAATTATTAAGGTATTATTATAATTATTAAGTTTTTGTGCCTGCTATTGGGCAAAAAGGGTCCCGTCAACTGCAAGTGATTTTGCTTGTGTTTTTCAAATTGTTTAAGTGCAACAGAGGTGTAACATAATCAGTTACTGTAGTACACAACCTCCAAGTGGCAGTGACAACAATTTTTCTTTACAATAGGAAAAAAAGCTTCAGATAATTCAGGTCAAATTATAGAAATTTTCTCTTTCTGCAAAGTGGCATGGTGTTCTTTTTTTAATGTTATGAGTTGATGATCATGCTATGTTCCTTGGAGTCCCTTTGCTTCATTACAAAATATGTATAGTTATTTTAATATACCAAGAAAAAAAATTTAAACATAGTGAAAATGCAAACCAAGCGCGAAACTTTGCTCTGCAGTTGGAAATGGCGCTTTATCAAATATGTTTTTGATGCAGCAACGTCATCCCACATTTACTGGGTAAAATTCTCATATGCCTGTTTAGTGGTTAAAAGGGATGTTATATTTGTAGAATTTTTTGAAGCATTTAATCATATCACTCGCTAACAGCTTGTGTGTAAACTTTCATATGTTTGTATTGATCCATTGACCTTATCCTAGAACCCGGTGCGGTGGTGCAGTGGTTACGGCGCTCGACTACTGTGCCCAAGGAGGGGGGATGGAATCCCAGTCTTGGCAGCTGCTTTTCGTTGGAAGCGAAAAGCAAGGCGCTCGTGTGCTGTGCAATGTCAGTGCACGTTAAAGAACCCCAGGTGGTCGAAACATTTCCAGAGTCCTCCACTACGGCGTCTCTCATAGCCAGAGTTGCTTTGAGACGTTAAACCACACAAACCAAACCAAACCAACCTTACCCTAGAGCAGCTTCTCAAATAGGTATCTGCAAAGCCCACACTCACAGGAAAAGAAAGAAGAAAAGGTAAAGGTTGCGCGATTACCCTGTCCTGGCTAGAGTTTTCGGGTTTAAAAGCACGTTTTTCAAACCGAAAGAAACGCATGATGAGTGCGGAAACGGAGAGCACACAAAAAGGTAGGAGGGGGGAGAGAGAGAGAGTCTACAGCGGTTATTGATGCCAGTATCGGTGAACCTCGAGCTCTGACTACACTGTTGGATGGGGCTGCAATGCAAAGCATGTCAAGACTACGATGAGCGAGCAGTATGATGTTGGAAGAAGTCAAATACCTTCATGCGACATGCATGCCGACGCCGACACGTTGCATTTTTCCCACATTCTCTGCAGGCCGTGGCACGCTGGCTTATCAAGTGTGCTGTTTTTAGTGGCCAGTTTAGCCTTGTCTCGATCCTGATTCTGCGATCTGATCCCGGAACTGCGGCAGCAGTCCAAACAAGGTTGCCGCACAAGATCACCCTGGTCTCAGGGGTCCCCCATCACTTCCACTGGTCCACAAGGGGTCCCCAGCACACCTTGGCTGAGAACCACTGCCCTAGATTAACAAAGAAAGGGTATCGTTCTGTCACTCATGAAGTGATGTCAGGCACGCACACATGCTCCGTCCTTGGGGCGCTGCTTTTCCCTATCTACATAAATGAATTGCCCATCATTGTCCATTTGGCTGTTCACTGACAAATGCGCGGTGTTATACCACCACATTTCTTGTAAGGATGGCCAGATGTCCCCTCAGAATAATGTGTGAAGAAATGAACTAAGGGGAAATTCATGCAAGTCTCATGTAAATGCTTTTACCTATGCATATTCTCAACTAAAGTATCTCGGGTAGAATCATGCAAGTATGTGCCTAAGTCTCCTATTCAGCTTCAAATAAGGAATGAGCATATCACAAAACTTGCTCCTGACACTTCAAGAACTCTTGAGCTTCATCAGAAGGTCATTTGTACTCTTCATCCATAAGCATGTGTACTAAACTTGTCTGCATGAAGTTTGAATATGCATCGGCAGTTTGGTCCTCTCATCAAGTTCAGTTAACAAAATTTTGTCCATCTAGAATCACACATTATATCTCCAAGTTACAGATTTCACCACACCGTCAGCAGTATTAGGTCAGCTCTCTGTATTAGCTCTCAAGCTCTAAGACACAAATTTTTTTGCATATGTCTACTTCATATATTACGCTATAATAAAAGATGATGATATATTGACTGCAGGGGATGGCTGTTCATGAAATTCTGGCAACAGCTGAATACAAACGTGCCATGCCTTTGTTGCACAACTGCCAATATTTTCAACTAATGTGTGCAACAACCACCTTTCTGTGTTCCTGCTCGTTACAAAAGAGCTAACCTACAATATGATCAACTCTAAGCAAAGGCTTGCCAAGCCATTGCCTAATCTTGACCTCTCTGCAAGTTTGATCTGCCCTAAGGCACAGGGGAACTGAAAAGATGGCTGTCATGCACGCTATTCAAAGATTTGGGTGATTGCACATTGCACAACATTGTATAAAAAATGGTGGGGTACGAAATAATATGTTGCACAGTGCAATAGTAGAGGTGCTGGTATGCACATAGTTGGAAAATTGGACATAATACAAAATTGTTGGATTAATGTTGTGGAGTTCTCTACGGGGCTGCGGCTCCACTCTCAGAGCCAAACTCCACTCCGTTAGCTCAGACCACAGTGGTGGCCCCAATGAGAACCCCCACAAAATGGCGCCCCAAATTGGGCGCCAAAATGTGGGGTTCTCTACAAGGCTGTGGCTCCACTCTCAGACCTAAATGCCACTCCGCTAGCTCAGACCACGCTGGTGGCCCCAATGAACAACATGAACACCGAGGGCCAAAGGGTTAATCGTTTATTGGAGGGGTTCTCCGTCGGTCTTCCTCGCCTCGCGCACGATCATGTAAGAGTAGAGTTCAGCTCAGTCCGTTGCCGTTGTGGATGCGTCCGCCCCCTTCGCTTGTCCAGTCCGTGCTCCCCACTGCCCTGTTGCTCGCACCACCGCCGAAGAAGAGAAAGGGCTAGCCCCGAGGAGGAATGGCTCCTCACTATTCTCGGGGTGCCTTCCCCGCATTTTTCTCCGCTGAGGGCACCACTGAGAGGGAAGACAGCCACGAGTAGAGGGAGAGGGGAGCAGTGATGGGACCAAAGAGTGTGATGGATTTCCACAATGTTAAGATTATGGTTATGTTTGTAGAATCTGCTTGAACGAAAGTTGCTAATTTTTTCTCTCTTCTTTTTTTTTTTTCGCAGGCAATTGAGGCCAACTTACACCGGGCTTTCCAGAACACAACTGTGCGAGGGCATGACTACCTTCGCAACATTGTGCATCTGCCCTTTTACCTGCAGAACAGTGGGCTTCGAAAAGTGCGAGCAGCACAGCAGACTGCTGTTGGTCTGAAGCGAAGTGGCAGCCACTGGTGTGAAAAAGAGGAGGTCGAGAAAGCTGCTCAAGGCATTGTGAGCACAGGCCCTGATAGGGTAACAATGTTTTTGTTTTCTTTTTTTACTTGTAACGTTCTGTGAAAAATGTAGGTATTATTAGCATTACCATTATTTGATGCATTATTAGCGTGATAATTTCATCTGTACTTTTTGGAGTTATGCACCAGGAGCATAACATTGGTCTCTTTAGAGGCTGTTCTATTGCAGAGTAGCCTGGGCTTTTTGACGAAGGTACTCTGTCCACTGAAAGCTTTTGACAGCAGCATTTACAGTAGTGAACAAAAGGATATGATATTTTGAAAATTTTCATACAAATGCATTGTATTCCGAGAACATTACATGCTACGCTATAAACACACACATAAGGGAACAGGACGACGCACGCAGGACAAGTGCACACTGGCAGCTACGGTTTATTTATAACAGGGTTACGCTTAAAACAGTCCACGCACATCCTCTGATCAAACAAACCTTGCAACCTCATTGCACAGGCAGTGTTACGTTCCTACGCACCTGCGTTCTTTTATTAGTTTTATCTCATCACTTGTTAGCATAACTGACGTTGTGCTTATGCACTCCGGCTTCCCATATCTGAAATTCTTCTGTTGTTTCTCTTTCTTTTCTTTCTTTTGGATGGCCTTCAAATTTTGGCATGCATTTGTGTTTTGCGGAATGGAGTGCAAGGTTTCCAGGGTTAGTAATCCTTCCTATATCAATACAGTGTTCCTTTAACCTCGTGTTCAAACACCTGCCGGTTTGGCCTATGTAACTCATTCCATATGACAAGGGAATGTTATACGCAATGCCAGTATCACATTCAACAAATCTTTCTTTGTGCCTTGACTCTGTCTTTCAGATCTTTACTCAATTTATGGCAGAGGCTCATTAACTTTTTCAGAGTAGTGAGCACGAGGTGAACGTCATACCTACTTGCTACTTTCTTTAAAGCATTGGATACATTGTGTATGTACAGAATGAAGACCACTTTAGTAGCTTGCCCTAAATTGTTTTGCTGCATCCTTTCGCTGTTACTCAACGTTTGTAGGTGCTTTTGTGCAACTGAAGTTAAAAGTGCATCGGTATCCACTCGTCCTTAACCTATCGACTTGTCTCGTGAGGCTACGCTCTACTTGATGAAAACATGATTTCTTAATGCATTGCGATAAACTATTAAGATGCTACACTCTTCTTCACTAGTTTAGATTGTGCGTCCAACACGTATGCTTCTCAGTTTTCTTAATCTCTATGTCTAAAAATCTAATCACGGAATCCCGTGGAAGCTCAAACGTGACATCCAGCCCAACGAAAGAATCTCGAAAGGCATTTAGAATACTGTTTACAGCCAGGAAATTTGCTTTTACAACAGGGAAGCAAAGCAAGGTGTCGTCTACAAATCTAAATGCCTCCAGTAAATCAAATTGTGCCAAACTTGATTTCAAGGCCTGATTCCCCTTTGTCATGTAAATATCAGAAATGACCGGCACAGTGCAAGATCCTATGCTAATCCTATGCTCTTTTGTATGTACCATTTCAAGTTAAATTTTACAACTAATGGAGTAGATATTTTTCCAGCAATTCTAGGAAACCCGGGACGCTAATACAGGATTCATTCTGGAGCTTTACTGCCGCAAACTGATCAATACATTTTTCCATGACAGGCTGCTGTGACCGTAATACTAAAGTACATATCTTTTAACCTCAGCAGACACATAGGTAACAGGGGGGAGGGGGGGGGGGGGCAACTTTTCAGCCTGTGAACAGTGTGCAGAATGTTCAGAGCAGGACGAGACACAACGAGTACAGGAAGTTGCTCGTATAAAAACACGCCGGCAGTTCAATTGCTCCAAGTGCAACTGTGTCCACGAACGCGGCAAATTGCGTGTTCCTGTCATCAATTATGGTCCGGAACGGATGATTCCTTTCCCGTAAACATTGGTGTCAGGCTCGGCTGTTTACATTCCTTTCATTCCGGACCATAATTGATGACAGGGACACTTGGCAAAGAGGTGTCGCACGCTTTTTACAGGGACAATTATAAGAACAATGCAAGATCATTTGGTTGGTTTGCTGTTGTACTCATTGTAAAACAAAATCTACTTATTCTGGTTCATTTGCCGAGGTGAACTTTTGCAGTAAATGTGTACTACGGCGGCCCCCTGCAACAGCACTCGCGAAACGTCCACATGACTATGTCAAGGGAAGAAAAATATCTAAAATACTTCTACTTAAGAAAGTACATCTTGAAACGATGGCTTCTACGCACTTTCAGTGTGGGGAAACGGTCTTGCGGGAGCGTGCTTTTTTGGGCGAAGCTTTCTTGTTAGTGCAAGAAAGGCAGTGCACCCTCTGTATGTATGGTGGTGCAGAGATCCGACATGGTTGGAACTTGACATCACGTGTGCGACATGGGTTGCGCGTTGCCTCTTGCAGACTAGAAAGGGCATATACGAAGAGTGCATTCACTTGTAGACTTGGGGCTTCAAACTCTTGGAGGCCACATTTTCAACTGACACGACAATGAAGCACGTATACAGTAAAATACCACTTGAGCGAACGTCACTTAAACGGAGTATTCAGTTGTACGATCTTTATTAAGTTCCCCCGCCGAAGCTCCATTGAACGCTCTGCAAACGCCCTTCATTTTAACGAAATTCAATTGTTGCTCATTTCAGTTCTACTAAAATTTTCTATAGCGTCATCGTGTGTCTCCCACATCATACTGAGTATTTCCACCAGAACAACGTGCACTTTTTCCTGAATATTTGTACGTTGAGAAACATATTTTATTAGCGCGTGACTAAAACTGGCCATCATTTAGCTCTACGTTTACCTGGCTATCTAAACAAGCTAGTATCCAGCGGACTCACCAGCTAGCTTTGCATGCTTAATTGAATCCACAGTTATAACAACCCCTAGCCAAAACTTCAGCCCTACAAGAGCCTTTTAGCTCCAAGAAAGGCGTGTGTATGCATGCTGGTTAATCGCGATCGGCTGAAGGATGATCTGCTTGGAGGAAATGAATGCCTCTGCTGCCCAGCAGACCGCGGTGCCGGACGGGGTTGGAGCTTGCAAACAGTGACCGAGGCCAACCCTACTGAAAAAATTGTATGAGGCAATAACCTCCATTTTCTCGCACAGTCTCAATCAATTCACGTAAGAAATCACTTAAAAGTCGCATATAATTGTGTAAGATCTCATAGTTTCTTGTACATTGACATAAATTATGGAAGATATTTTATGATAATGATGTGCACCGTATGAGGGTCTATGTGATTCGATGAGGTTGTGTGAGGTTATTGCTCCGTAGAACTTTTCGTTTTTCAGTAGGGAATAACACTGCAGTCCTAAGTTCAATAGTGGTGAAGAAGGCTACTGCATTACGAGTAGAATATTTACCGCAAAACGGCTTCTTGGTGCTAATAGAAATACGCTTTCACGCACTTATTTCAGTTCAGTGAACTTTCACTTCAACAAACATTTTCCTAAGGTCCCTTGAATTTCGTTCAAGTGAAGTTTTACTGTATATGTGTTATCACGGTGCAAAGGTGGCCAGATATCAGCGCTCTGCACGTTGCCTGTAGGGAAGGGGAAGGCTTGTGGTGTTCCTGCTCATGAAGTTGGGAACAGCTATGCTGCAGGCGGAGCGAGACATGAGGGACAATGGCTACTCTTGTGGGCAAGTTTGAACCACTCGGAGCAAGATGGGGCACAAAATCAGGAAAAATGAAATATCCACTTCTGTGTGATACAGTTATAGAAAAATGAAGGAAACTGAAATAAAAAAAAAAGCAGAACTAGACTAATGCTATATTAAAGCAGGATAATGCGAGCTTGTTTCATACCCTGAGTATTTAGCATAGTACAATAAATGGCCAATTTTCAAGGCTATTTTATTCACTGTTTTCATATAACATATATGTGGACTCACCCATCATGCTGACCTTTTTTATATATTTTTAGAGGCACTTCTCTTAAGATGAACTCCTCGCAAGATGAACATATTTTTGCTCTCCTCAAGTTTGTCTTAAAGGGAGTCTACTTAGAGTGGGAAGGAAACCAAACCTATGTACATATTGTTTCTGCTTTGAATGTTGAATAGTATGTGTGATATTTGTTTGCTTCACCACGTGCCCGAGTTGACTTGCTAACATGGGCTGCCTTAATGAAAGAGTGAGGAAAAAAATTTCAGGTTTTATGTGCAAAGTACAGTTGAACCCGGATATGTATATCGAATTTTGGTTATATCGAAGTCGCGAAATATCCCCTTGAAAATCACATGTAAAAGTATAGGAAAGCCGCGTCATATATCGAACTCAATTTCACCGGTCGTTCGATATATCGAACTCCGCACCACGCACTCGAAAGCGTACCTTCCCCAAAGAGGACCGCATCACCCTCGGCCATTTGCCGCGTGACGTCTTCACGCCAAGCCACGCGCGGAAGGAATGAGAGGGGACAGTTCGGCGACGGCTGGTCTGGGCAGCGCCGCGCCCATTCCCCAAAGGCGCTAGCATCTGCGGTTATCGTTTCCCGCACGCCAGCACGTGATGTTTGCAAGCCATGTGCGTGAATGAACCAGAGAGAACCGGTAGGAATGAGAGGGGGAAAACGCGATAGAGTGAAGCGCAAGGGTGTGCCCATTCTTTTGCCGAGCTATCTCTCTCCTTCCTCTTTCCCGGCCTTCGTTCGCAGTAGCACGCGCTACGCATGCGCCAAGCCAGCTCAGCCCGTTCTCAGACAGAACATCGGACGCTTTCTCCAACGTGTGTTAGGAACCCTCTGCGCGCGGCTGACGTGGCTTTTTTTTTTTTTTTTTTTGCGAGAGTCATCTATTCTTATCGTTGTGCTGTACGCGCGGCGTAGCTTAAGATATGGCGTTACGAAGCGGCATTTTTTTTTTTACTGCGGGAGTAATTTATCCTTGCGTGTATGAATCGACGAAAGCACGCGGTCAGCTGCGATCATGACACCGGCTTTTAGCATTTTTCGCTTCACACAGCATTTGCAGCTACTGTATCACGCTTTCCAATGATTTTGTGGCAGTAGACTACGCCCGCCCCAAGCGCGGCGTGATAAATCGAACTAGGCTTGTGCAATCAAGCCATCACGGGCAGTCTGCCAAGTTCGCTCCCCGCTGCCACAGGAGCTTTCAAAAGATAAACACGCTGCGACGTTATCGATGCACAGCATCTTGACACGCTGCCAAGAAATGAGCTGTGGATGAGACGACCGAAACAGAGTGGGACATGCAAGCGAAAACGCTGAGATTTCTGCTGCGGCGACACAGAAACCTTGTTTTGAGCTGCCGCGGCGGTGGCTCGAACGGCAGAGGGGTAGAGGGATGCAGTTCCAACAAGTTGGAAATTTTTTGCTCTGTCGCTGCCGCTCGTCGCTGAGATCGCTTAATCGCTTGCATGTGAGCGAGCTGGCCTTAACGTTTTTTTGTTGTTTTTTTTTCCAAATTCTCAAGTGCAAAAGTGGAGGGGGGGTTCATTATGCGAGTGAGGTGATTACGCGACAAATATGGTATCGTTTTTTTCGCACCGTAAGTGCCGTGCCATCCCAAGTCGATTTCTGTATATCGAATTATCGATATATCGAACTATTTCGCGATCCCCTTCGAGTTCGATATATCCAGGTTCGACTGTATATCAATTAACAATCTTTTATATGCAGGTGCCTTAAAGTTCTCTCTTATCAGCCCTTTGATTGTCATATCATCATAATTCTAGTATTTCTTATGCAGCCTAGAAAAGGCACCTGCTTATTCTTGTCCGTACCCCACAGCCAGGGAATCGCCGAGTGTCCAACTCCAGCATGTCGATTCCGGAGTCATTCCGAAAGCCATCACAGCAGCGCAAGGGCAATCAGAAGCTGAAGGCAAGTGAAAGCGTGGCTTCAAGCATGAGCAACCTTCATCGAGGAGTCACAGGAGCTCAAGATTTGACCAAAGTACTTCTGACTGATGACTACTTCAGTGACATCAATCCTCGTTCTATGCGCCGGCTCATGAACATTGTTTATGTCACAGGTGTGTACGGAGTTTTGTTTTGCCAGCTGATTGCTCTGCCACAGCTTTAAGGGGCATCTATGAAAATGTCTGATGGGGCTGCTGAATTTTTGCTTTCAGGACGCCTGTTGAAGGCATTTAACATAGACTTCAATTGGTACCACTTAGCGTCATGGGTCAACATAACTGAGCAGTGGCCTTACCACACCTCGTGGATCATTTTGTATTACGAGTTGCATGAAAATGAAATCGATGATGCCACTTCATTGAGGTCAATCTTTGAAAAGTGAGTGGTATTTTCACATACTATTGCAGCATGCAGCCTAATATATATGTAATTTAATATGTCACTTTTTTCATGTCAGGATCAAAGGAAAAGTACCAACAGGAAAAGATTTGCAGCCACTTTATGATGTGGACCATGACGTCAGGAAGTTTGAAATCTTTTTGAGTTTCCACTCAGCGTCATTGCTAATTAGTGACCTCAAGATCTTCGTGCCTTTCACCATTAACCTTGATCCATACATTCGAAGAGTGATACAAGGTATGTAATAATTTTTTTCAGACGTGTGAAGTAGCTAGTAAGGTGGGCTGTGTTTTTTATATTGAGTACAGCTTCTAGCTTGGTTTAGCTTACAAATACATTTGGATAACAGCAAGAATGCATTCTGTATTGCGTATGGGTATCGCACTTTGTATTCTTCATTAGTTGCCACAGCAATATTTGAGCCCCTAAACAGTTTGGGTTGTTTATTTCTTGCAAGAGGCAGCAAAGAGTTCACCTGAAACTTAAAATGCAGCTCTCAAAACGAATGTGCGAGCATGTTAATAGTGTTGCAAACATTGCATATTGTGTTTGGAGGAATTTTTCAGTGGTAAAGTAAATGAGGACAGAAAGATGCAAATGGCATAAATCCTGTAATATGCCCGTATTTATGCTATCTGTTGTTTTGTGTTCTTTTATTTTACTTCTGGAAAATTCCTCCCAATTTTAGATTGCACCAACGAAACCAACTTTACTGCAAATGTTATGGCATGAATGGATTTATACCATAGGGTTCACTGTCGATTCATATATATTTTTTTTTATTGCACTGATAGTTAGCGTAGTTGCACCATCCCAATTTGCGGATCGAATACTTTGTTCGTAGTTTTGGGAGCAGGCTTTCATTTTTTCACTGGTATTATGCTGGGGGTATGAATTTTGTGCAATGGATGTGATATCGTATTGTTGCTTGTGCCACAGTGTACTGGTTGTAATGAAGAGCAGTGTTGTGAACTTTGATAAGGCTGTGTTTTGTATGTAGATGGAAGTGGAAAGTGCATAACACCACCAGTCACGATAGGGAGCGCATTCTCTTTCCTACGGCCTTCTCAATTGCTGCGGAAGCAATGGGAGCTTTTCTCCTTGAGTTACGCTCTCCGTCTTCGCAAGCGGCATGATCACCTCACTGTTTGCTCCTCGTGCGCTGCCGTGGTTTTTGCCTGGTTTTGTGGTGTCATCAGCTGGTTTCATAGTGAACACACCAGCCAAATGAAAGAAAACAGAACGTAGTTGTTTTAGCTGCATGTCGCCAGTGTATTCTAAACGCGAATGAAGTCTTTGTAACAGAAATTGGCAGCTAGAACCATCAAAATAAAAATTCGGCGAGCAAATATATTACAGATAGTGCTGTCTTAAAGGCAGAAGGTGGTGTATTGATCAATTCTTTGCAAATGTTTCAACACAGAGGGCTATCAAAACTAATTTTATATTTTGTAACATGGTGTGCTGGCAATTGCTGTCAAAATTGGCCTAACTTTCATGAATGCCAAATTTTTTGTTTTTTTGCGTGTTGTCTCATCATATATCTCACCCGAAAATAGCTCTTTCAGATAATCTGAGAAAATAATGCTTTATATTTCGGTGAATAAACTTCCTCTTAGGTCAGCACGCTTCTCCTGTTTAGAGCGATAAATGGAAAATAAGGCGGGGCCTCTCTTGGTGGGTGTGTTTCTTTAGAGGTTTTAAATTCATAAAATCCGTTATGCCAATTTGGTGCCGCTATCGGTACTTCCCAAGTTCTTCAGCACAGTCATGTGCTCTGCGCCGAGACTCTTGCTGCAGGCGAGCTGCTTTTGAAATGCTATATAATTAATGGCAGTTGCGTCTATGCCAGGTAGCCACACACCAGCACATTTGAGCTCATGGGTGCACAAATGTGTTAAGTGTATGTGCTCTTCAAGTGAACATTGTATGACATATTTCAGGAAGGTGCCTTTTTTTATTATACAGCATGAAGCAATTCTATGCCAATAATGACAAACTTAATGGTGTAACACTCTGCATTGTTGCTTGCCAATCTAAGGCGTTTGGAAACCAAAAGCCTTATCCTTCAGAACTCCAGAATGCTTCTAAATTAGTGTTTTATTTTTTTGCTCCAAAGTGCTTAAGATTTGAAATTTAATTGCTCTAGACTACTCATAATTAGTATTCCTCTGGTCCAAAGTGCTCCAAATTAGAAATTTTAGTGCTAGAAAAATTGCATTTTTCCAGTAGCCTCACTGGGCTGTTGCCACATTGTTCAAACATTGAAGGGGTCACGCCGCATACTCATAGTTGTGTCCATTCTGAAAAAAAAAAAAGAAACATTGAATAACTGTCAAGGTAAGTTAGAATCAGGGGTGTGCAAATACTGAAATTTTCGAATACGAATATGGGAAAAAAATGTCTTCGAATATCGAGCGTCTAGTCATTGAAAAGAAAAAGGAAAAAAAATTGAAGAATAGCAAACATTGTCTGCTTTATTTCAGAATTCATGTGGTATTTGTTAATAAAATTAGACTAGAATTGTACTGGAGTGCACAACCTACTGAAAAATCCAGTATGAATTTTTTACAGAGTGCCATATACCAGTTTTTTATACTGGAAGGACCTGCATGAAACCGGGTTGAGCAGTCATATCGCTGCTGAGTACAGTAAACAATCGGTAACTTGGCTTTCAAGGGACCGGGTAACAATGTCCGAATTAACCAAAAGTTAGAATTATCAGATGGACCTAAAGAAACTGCCGAAAACCGTTTGCATCACAATAATTTTATCTGATGGACACCTGCACAAATGGTTGTCCACATTTGAAATGGAACCAAAGTGAGAACAATGTGTTTCCCAGTTTCGTTAAGTGCCTTGCTTTGTGCACACTGTTGGGAAGGCCCTTTTCACAAAACGGCCTCATTGCATTCGGCAATGCTTCACTGCACAGTGCACTCGGTCAAGTTTTGTGGTGAAGCATGCAGTGCGGTGAACTGCAGCGAATTTGAAAGCTTTCAGTGTATTTGGCAATTTAATATGAATGTTAAATTTTTGAATATTAATCGAACGACATGCATAATGGATTTGTATTCAAAATTTGGAATATTCGCACACCCCTAATCAGAATATAACTTTTGTGTTAAAGAGGCTTCGTATGAAAGTGAGTTGAGCAGAGCATTCTCTTGTTCATCGCAAGAACAGACTTTGCTGTTGTGGCGGTTAGGGCTGGAGCGGCACAACAGGATCTGGCCTCTGCCCTGACAAAGCCTTGGGCAGGGACATCCACACCCCAGGCAGAGACAGTAAAATGTCATGTTAGAGACGGGGCCTGCTGGCCCTTTAGCCAGCAGCCCACAAGGCTTCTGCAGTTTCATTGCACACCTCCAGCACCTCTGAGCATTCGATGGACACAATGCTACCTTTGCTCTAGCTGCAGCGGCAGCATACCTCTCTTAAGTATAAAAAAAGAGAGAGAAAACCCAAATAACTGACCCTGACAAATCTGAAATCTAAGTTGTTGAATAATCAGAAAGAGCAAATGCAATCAGCTGTCTGGCCTTTACCACCTATGGAAGGCAATTGCCTCTAGCCTATGCAATAGCGCGATAACGTGAGACAAGGCGACACTTCCTGTTTGTTTTCTGCATAAGTTTTCAAATCACATCCTCATAACTCGATGAACATCGCATTCCTTATACATTGGAACTGTTGTGGCCTGGTTAAAAACTGCATTTATGTAACAGACCTTTTAAACTCATTTCTTCCTGTTGCTTTATGTTTACAAAGGACCAGCTTAGGACCACAACACAACAGCATTCTAAAGAAATAGTCTTGTTTTAACAGAGAGCGAACAAAAGGCTCTGTGATGGTGTAGCTATTATAGTACAGAGCAGTGTTGCAACTGTGGAAGTCAAGTTAAAAATGGAATATGAAGCTGCAACAGTCTCTGTTGCAGCTTATATGCAATAATATGCAGCTGTTGCATGGTATTTTAATAAACAATATGTTCCATATAGTTTGAACCCCATTTAATAGTCACACTTAATGACTTCTGGGAGAAAATGCAGTTGCTGACATTTCCTGGGTTTTTAGATTTTTGAAGGAAGCAAAGCTTTTGTACAAATTGGTAAGATTTTAGGCCATTTTATAATGCAGACACATTAACCTTGTGTTTGGTGCATGAAGGCTTTGGTTGCTGATGTACCATTAAATGCAACACAACACTTTGAAAGCCATGTGGCTTCCATTGTGCATTGATTTGCAGCTATAAATTGAGGCTTGCTTGGAACTGTTTCTGCATATTCCTGACAGACTGCATTGCTAAGGGAAACAGCTTGGCAGTTTTGTCATTTCAAACCTAGCGGAACCGTATTTGTATTTCATTTGGGTTTTGGTTATGCTAGGTTTCCCTTTCTTTTGTTTGACATATTGACATGCATGGCAAATTTTATTTGTCTTTACAGAGAGGTATCAGTCTCAGTCTGAAAGTGAGAAACTTGTTCACAAATGTGGGTCTGGGCCATTTGTGCCACCAGCACCACCTTTGGGACCAGTGGGCATGATGGGCCCAGCAGGGGCACCGTGGGCGCCATTGAAAGCTGAACTGCTGTACCCACAGGCCCCATCGACCCCTGTGATGCCATCAGAGCCTTACCAACAGCAGCCATATCATGTCTGGTGGTCAGTTGGTTCACCAGGCACATCAAGCACCATGCCTATGGCACCAGTAGCACCTTTAATCAGAGTTTGGAACGTAAGTTTTTCTTCTCTGATCATCATCTGAGCTTTTGACTCTCACCTTTAATGGGTTTTTCTTGCTAAGCTCACAGCATGTAGCATTCTTTTCCTGTTTTTCATTGCCCTTCTAAGTAGAACAAGCATGCCACTGCTTGTTCTGTTTAGAGAAATTAAGACACACTTGTCCTTAATGAGAACATAAAGGATGCTGAGGCTGACATGTGTGTAGTGAAAGCAGATCAGTTTAAAAATATGTGTGTGGTAACTCATTTATAGTTGATGTTATCTAAGGCCTTGAGCATCAGCACTTTGTTTCTAGGAGCCGTTTACCGGCAGACTGAGTGCCTTGACTGTGGAGGGTGTATCGAACCTTCTTGAAGGCCTTGAAGGCATTGACAAGTCACGGGTCCCAGACTACCAAAGCACATTGACGCGGCACAACATCCATGGCCAAGTATTGTTGACTTGCAACATCTCTGAACTGCGTGAGGTGCTCTCCATGACCTTCGGGGACTGGGAAATCTTCAAGATGGCCATCCTGTCCTTGCGGGAGCAAGAATTTCAGCGTGCGCAGCCCAGTGCTGCACCAGAGGATGTGCCTCCCATACCATTCTCTCGAGAACGCACTCACTCTGTATCAACAACAGTTCCAGGTAAGCGTTCTTTTTAACGTGCCACGCTTTTTTTATTTTTAATTCACTTTGAATGGGCATCATACACGAAGAGGGAAAGTGAGCTTCACACAAACAAAGCAAGAAGTGCATTTTGGTAAGAATCCTGAACAAGTGGCAGCATTTAAATTATGAAGTCTTTATAGTTCTCATTGCAGATATTTTCCATCAGAACATTATACCGTTTTGTTAAAATATGTCTGTTCATGCCAAGTAGTCCAAGGCCAGCAAGGTGTAGCTCGGAAATGGTTTCTCGGAAATTTTTATGCAATGCATGCATAGGTGAATTCATGCAATTCTTGATGCAATTCTTGATGCAATGCAACTGCAAATGCTGGTCTTCAGTAAGAAATCACGCAGGGGCAGTTCCATATATAAAGAGGTGAATAAAATACAATTACAGTGTGTACTATTCTGCTTGGTTACTTAGATAGTTTAAATAATTTTTTCAACTCAGCTGTTCATTTTTGTCATAACTGAGAAATGAAATGGTAGAACCCTTTTATAGTAAAGTCACTGGGGACTGGCAAAAATCTTTACTATATCAGGGTCTTTACTATATCAGTTGTCGCTGATGACATGGTTCCGAAGATGCAGTCTGGTAATTAAATGGCTAGTTACTGAGCATGTCTTGTTGCTTAATGAAAAAAAAAAATAAAACTCCAAAATGCCTTCTATCTCTCTCTCTTATCGCCTCTTCCTGCCATTTTTTTTTTTTTTTTTTAGTTACAATATTTTTTGTTTACATCTTGTGGAAGCACCTCTTAAGCATGAAGGGCAACATGGCTACGAATACAACCCAGTTTGATTTCATATGAAAACCAAAGCCTTTCATGAACATTGCATCATCTTTTGCCGTCTCTGTCTTTTAAAAGGCAATAGATGAGAAATGCATGCGGCAGTCAAGTGCTGCAAAACACCACATGCCGCGCCTCCAGTTTTTGCCACTGCTGCTTCATGCTTCGTGATGCACAGTACTGCGAATGTTTGGCCGATTCTTCCCTTCCCTATTTCTCGCTGCGCTTTACTCTTATTTACTTTCTGAACGTACCACGCCGTCTTTTTTCCATGTTTGTAAACAGCTTTGCATTTTTTTTTCCCCTACGTGCTGCATGCTTCTCCTCACGGCTCCAAGGCTTACATTAAGTTGGCTTCTTCCGAGTGCTGTTTAGCTTAGTGGTAAAGCCATTTAAAAGAGCAATCAGTGTTTTTGTTTTCTTCAAAAAAAAAAAAAGCCTTGCGACCCTAGGTAGCGCATGTGCCAATGTCATTTCATGGGAAGTCATCGCTTCAGTCATACACACTTTACTACAACCGATTTTTACCAAAAATGTCTTTATCATAAAGGCGGAAAAATGTACAGTTGTCTATGGAGGACGACCTAGGACTTCAGTTTCACTTTACTATATCTGAGTTCACTATAGCATGGTTCTACTGTAGTATAATAAAGAACTGGATTGAATACTACTGCACCTCACAATAAAAAAGAATTACAGGACAGAAAAAACAGTTTAACCATCTTTTGAGTTTACCCATGAAATTGCTAGAAATGGCGAATTTATTCAATGTAAGCTATCATCAACCCCACCAAGAAGTAGAAAACGACTTTATAAGCACTGAGAAGGCCTTGGATATTGCATCAGACAAAATGTAACTAAATTCAGCAAATACTAAATCGAATTTCTGACACCTACTCGTTAAGGGGAAGACCTAAGCAATTCTGTAGGATAAAAGCATGTGCTCAATTTTATATTTTTAGTCTATATAGTGCAATACTTAAAAAAAGAGTGACTGATGTTTATAAAGTGCTGAGAACTGTTTTTAGGGGATGTCAATAAAAATCGAAGATGCTGTAGTTTTAAATTCAAATCAAATTTGTCCATTTTTTAATATTATTGACTTTTGGCTGATTTCAAAATAACGTAGAGAAAGAGCGGACAACTCTAGAGCTACAAATTTTACCCAGAATAAAGAGCAAGGCTTTTATAATACAGAGAAAAAGTTTCAGTGACAACACCTTATTACGTTGCGCCAGAATGTAGAGCTGAATATTGACAATTTTCAGGACAAGTGCTCAATTTTATATTTATTTTTATAATTTTAAACGATATAGTGAAACACCTTTTTTAGTCCCTAATATTTATGAGGTACTGAGACGGAGATTTGAATAAAAGTCAAAGGTGATGGTTTCTTAAATTGAAATCAGAGTTGTCTCTTTTTGCTGTTTTCAAATTTTGGGCAATATTGATGCATTGGGGAGAAAATTCCTCGTAGTCTAGAGCTTCAAATTTCACCTTAATATAAGAATGTAGCCTGCATAATAAAGAGAAAAATATTTTAGTGACAGTTGCATAAGGCATTGCGCCAGAATGTAGGGTTGAAAATGGACTTTTTTGCAGCTTGTCGTTCCTGGAGCAATGTTTGCGATTTTTTGCTAGAACAACATGCAGCAACAAAAAATGCTTTTAGCAGCTCTTCTAAAAGCAAATGTTGCTTAGCTTCATTGAGTGAAAAATAATGCACGGCAAAATTTTTGTACGCGAGCAGCATTGCTCCAAACTTTTGGAAATGGCAAAAACTGTGTTTTCCACCTGTAGGGATATATGGCTTTTGTTCTGAGAAAACCATGCTCTATCTTGCTAAACTAAGGTGATTCCTCTGTGTCGAGACATTTGCTCATCACATATAACACATGTAACACACACATATATGGCATTTAATGAATACACGAACGTTACCTAAGAGGCAACATCATCGACTGCAGTAAAGTCTCAAATGAGTTAACGCATGCCATCCGCAATTCAGCAGCAGCTGCCATCGTCACCATGCCACAGCTCTGACACATTTCATATTAAGACCTCTCTCAAAAGAAAACATTGGGCAAAGGTCTATCTGGCCTGGGGTGCAATATAAGCTGAAAATGAATGCCAACCAAGTTAACTCTTGTAAGAAATATGACGTTTTAAAGCCTACTTGGTTTCTTCATTACGGTGTGACTGTGGAAGATTTGAAACTTGGCTTGGCGCTATTAACATTTGCGGAAAACACATTAGCAGAGCCTAATTGGCAGCTGTGGCAGACACACTTTTGTGAAGAATCCTTCTAATTACCTAGCTAATTACCAAGCTCACTAATTAACTTTTAATTATTGTGTTGGGTGGTTAGTCTCCATGGGGAAATTGAAGGATCGTGAACTAGTCGATGTTATGTCAGAGGTTTTGAAACTAAGAAAAACTCATTTTCTAAAGCCCTTGTACCATGAGGAATTCCCACGCTTTTTTCCATGTGAAACCATAACTGAGAGCAAGAGATGCGCAGGAACACATTTCTTTGCCTTATTTCTTAGCATAACTTTCAGCTCTCTTTTTAATTGGCTGGTGCATGCTGCAAGTAGTGCATTCTACTTTGGGCTGTAGGTTTTATGACAAAAAAAAAAAAAAAAAAAAATGGGCTTGAATATAATGCTACTGTAAAACAATATCTTGGGAAAATGTGCCCTAGCAAAACAGTGCACATAATAAAGATACTACGTACTATTCTTCTTACAAGCTTTGTGGCTATAAATGGGCATAGCTGTAGGGAAGAAAATAGTAAAATAAGGTGAAAATAGGAACATTATGTGTCATTTGGTGATCTTCATGGCACTCGGAAGCACGTAATAATAGTGATAGTATTGCACTACACAGTAGGCTGAAAAAAAAAAAAAAAAAAAAAAAAAAAAATTAGAAGAGAGAAATCAGCTTTTTAAGTGCAGCAAAACATCTCAAGAGAATAGTGTGAAGCGTTTAGGCAATTTTATTTGTCGGATTGCAGCTAGTCATGTTTGCGGCTAAATTTTAATAATGTGGTAAATAGATAAATGTTGACAGCATAGTACATACGGGTTTACTAATACTCAATAAATCTGTTGTTGGGTGAATAAGGTAATTCACCCCACTGGCTACTGTTTACAACTTTGTGGCTTTTGCCATGTTTGGGTCAGTATTTAAAACTATTAGTTTTTCCTTCAGGTGATCATACAGATTCCAAAGCAAAAGACAAAACAAATGATAGTTCAGAGAAGTCTGATAAGTCTGCACACTCCCAGACAACTGGAAGACGACCAAATTCATCGCTTGAAAAACAGGCAAGTCTTTAGCACTCAAAATTTTTGCCTTTGTGAGTGGTGGGCTAATGCATAAGTAATGGATTGCTTTAATTAGCAATCAAAAATTTAGAGGACACAGAGGTCTGCTCACCCTGCTCTTCTCTTCTTCCATCATTACTGCTTGCTGCATACACTGAGCCTGTGTCATCTTTAGCGACATACCTCCAAGGACGCCCTCTCCCGCAGCTTATAGAGCTGGACACACGCGGTGTTGATTCGGGCTTCATTCCAGCCTGATCTGTGGACCTGTCTAGACACGTCTGCCAAGTCTGCCGTCATGCTTAGCCATGTTATGTGACCAACTCACCTGTCAGCTGCTAACTACCACCTGCCAACTGTCAGCACACCTGTCAGCTGGGCATTGTCCACATGGGTCTCACGACATCGCGTGTGAAAATGCTGGCAGGCATTGGATTTCTGCTCCAGTGATATTTCTATGCTATATTGTCAAAGAAATCTTTATTATTTTTTTTTTTTTAAGTCAGGTCATTGCTGCTTGAAATAGTGCTGTCTGCTGGGATTCTGGCTGAAGTAGCCAATATCACATCCTCTTTTTAGCCCAAATAGCAGCTGCGAGTTCCTAAAGCAGAGCATTGTGTTGTTATTCGGATAAATGACCTGGCTGCTATTTTTTAGCTGTACTCCATGCATCAGTTGTGTGAATCATTGTTCCTGCCTGCGTCATTCGTTGCAAAGAGCAGTCGTAAGCTAACTTCTTTGTGGTTGCTGGTAGGCTACCTTCCAATCTATTTTGCTCATTAGTTTTTCTGATTTTAAAAAGCTAGTAAGAAATTTTAAATCTTACCTGCAAGTCAGAACAGGAAATATGGAATGAAACTGGTGCTTTTTTATATATGCTTTTGTTTTATGAAAGGTATGTTTGCTTACATTTTAATGATAATTGCATAAATATACCAAATTGTATAAGCTTACTATAAAAGGGCTGCACAGCACATGCACTTCCAGGAGTGCTGGAGCAATATTCTACTGCTGCAAGGGAGTATGCCTCTTCCACCATGCATTGCATGGGCAGCTTTAGGTGCAAACCATTTTCACCTCAAGCATGGTTGTCAGAGGGGCAGATTTGTCGGTGACTCTGCAAGGGGCAGCGGCTGGGAGGCAGCTACTAGGGGCAGTTGCTAGGGATGGTTGCTGGAGGTGGGCTATGACAGGCAACTGCTGGGGACAGTTATAGAGGTTTTCTTCTTTCTTTGGTGCATTTCTTATACTTTGTCGGAAGCTGTATTTTTATTATTTTTCTATGGCAAATTTCTACTGAAAGCAGGGGGTGCACAAATTTTGTTGGTGTGCAAAATGGGGTGCTGGCTTAGCATTGTTCGTGCAATGTTCATCATGGCTTGGATACCTACAGGTGACAATGGAGGAGAGCTTGATTGTTGGTGCCTTGGAGACCCTGAGTGAAGAAGCCATGGAAGACACTCTTGATGAAAGTGTAGCCCCACATGCAGGATTTCATCATTCGCAAGTAGGCCCTTCAGTATTTGCTTTGCAGTCTCATAGTTTATACATTTGTAGCTTCATGTATACTAGTGAGCTCTGCTACGTTGTCATCATGACATCTTCTTCATGCGCATGCGATGGGTGAACTGTAGTTAACTCACTTCGGAGCACGTCGCAAATACAGGCAGCCAAGCCATAGTGGGTCACTGTTGGATTACTATTAACACGCAGTGTATTTGGTGGCATATTAATGAGGTGTGTGATCATTTTTATTGCTTATTTTATACTTTAGCCTTACACTAGCACATAACCAGCAGCTCTAATTGGCTTTGAAAACTCCTGAATGGCTAAGATGTAGCACAGCTTGGTAGCTTGATCCAACATTCGATTGTTCAAAGAATTAAACTCTTTTGAAGATGTCTGCATGGGCATAAAGAAAAAAATATTCAAGGGATTATAATTGATGCATTTAATTTAAAACTAATTTTTAAAGATTAGTACAATAATAGGGTACATGATTTAATCATAATCTTAATGACAACATGCTGGTTGTTTAGGTTTAGACAAGAGACTTGAGGGCGATGCCTTTGCGCGAGGGCCTACAAACATAGGTTCGCAGCAATCGTAAAAGCAAAGGTAATTGACTGCTCCCACCATCATCGGGTATCAATGGTAACACACAAGTTGGGTCAAAATTCAAGCATGGGAAAGGTTCAGTGATGCGCCACACCCGTAAAAAAGCTTCTTAACTGGCTCTTCCGGTCATTGTGGAAAAGGAATAGATCTCGGGGAGACAAGTGGGATATGAAAGGCCTTAGGATTTTAATACCTATGATACGCATGCTGCGAAAGCTAGAAAATATGTATTGTAATGATGGGAGATAAATTGAGTTATGCTTTTTCCTAATAAATTTTATCTCTTATTGCCAGTTTTCAGATGTAGTCCAAACCATCAGGTTATGTGGGATGCACAAGAGTACATATACTAGAAATTAAACTAGCAGGCATTGGGTTTACACTCGGGGTGTGCTGTAAACATCCTGATGTTAAGTTGGTATTTTTGTACCGTGACATTGTGTGCATGAAAGCATTTCTTGGGTACTTATATTCATCCACTCTAAAGAGGTGAAAGCCAGTGAGGGAATGTGTGAAAGATGAAGCATGGTTGAAAGACCACATGAATGCAGTTTTGTTGAAATAGTGGTCACCTACCAGGTATACACCAGTTATAAAAATTTTCAGATGAGTGCTTAATTTGCAAAGCATGATCATTGAAAAATTTACTGGTGTGATGAGGGATAAAAGAAATGGACAAATTCAGTGTCACAATGCTACCTGCCGCAGTAGCTCACTGGTTAAGCATTCGGCCGTGGAGGCGGATTACCTGGGTTCGAACCTAGCCATGGTGGCTACGTTTCATTGAATGATGTACGCTTTTATTATCTCTATTAATTCGAAGCCCTCTACTACAGCATCCATATTAGCCTTAGTCACTTCGGGATGTTAGAAACCTCACATGGCACATGCGCGACCACTTATAATGACCTCAATTATAACGAACGCTCTGTTATTACAAATGAAGGTGGGGCTACCATCCAAATACGTATTACGGCGGGGGCATTGAGTTTCAGGTATAACGAACAACCACTGCTTCACAACTCGGTTAGAGCAAACGTGGAGGCACCGTAAACATTAAACTCGACCAAGCTGTCCAAAAATTTGCGCTTCGTGCTGGCGTGGCGATCAAAGAGAGTTTGCCAACTTCACGGCACACAACCTCCCCCTGTTCTGCTACTTTCCAGCACCCCCCACCCTCCCCCTTCTCCGGGAAAGAATAATTTAAAAAAACACATAAAAATGAAGCACTGGAACTGCAGAAGGAAGGCCTACCATATGCCGATGAGCATGTTGGCTCTGTCTTGTGGTATGACTTGCTGGCCCAGTTAGTCGCGTGGCATGTGTCGATTCCCCATTCAGCGTTCTGCCTTGTTTGTGCGCTGCTGTAGTGAGCAGACAGTGCGCAGTTGATGGGTTGCTCCTTTGTACAGTTGTTACATTCTTGATGCACATGGTTTACACTCATTGCTGCATCTTTAGAATTTTGTGGAGAATTGGAAGCTTCGAGATACCTTCATTGCAAGGCGCCGAGAGCTACAAATCCACCGAGTGTAATGGCAGACTGTGCAATGTTGCATTGCTGGGAAAGTGGCTAATAATAAAATAAAACAAATAAGAAGCAGACCTAAAATCAAACCCAACAGCACTCTGGAAGAAACATTCAGAATATGCAGTTTTGGGGAACTAAAAAATTGCATATTGTGAGCATTGAGAGAGATGGTAGGGGTTTTTAAAATGCTAGTAACATTGTGCAAAGGTTAGAGTGAATAACTGACCAGAGGCCTTACAAAAAAGTCTGTGATTATGGCATGAGCTTGGAAACCTGTCTATGAAGGGTGGCCTTTATCATAGGCTAATTCAGATACTTCTGCAATGGCGCTGAGGCTAGTGCAAAAGCCATGTTGACATAAATGTAAAAAACTTCATTTGAATACAATGGCATTAAACGATGGAACATATTAAGGCATGCTGACAGAGTAGCCACTGTAATGTTGCATATTTTTGTGAAGCAAGGAAACTAAGTGTAGATGTTTCTTTTTGCCAGGTGTTGAGCCCAATCTTGTCTGATCCCGGTGAAGGGGAGGAGACAAGTGGAACCGCAGGGCGTACAACAGGGGATAATGAGGTGGATGTCGTCTACCTGAAAATGCCTCATGGGTCCCCAAAGTACAAGTAAGTAAAGTGTTTAAGATAACTGTATCAAGGCAACTATTTGCTCATATGCAGTAAGCTGCCTTATGGGCACTGTGCAGGAGTAACTCGCGCCGCGATGCGAACTGCCCTCGCGGCGGTAAAGAGATTTTTGTAGTGGCCGGTGCGCCCTGCCACGCCGCGGAGATGCGCCGGATCTGCTGTGCTGGAGTCGCATTCACCATTCATTCTTTCTTTTCGCGGCATTCTATGGTCACAAATGAATTGCTTGGTTGCAGTTGCTGGGTTGCTCGTTTGCTCACGTTTTCACTGGCCTGATTAGATATTTTTTACGTCCCCAAATAAGCGTTACGAAGCGAAGCGACGCCAAGTTTGGATCGCTGCCGTCTAACAAGCAATGAGCTGGCAATCATCCCCGGATTTGCCACGTCCAGATTTTCCACGAAGCATTTTTCCCAAAAGAGGGCACACTATGTTCACCTGCGTTAGCAGTGTTTCTTTTTCTCAACTTGTCAAAAGAAAAAGAAATTGGGCAAGTCATAGCCACCTGCACTATCTGCATGGTGCCAATTGGCATTCGTTCTGTGCACTTACTATTTTTTTTTTTTTTCTCTGAGTAATGTGACATTACGTCCTGTCTAATCTCTTTCCCAGCGATATGCTGTCATGTAACTTCCTTTCTATAGTATAGTTCTGCGCATATTTCATGTTGTATGTCTTCGTGCGATTTCTTTTGTCGGGGTGGGTGGGCCTTCGTCAGGTCTCAATACACCTTTTGCCTGCTCTCCCTTAGTTTTCATTGCTTTTGTAATGCAAACCAAACAATGTGTGAAAAAAGAAAAAAACTTCCCCATGATGATCAAGTACCAGCTGTCCGCTTCGCTCTCCTCAGTTGATGTGATTCAGAATCATAGTGCCTCTGTCTGTCATTCCATACACTCTATTGTTAATGACCCTTTGATGTCTACTGAGCTGTTGAACCTCAAATGATGAACTATTTCTCATGCCATACTGCTCAATCAAGGCTAGTAACTTAGGTATACGTTACTTTTTTTTTACTTAATAGTGGACGCTCTGAACAGATCTTGCATTCATTACACGCTATCCTCCAAACAAGTGGTCGAGCGACTGGCTGCCACCGGTTACCTTCCCTGTCCTAACTTAATTTTGTGGCAGAGAACTCGAAATTACAGTTAAAGAGGCAATAAGTATCGGTAAAAAAAAAAAAAAAAAAATCTAGCATTCAAGTCAGGATTTGAGGCAGGACGTTCTTTCAACGAAAGAGAAAAGTAGGCATAATATAATCCCTGCATGCCTGACAGAGAGGAAAACATACATGTGTATTAGAAACCGTAGATCGCTTGTGCAGTGCTGTAGTAGAGTTTTCCATTCTCATAGCTGTGTCACTGTATCAGCGACCACATGCGTGAGCACCGCATGGACAGAGCAATCAGTGTAAATCTGCCATCCTTTCCTTTATCGTCGAGAAAAGTGACAACCGCCTAACCAGAAAAACAGCTAAAGCATTTCAAAAGTCTTCTGCTTAATGTAAGTGCCTGTGGCATTGTCAAGCCCCGTAGTCGATCTTTAGTTTTCAGGCTTTTTGCATTGTTTATTTTTTTTTCCTGGCTTTTTTCTCCTCTTCAGCTCCAGCTTCTATCATTCCTATTCTTTTCCCCATACTCGTTTCATCCTTCTCCGCCGCTCAGTTCTCCGCAGCTTTCCTTTTTCTTTTTTCTTTTTCTCAGCCAGTCTCGCTTGGAGCGTTCAAGGCTGGCTTTGTATGAAGCTGTACACCACAAGTGGGAGGAGGGGTGTTCGCCACAAATGTTTTTATATTTTTCTACATTTTTTTCGTGTTTTTATCCCCTCCCCTTCTCTTTTTGCTCGGCCTTCTCCTTCTGTCGTCTTCTGTTTCTCGTGTTTCCAGCCTAGAAATAAACGCCCAGCATGCAGCCAGGGTGCTTGTTTGTGTCTTTCCGTCTTGCGTCGTGTGGCTCCCGCATTGTTTGTGCTTTGCTACATCACTCTAGCTGGCCGAAACTGCCACCATTTCGCTGCGCAGACCCCGATTACATTCCCACGGCCACCTCTTTCAAGCGCTCGCCCTGCCCTGGCTATGGTGGCCAGATTACCAGGCGGCAGCGCCAGCCACTACAAAAATCCTCCGGCGCCCACTCGTGGCGCTGCCTGTTCGCTACGAGTGCTGCCCCTTGTGTTTCTGCACGGTGCCCATAGAGAAAAAAAGACCAGAGGAACAACTTGCTTTATGTGGTCACAGTTTTTCATATGGGCAGGTGGCAAAGGGATGAGAGAGAAACTTCTCTCTCCACATTTAGGGGAGAGGAAGGAGAGGGTGGGAAGGGGCGGGTGAACTAGTGTCTTGGGAGTTTGTGGCGAAAGCGGAAAAATGCACAGCCAGAAACGCCGTGCAACAAACCCAGAGATTAGCTGCCGTGAAGGAGGTGGTTATGATGAGGCTGGAGGACATTGCTGCCTGAGGATGCTTCCATGGCAGAATGCAGGACTTTATAGCTAAGCCAGTGCTATAACAGTTTTTGCTAATTCATATGCTAAGTCAGTGTGAGTCATGTGCCTAGCTCTGCTAATTTTGTATGTCATCTGGCAGCTTTATAAAAAAAAAACAATGTTCACATTTGGCTCAGGTCATGCCATGTCATACAATGTACATTGTTGGTGTAAACTTATCACATTCGAAGCGGTGGTCTTGTGGTAGAGCATCTGCCTCGCATTCGGGAGGCACCAGGTTCGATCCGCAGTGCCACCGGGTACCCACCGGTTTTCCAATGGATACAAAACTTCTCCTGGCCTGGTGCTCGGCTATTATATAATGAAATGCTTGTGAAAAGGATCGACCAAAAAAGGGCCACATATCGGCTTCTGCCACACGAGGCAAACTTATGGTTTTGTGATTGATGTCATCATCATCACTGACCCATCAGCACAACTTTTTCTAAACTGTTACATAAACTTTATGTAATAGTCTTTGTAGAGAATCAAAGCTATCACTGTTATTCATAGTGTAATAGTAAAAAAAATAAGAGCATGATGGTTGTACTAATAGGATGACTGTGAATGGTAGCGAGCGCAGTGTATTAGCTTTCCAAATGTGAATTTTCTTATCTTCCATTCTTTCTATGGCCTCTTTCTTGAGGCTAACAGTATTTGTAAATATAAAAATATTACCGGCAATAATTACCATTTGTGGAAATTACTAGTCCTGTAATAGTGAAGGCTTCTTACACTGAATTCTCTCTTCATAAAGGAAAGGAAAGAGAACTGTTTTGACAATAAGGAAGGGATCATTCCACATCGAATGGTCCAGCATTTTTTCGACCATGAATTTTGTTGAAAAAATCTCGCAGGTTTCCTACATTTAAAAATTACACTTACCGGCCTACTTTTATTTTGCAAAATGTTTTCACGTCCCATTGACACTTTTATTTTTCTATATAACTTTCCTTGGTTTGTTAAGTAGAGCTCAAGGTTATTGACGCTTTTTATTGCACATTTTTGTTTGGGCCTTTAAGGGTAGTTTTTTTCTGCTCAAAACTGAGATTTTTGCCTAGGTATGCTGTTTGGAATCTTTTCCTTGTGAGCATGTTGGTTATTTTTGAGCAGAAATATTTTCTCATTGTCGCCAATTTCATGAGCTATTATCGTATGCTAAAATATTGCCTCTATGCTTTTGAGCTTCCCAAAAAAAAGTTTTCAAATTCTCTAATTTTCTGTTTTTCTCTGTTATGAGTGAATTAGAAATAAATTCTTTTGTGACTATCATGGCAATCCTTTGTTCTTCAAATATGACCACTAAAAGAATTCAGCGATTAAAAATACTTCTGCTAAAAAATGTTCATTGCCTTCCCTACCGGTTATATAAATAAATAAAAGTGCCATCAGGATGTGAGAATATAAAAAAAAGAAAGCGCGCTGCTAAGTGTAATACTTAAGTGTAGAATATTTTTTGCAACAAAATCCATCATGTTTGAAAAAAACGGTGAATTTTTTTGCATGGAATGACCCAATAACCTTAGTCTAAGCGGAGAAACCTGTTGGCAGCATTAGCTTACTTGGTCACCATTTTGTCATTATTCAGCGTGGCCACTGGAGGTCAGGCCGCTGGAGACTGTGCGCTGCCTGAAGAAATTCCTCCATCTGTTGTTATGTTAAAGAACACGGTCTATGTGCTTGTGGATGGTGTGGCGACAGTGGCTTTAGTGGATACCGGGGCAACCATTTCAATAATGAGTTTATCGTTTAAGAAGCAGTTAGGACGCAAAGTTATGTTTGTTTGGGACAGAAATGTGAATTTTCATGGCGCGGGTGATGAGGTGTTGTGTCCCCTGGGAATGTGTAGTGCTTCGGTGTCTCTGGGTGGAACGGTAGAAGAAAGATGGCACATGGCGCTTTTGCGTCGACTATCACCGCCTGAATGCTGCAACAAAGAAGGATGTGTATCCCCTTCCCCGGATCGATGACACCATAGATTGTCTGTTCTCCGCATCATATTTTTCATCCGTCGATCTGCGATCGGGATATTGGCAGATCCCTATGCACCCTGACGACAAGGAAAAAACGGCTTTTATCACACCCGATGGCCTGTTTGAATTTAATGTAATGTCTTTCGGGCTCTGCAATGCCCCTGCAACTTTCGAGAGATTTATGGACGCTGTCCTACGGGGACTAAAATGGCAAATATGTATGTGCTACCTCGATGATGTCGTCATTTTTGGCCGGACATTCAATGAGCACAATGAACGCCTCGCTCTCGTGCTGGACTGCTTCAAAAACGCCGGTCTAGTACTTAATTCGAAGAAGTGTCGCTTCGGTGAGCATCAGATTTTGGTACTAGGACACCTCGTCGATCGTGAAGGCGTCAGACCTGATCCTCAAAAGACCGCGGCCGTTGCATCGTTTCCAACACCTCAGAACGTGGAGGAACTTCGAAGTTTCCTAGGACTGTGCTCATATTTCCGCCGCTTCATTCCCCCTTTTGCTGACATTGCCAACCCGCTCATGTGCCTTCTCTACAAAGACGCTCCCTTCGAGTAGACATCAGAGTGTGACTCTTCTTTTTGCCAGCTCAAGTTTTTACTAACATCACATCCGATTCTCCGGCATTTCAACCCTTCTGCTCCAACGGAACTGCACACGGACACCAGTGGTGTTGGCGTTGGTGCTGTGCTGATTCAGCGTTACGGCGACAAGGAACATGTTATTGCTTATGCCACTCGTTCCTTAAGCAAACCTGAACACAATTACACAATTACTGAGCAGGAATGCCTCGCGGTAGGTTTCGCTGTTATGTATATGGGCGGCCCTTCACAATGGTCGCTGATCATCATTCCCTGTGCTGGCTGATAAACCTCCGTGACCCATCTGGCCGTCTTGCACGATGGGCAATCCGTTTGCAATAGGTTGGGGCGTAACAATAGGTTATGCACATTTGTGTGCTCACAGGAGCAGCATTAAATTATTACTGGCAATATTATGTTGCACTTACTGGTGGCCAGCTTACAGATGATCCTGTGTTCAATACATTGCTTCACAAATACCTTTTACCCTGTACTACTCAACACATCATGCATGATGCAGGCTGTAAAAAGGTGAATAGTTTTTATTTATACCTGTAGAAAAATATCAGTCTCTCATTTTACTGCAGAAGCAGCCATTTCCGATGCATTTATCAAAGCAAGGTTAATATGGCAGCTGCCAGAGGTGCCTCCAGAGGCCTGCTGGAATATAGCTGTTGCAATCCTGTGGCAGCGCGAACAGATCTACGTTGCTGGCCATTACAGGAGAGCACTGTGCTATCACATCAATTCCTCCACTCCTGTCCTGTCACCTGTCACAACATTCCCTTCACACCCCTCCTGAAGTGCTTGGCTATCATCAGCACAGCTGGAAGACTAGCTTGCCTTGGTCAACTAGGTGCAGGATATCTTGAATAAATAAAGTCTCTCTCTCTCTCTCTCTCTCTCTCTCTTTATATATATATATATATATATATATATTTATTTATTTAGGTGTGTTCAGATAAGAACAATTATTGAGGTCCATGACCATTGCTTGTTTTCGATGAAATTTTTATATGTGGTGGGAAAATGTCTTGACACAAAGGAATAACCCTTAGTTTTTGAAAGATATCCAGTAGTTTTCTCAAAAAAAAAATTGTATATCACTAGAGGTGGAAAACGCAGTTTTTGCCATTTCAAAAAGTTGCAAGTTTGGAGACCTGCTGCTTCCACACAAATTTTATTGGCAATTATTTTTTACTTAATAAATCTATGCAACTTTTACTTTTATAAAATTTATTAGAAAGTCAATTTGTTGTTGCTGTTGATTTCGTAAAAAATCGCAAACTTTGCTTCAGGAGGAATTCGCTGCAAAAATGTTCATATTCAACGTTACATACTGGCACGATGCTTTAAGTTGTTTGCACTAAAGCTTTTTCTTTTTATTATATGGGTTACGCTCATGATTTCACACAAAATTTGGAGCTCTAGATTGCTAGGTGTGTTCTCCACAAGGCATCAAAGTCGCCCGAAGTTTGAAAGCAACATAAAAGGGGCAACTTTGATTCCAGTTTAAAAAAAAAACTTCATCTTCGATTTTTATTAAGATCCTTCTCAAGAATCCTTTGTACCTCACAAATATTACAGACTAAAAAAGTGTTGCATTATTTGTTTAATATTATAAAAGTAAATATAGAACCAAACGCTTGTCCTAAAAATTGCCAATACTCAGCCCTACATTTTGGCACAACTCAGTAAAGTGTTGACACTGAAACTTTTTGTCTATATTATCCAGGCTGTGGTTTCTATTTCTGTAGAAGTCTTAAGCTCTTATGCCTGTTGGCAGGGTTGAAGATAGCTTAAAATGGAATAAATTCGTGATTTCTGACAATTTCGTGGGATAACACAAGTGGCGTTTGAAATTTTTTTCTATCCGGTAATCTCTTTTATTGCAGGGTGCAGTGCTATTCAATCCAGGTCTTAATGATATTATTTTGTTTCTCAGTTGTGACAAAAATTAACAATGGTACATTTTTGAAGACAATTTTTCTAATGCGCATGGGGATAATTTGAAGATTGTGACGAAAGGCCTTTGTTTAGCATTGGCCTTAAGTCTTCTAGTAATGATGGTCATTGGGGAAGTTGTCTGCTGCATCCTAATTGATAATTTTGGAGCACACAACAGGTACTTGTGTAGACTGTGTAAAATTAGTGTCGTGCTGCCACATATACCGCAACGTAGTGCACAGCACAGAACCCAGGCTCAGCTACCTAACTTCTACTTGTGCTTGAGTGTAATGAATTAAAATGCAATTGTAAGCAGTGGGATCTCTTTTGTTTCAGCTACTCACCGCTGTCAGCCTCTGTTCCGGATTACGAGTGGGGTGTGCAAGGTCCAAGCCCCACGGTGTATTGTAGCACTGACCTTCCACTGGAGAGCTATGGTGTGTCGGCTCCACCCTCGATTGCATCCAGCCCTAATGCACCACCGCCAGGTTCATTTGACAGTGCAGCTTTCATGAGCAAATGGGATTCAGCAGGCCAGAGACCGCGCAACAAACACCTCGACTCAGTTGTGGCCCAGGAAGGCATGTCTCGCCGAGGGAGCTTGTCTCGGGATGTGCCCGAAAGCAGCCTCATTGACCACTGGAAAGGTCTGGATGGTTCTGACGTGCACCAGGAGCGCCACCGTCTGGAGATGCTGTCCCTCCCTAACGATGCTGCAGAGGATGAGAATGCCCCACTGATTGAAGTGACACGACCCATGTTTCTTGGAACGCTGTCTTCGCGGGATGCAGAAAGCTCATCGCGTAGAGAAAGGGAGTTCATTCAGCCTTTTAAGCTTGGCCGTGGAGCTAGGAGGTACAACTTTGAACGCCAGTTCTCTGTGGATGAGCGGTCTGACATTGACACGGATGAGCACAAGCCAGATGGGGCCAAATCCACTTCAACACTCTCCCTCACAATGCTCAAGAGTGCGGACGGAACTACAGAGACCTCAAGCCCAGCCACAGCACTCACTCCTCTCTCATCATCGTCAGGAAGGTCCCCTGAGGGAGAGCTGAAAGTGCGCCGCAACTCTGTCCCCTCAGCGCAGCCTGATGAGCCGAGGACCGCCGAAGATGGTGTGGTGCCATCACAGAGTACCCCCTTTAACCCACCAGAAATGTCAAGCCGCACCTTTTTGCGTCATTTAGCTGAACAGGAACACATGGAGCAGATTGGACAGCCATCGTGTGAGGGAACCTCGTCCGATACTGTTGTCATTGCTGGTAAGGCCACCGATGCCAAGCATCTCTTTTCAAGCTCTGAAACTGTCATCTAGAGTAGTTATTCTTCCCCAGGAGGAAAATTTGCCTTGTTCAAGTGCATTGCTTTTATTTTTTGACATTGTGCTTTTAGAGCAGGTGACAGTGAATGCTCCCGGTGCATGGTTTATTTTTTATTTTTTATCTTAGTTGTAGCATTTAGGGAATGAAGGTTATATAAGTAAGGCCTTATGTAAGTTCTATACCAAGGGCCACAAGACATGGTATTTTTCTAGTCTATAGTATCTTGATCTCATAGCCATGTTGTGGAAATGTCACTTTGTTGCGTTAAAGTGGGCATTCTCTTATCCTGTAGTAGTGCATTTTTCTCTTTTCTTATCGTAATTATCAATAAAATAGCTTTACTTTAATAGCCAATCATACAACGAAACATCAGCAGTATGCCATCTTTTACCAGCCCAATTTTTATATGTCTAACTTCATGCATATAGCATGGACCTTGGTGTAGTTTGCTAATTTTCCCAGATTAAATGAGGCCCATATGAGCAAAGCATATTGTTGCTTCACAAGAGAAAAAAAAAAAAGATGTAAAGAACGTGTGTGGCTTCTACATTACATTCAAATAGTCTTAGTGAGGGATACTGAGGACAAATTGAAGTTGGCCTGTATCGATAAATTACCATGCCTTGATTACAGATGTGTTACTTTCACTGAAAAATGAGCTTTTATAGCCTAGGAAAGAGCAGATAATGAAAAATGTGGATATTTCAGACCTCTGGCCATTTTTGCTGGCAAACTATGGTGTATCAGGACAGTTTTTGTTCACCTTCAAACGGCGAACATCAAGTCGTTTTTGGCCTTCGTGTCACGAATTTGAATCGAATAGCAGCAAGAAACTTTTCTAATTTCAAATTCCGACTCCCTGGCCACATCTTTTGCTACTGCTGCTGCTGCTGAAACATCACCATAGCCAGAAACACCCACAAAATGGGTTTTAAGAACAACAAATTAGATAGAGTAGCCCTCGGTATTTCTTTAAAGGGGCCACAACATGCTTTTTTATTTCATATTATGTCTGTTTTAATTTTTTTTTCTTTTCTATTGGGTAAATTGAAGGCAAACAGTGGCTTTAGTGTTACCTTTTATTTCTTCCTTCAGCCAGCTCTGTGCCACTGTGTTGCATATTTACTTTTTGTGTTTCAGTTAATGAAAATAGTGCTTCCTTAGCACTTCCTTATTCATGCTTCTACCTTTAGCTTCACTCTGATTTTCTCATAGTGCTACTCAAGAATTGACCAGGGTTAAGCCTGAGCGGTTTTTCTTCTTCTTCTTTTTTTTTTTTTTTTTTTTTTTTTAAGCAATGTAAGGAAGCACTTTTGACTGTGGTGAACAGTTGCTGCCAGAGAAGGACAGAACCTAATTTCTGTTGGGTATGGCCCTGAGCTTCATGGCAGTGATATTTTCCTAAGCAGGCCATGGGGCTTCATGTTGGAATGACATTTCAACCCCCTTTAACTTAATCGATGTTTCCACGGAGTCACCTTATTTGCAAGAAATTCAAAGGTCACACAAGCAGTGAGAATATGAGATGCAGTGTGTATGCCCAGAAACGTATGGCCTTTGATATGTAAAGTAGCAATTTCTTAGCACCCTTAACCTGCAACTGCTGTACAGGGCTATAAAAGATTACTGTTTTATAGCTAGCTGCATGGAGTAGTTGTGCCATACATGACGCTTACATATGCTGTTCTGAAGTTTAGTGCATTGTCTTTTGTTTTTGTCTGTTTTCGTTAGATATATATTAAGCTAAGTAGGTTCATTGTGTTTTCATTATTCATACAACTTTATAACTCTGTTCTAGGAGTGCTTTGCAAAACCTTATATAGTGAAAGGCTTGCAGCTTTGTAAGGAGCGATTTATCATTCCATGCAGGCACATAAGGCCACTGAAACAAAGTGTTATCTGCTGAATTGCTGTAGTGTAATGGCCTGTTTCCTTTGATTGTATTCCATTCTTATTGCGGGGGCTTATAATTCAAATTTTTAGGCCAACCCCTGACTACTGAATGTCTGCCACACTGCCTGGCAGGTCCCAGTGAGAGTGTGTGCACATTGTAAAGTGAGTGGTGGGCAAGAATTAAAAATGACATTGAATTGGAATAAATGGTTGCTTTATCTTAGCCTTAGTTGTTTTGTTCTGTACACCCGGTGACATTTTCTGCAAGCTAGTCCAAGCAGTGCCTGAGCGATTTACAATGTTGCTAGATTTAAAATGTCATGCTGTGTGAAACAATATGTGATTTTGTATTGTCTCTAATGTTACCTATTTTAAACTATATTTAATGAAAAAGAAGGAAGTAATGACATCTGGGATGCCTTGCACTTTGCTGAATTGAAGTCTTTGCATTTATTTACCTCAAAGTTCTGTGCATCTATTTAGTTACATTTATCCAAGAACAAGTGCATTGCCCTGGTGTTGTACTGTATGTGTGCACATAGTAGTTTTGATACAACTCTTGGCCTAGCTATATGTGTTAAGGGTGCAAAAATTTAAAGTTCAGCCATGCTGGGAATTTGGTTGTCTTAAATAAAATATTTTGTAATATTTGTCCTGTGTGTGTGAATGAGTTATGGCATTGCAAAATTGTTTTATTACCAGTTACTCATAATTGATTTGAAACTTTCAACGTTGCAGCAGGATGAAATCAATTTCCTTGTGACAAGTGCTCTGCTAGTAATTGTAGAGGTAATGCTGTGGCTTATACAGAAGCTGCTACTTTGTTTCATTTCATGTGGCAAGGATCTATGTGTGTAATGGTGGTGGTGGTGAAAACGCTTACTGGTTCTTGAACCTTATGATCATTGCTATACTGATGGTTCAGCTCGATATCACGTAGGGTGGCCGGGAGCTTGTGGCTCTCGGTGACTCTTAGAGCCCAGCCCACCAGCTCCTTTTGTGCAGCCGGGTCCGAGCTGGACACTGTGATTTCCCATCGCTCTATGTCTGGTAATTGCCAATTACAGGGTGGCTGGAGCTCAGAGCAAATGTAGAGGATATGGTGAAAATCTTTTGCTGCTGCTTTGGGTGCCCCGCAGAGGGTGCATACAGGGGAGAAAAAGCCGGGGTTGATATGGGCAAGCTGAGCTGGAGATAGGTACGGGACTGGAGCTAGCGCCAGGTCACCTGCTCGAGTTTAGAGAGAGATTGGTGTGGGGGCGGATACTGGAGTCGTTGCTCTCTGTAGTGGAGAGCAATTTCGTCATAGGTAGCCAGGCGTTCGGGTGCACCGCCTGGGTCTGTAACTGGCCCTGCTCGGTTGACGTGCGCTCATGCTGTGTTGTGGGCAGCTTCATTCCCAGGGTTGCCCGCATGAGCAGGTACCCATAGGAGTTCAACTGATCTGGTCAGGGGTTGAGTAGAATTGAGAATTTGGAAAGCAGGCATGTGAATCCTGCCTCGTGCAAAATTGCAGATTGCTGTTTTTGAATCACTAAAGATTAGTGTGGCAGTGGTTGAGATTGCCAGTGCAATTGCAGCTTCCTCTGCCTCTATCAAGGATGGAGCTTTAATCGAACCAGAAACCATGGGGTAAAGTGTGTTGGAAGCCATGCTCAAGGAATAGGCTTAATGAGTAGCATATTCTGCAGCATCTACATAGACTGCACTGGTATATGCATGATAGAGTTTGTGCAGTGCCGCGACTCACTTCATAGGCAATGTGGTGTGTCCCACGTGAAAGTGACTATAGTTCTTTCATATCGATAAAAATTGGAGCAGCGCATTGCAATTAAAAAAGATGATTTCAAAGATGAAGTATGGCTGCTCTGCAGAAGTAAATGGTGAAGAAGTTAGCAGCCTGCTCACGTGCTGCTGCAGGCACCTAGAGTAAATGCTTGTCACTGTGTGCGCAAAATTATGAGACCCATCAATATTCTGTGGAAAGAGCACATTTTTTGTAAATATGTAAGTATGTGTTCATGAACAGACTACACACTTGAGAGGATTAGCAGGTAAACACCTGGTTGAGATCCAGGCTATCTCCTCATGGATTTCTAGTTGGCCGTGTGAAAAATATAGTGGTGGTATTTGATCATTCATTTTTTGGTGCATTTGTTCCTGTTCTGTTCTAAGTTCCATTTAGTTTATGTATGATTAATCTGTTTGACCTCACACTTCTGTCTTCACCCCTCCTGGTAAGCTTACTGTAAAGTGGGGCAGGTGGCTTTGTTAATGTTCATAGATCTAAGCCCTGGCCACTTTTCTTCAACTGAACTGCGAACCGCTTGCAAACGCCAAGCATTTAGAACACAAGGTTAACCATCTTTATAGGATTTGTCATGTTAGTGGGAATGGCAGGACTAGATCTAATAGACAAGCAAGACTAGGTAACACCCAAACATAGACAAAAGTAGATTTTATTCTGACAAATATGCCAAAATCAGTGACTCGCCTGGAGCTATTTAAAATGAATTTACATCCTAAAATACAAAGGACAGCACAGATTATCTTTTCTTGGCACAGGAATGTCGTGCAATGCACTTATGCAACACAACACTATTTATGAACCAAGGTTAACTATCTTCATAATGCTACATATAGTGCACATGGCATGTACAGTGATGAAAGCACACAGAAGTCACTGATGGACTTTGCACACTTATAAACATATGTACTGAAATAATGCTATTGGCATGAATACTGACTAGGAAGGCAGTTATCAGCTAGTACAACAAAAAGGCTATTTTATACAATTTATAACATTCACACCGGGTTTCTGTATTACAAAATAACATGAGCATCAAATGGGACTACAGCAGCTGCCGATGGTCTTACCATGTACGGCATTGCACCATGTTCCTAAACATTATCTACACAATAAGAACGCCTTCAATGGTAGCTTAGCACCTAACAAGACTAAATGCTTAAAGGCAAGCAATATTTCCACATTCAAGAACTGTATACCTACATCATTATGGACGGATGTGATAAGGCACTTAGTTTCGTTTGTAAATAGGGCACTAAAGGAACAGGCAAGCAAGATAGCACACTTCATAATTGCCTGTGAGCACAAAATTCAGCTTTCTGTATTGCACCTTCAGCTAGGTTGCACAGTAAATGATTCGCAGTACAAAGCAGCTTTGTGATTCCCCTCTTGGTCAGGGCATGCCTGTAGTAGTGACCCTAGGTGAAGATGCAATTAGGAGTGCTACATCCTTCTTAAATATGTGATGTGCACATCTCCCAAAGAGAGGCAGTTGCCCTTCATTCTTTTGGCTATAATTTATGCTTTGTGAAAAGTTCAACAAACACATCTATCATACAAAAACATGGACATTGAAGCTATACCTTTTTACAACACAGTAGCAGTCATGTGTACAATAAAATGTATCAAAAATACATCGTGCAGTGTGCAGTGATCGTGATGTGCATTCAAATGTCTGTTCCTACAAATTGTATGGCCTCTGTTTTGAGATCAACACTGTAGCAGTTTTGCTCTGTAGACGTCACTGGACCAGCAGCAACATGGGCTGCCACAGTCATGTAGCACAGATATCACGGGCACCACACGTTAGTCTAGCTGGAAGCACCAGCTGCTGGTGGCCTTGCCATAACAACACTGTGAAGCCGCAAGAAAAGCTTGCAGTCCTGTTCTTTGGATCGTTCCAAGAGCATGCCTCTGGGCATATAATGCTGACGCACATCACTTTCCTATCATCGGGAAAAGCTACATGGCTGTCTCCAGGGGCTGTCGCCTGTAGTAGTTGTCTGTGTTGGCGTAATGAGATGGCTGGTAAGGTTCTGGTGCTTTGAAAGTGTTGTCAGAGGGATCCATAGGAACAGCTTGCGGTGTCTCCAACGATCGTTTCATGTCTAGCGTTGAATCAGTTCCTGAACTCCAGTCTCTAGATGCATCTAGTGAATCATCGTAGCCGCCCACAGAGCGGTCCATGTACCCGCGATTTTCATAAGTGAGGTCAAATGTAGGATGCTGCAACTCTGCGGTCCCTTTTCTTGTTCCTGGCACACTTGTAGCATATTTTTCTTCAATGTCACTACTGTAGTCCAAAGCAGGATTGCGAACTTCGTGCACGGTATCATCGTAGCTACGGCTGTCATCAAGGTCGTACGTATACTGTTTAGCCACAGAGTCCGTACTTCCGTTGTGTTTAGGCGGATGCATGGCAAGTCGAGGTGGTGTGCTTGTTGGTGTATCGGCAAGGGCACGCTCTATACGGTGCTTGTAGTCAGAAAAGAAGGCATCACGATCGAGTGAGCGGTTTGAGGCTGAGCGAATTGAGGCTCGTATAGAGTTTTGCCGCTGCAGGTGTTGCTTATGACGTTCTTGTGATTTGCACCACCAGAAGCCGAGAATTATGCACACACAAATGAGCAGTACTCCGAGCAGTGACATGGCAGTGATGGAAACAGGCTCCTGGTACCAGTAGTCACTCCGCACCACAATCTCTTGTGCTGCAAAGAGAGACAATTTAATTAGCACTCAAATTATTTTGCCTACAAACAGCTTACCTCTTTCAGCCTCACTTTCTTTCGCGAGGTATCTTGTAGGGTTTCAGCTTAAGTTTTCCCCACCAAACACTAATAATGATCATGCATCACAAAATACACATACCACCCCAGAAATTTGAAATGAAATGGATCATGGGGCACTTGATTTTTTTCTTTTATTTACCTAATCTGGTGGCTGTACAGTGATGTCTATTTTCCTTTGTAAACTCTGCATCTATCAGAACCTATTTTCTTTAAAGGGTATCTTGTTAGTTCTTATTTTTTTTTAAGCGAGGGGGGGGGGGGTCATTTTCACCACTTTGAACAATTGCTCATACATATCTGTAGCAGACAGCAAGCAGCACATGAATTCATTCCTGTAGAGATCTAGCAAATTTTCTATAGTTTTAACTTGTTAAAGCATATTTACGTGCACAAACCAAAAATGTTGTGATAAGCAGTAATTCTCATTAGTGCTTACCATATGAAAGAAGCTTCAGTTGGCTGTGCTGTGACATAAACAGCTTGCGGGAGCTGTTTCTAAGTTCTCTCTGCACCTCCTCCTGCCTATCTTTTACTGACCATAAATGTAACTGCTCCATTCACTTGATGCCTCACACTGACAGAAATTGACCATTTAATTATCTCGACAGCACTCACCATTACAATGCTAATAACGGCCTACCATTACTCGCACCACCCATAAATTGTCAGCAGCTTTTAAAGTCATTTGTGCCTGTTCTTTGCAAATTTCAGCGCTTTTGTTTTCCCCCTTCCACTCTAAAAGCTACATATTTTTCCTGTGCCCTGCATGATAACACTACAGGGAGGGGTCAACAATTTTTCCTCCCACATAACTCTTTTCAGCTGACATTGTGGCCAATAGGCTCAAGGACAAATGACTGTGAGCGCTGTGGTAGTCTGTCCTTCATTGTAAAGAAAAACTGGAATTTTTTGGTTTAGCCCAAACCACTGGAAATGAATGACAGTTTTTGACATGGATTAGTAGCTAGTAAAAACTGCAAACTTGAAGTGCACTTAGCACGCTGTTTCCTTTTGAGAAAATTATCAAGCATGGAACTGATGTAACTGTTTTGGTTTTGTTGATTTAGTGAATCTGTACTTAAGTATAGAACAGTACCCTAACAAATCTGTTTACTCTTTTCTTTCATCCCAGAGCATGCTTTCTTTTTAGGATGCGCTGGAATGAGAGGGATGTAAAACCATCTCAGGTGACAGACCTTTGTGAATGTCAGTGGACAGTTTTATTTTATACTGAGCTGAAGCACAGCGCCATAACTTACCTCTTTCACACAAAAATGGAAGTCTGTCATTGCAGTCATGGGCCCAGACGCCTCCTCGGTAAAGGACAGCACATTGGTCCAAAGGCACATCTAGCGACTGCACCCAGATACGCTCATACAACCAGTCAAAATCTTCTTGCCATGTGCTGATATATTGCATCAGCTTTGTTAGCTTCTGCTTCAGGTAGGGCATCGATGAAGCATCCATCTACATCATGAAAGAAAAGATGCACAACAAAATGTGTGAAGTCCAATGCCAGTAGAATGATAACACTAATGTGTGAGAAAATGCGAAACAGAACATACTAAAAAAGTTACTGTCATTGGGTATTTTTCTTCTAACAAATCTTGGGGAGTCTACCAGCACAAACTTGAATGACGTGGAAATTTCAGCTCGTGCACATCACTGCATTTTTTCTGTCACTTTTAGCGTTCTGCACTTCACCTCCTAAACCAAATGAAAATGGCAGTGCTGTACTGGATTTTAGGTCCAAACACTGCGGTTTATCCTGTTTATCTACTGTTCATTGCACTTTTGCCGGGTAACTGTTCCATTTATGCATTCCTGTGGTTCAGTCACTGATAATGGTGGCAAAAAGGCAGTGGATTTCCTGGATGATAATTTTTTATTTATCTGCTATAAAGTATGTGCCACTACTGCAGTTTTTCACGTTTCTAACAAAAGTGTTATGGTTACCTGACAAAATCTCTTGGCCTCTGCATGCGTCATTGGACCTGGTATGTACAAGAAGCAGGTATCTTCTATCATTTCCCAGCCACCCATGCAGTTTCCTGAAAGTAGAAAGAACATGATCATAATTGGACACTTTTGTCTGAATTGACTGGGACTACATATAAGCCCTGTATGCGCACCTCTTGAGGCTTCATATTTATTTTGGCATATTGCTTGAGAGTCAGTGGTGCATTATGTAGCTTACATATTCACATTTAGGCTGCACATATCATTATAATCAAGGTGCGTATAAATGCAGCAATGAAATTCAACATTTTCACTAATATTGCCTTTCATCAACTTCTGACAGTGGGTGTAAAGCACCAAACAGTACTTGGTGAGGCAGCCTTCTAGTCGTGACACTGTGTATAAGGACTGTTAAAAGCATTGGCTGCATGTTGATGAGATGGGCCTTATGTCTCAAACACAGCTAGCAAGGGCTTTATGCATGCTTAAAATTGCCACAGAAAAGCACAAATGCCCTTACCACTGATCACAGTGTCATTGTATTCTAGGTGTGGTTGAAATCTGACTTCCAGAAGCTCTGGCTGATCACTTCTGTCATAGATTCGTCCCACCACTGCAGAGGTTTCCTTGAATCCCCACCAATTATTCTCAGCGTCCACATAGCTGCTGTTTTCTTGTCTGAATAAAAATGAAGAGCACATAAAAGTGTTAGTTACTGGCATTGCAATGCCAAACAAACCATTTCTCAAACAGTATCAGTATTGCAGCATGGAATAGACAGACACCATATAACAACACAGAGTAATACTGGATCCGTTGCTAGCACATAACTTCTCAGTGCCTCATGCTTCAAGTGACCACTACTGAAGTGCAGTGAGTAAGGTTGAGCTTCATTCTAGCCATATTTAAATCAATTCCACCATTATTACAACAGGTTTCGTTCTTTCAGCATGCTACTTTATTTGACTGTCATTCACTCTTCCGATACAAACGGCTTTGTATATACGAAAGTCAAACTAAAAAACTATACTTACTCTGTATTGTTTGCGGTGACCATTTCAAAGTAGTTGAGCCTGTTCAGGAAGTAGTTTTTGCTGAACTTCTGTCCAGAGCTTTCAGCCAGCACAGTAGCCTTGAGCTCCTTTGCAAAGGCTTCATTGTCCCATAGCCAGTTGCGATACACTAACTGTCCTGAGGATTGTGTCTTCTCAAAGCCAAGGATGCTCATCTGGCGATATCCTTCACTTTCCACTATCATATTTTCACTAAAGTTGAATGTCACTTTTTCAAACACAACGTTGTCATGAAAAGCTGCACTTTCCCTTGCAAAGTAGTTACGATAAACATGGACGTACTGGTACATTCCAGTCTCTCCACTTCGAATGTAGAGGCTTTCCCTGTTTTTGTTTTGAGTGAAAAGGTTGTTATGAACATACCCCTTTAATGCTGAAACTGAATTTGTTGAACTCACAAATATTCTCAGACCACCCTGATTATATATGAACAGGTTTCGTAGAATATGCATCTCCATGGAATTTTGAATGTCAAAAAAGACTGCAGCCTCTGAAGAACTGAAATTTCCAAACAAAGCGTCACCATTGTCTTCAAACCGGTTCCCATGAAGAGTCAAGATCGGCGTTATTTCACCCGCACTGCGGTATGCAATTGCTCCTCGGCGATTCTTGTTAAAGTAGGATGCTGTTATGTTGTGCTTGCTGTCACGAGCTGTGGCAGGGAAAAGAAAAAGCAGATCAACAGTCAGTTCCAGGCATGCTTTGCCGTAAGTTGGTCTTTACTTGTCACGTTTACTTTGTTGCACTTACCTGTTATAGTTTGCAATGGGATGGTCACCACCTCGGCTATGAATCCATTGAGGCCACTTGCCCCAGTTGCGTGCAGCTTTACACTAAGAGTGATTCCCTGCGACCTGTAGAAGGTTGTCTGTGCCATGCTTGCTTTTGGGTCAATGCCAACACTCATGTGACCAATCTTTTTGACTGTGCTATTGAAGACATCTCCATCAAAAATGCTGATGCTGTCTGGATGAGGAGTAAACTCTGTGGAGTTGAACAAGTTGAACTGCAGTATTCTGAAGCCCACCTTCTGAGATAGCCGGGACTTGCTGGTAAATATTTTTATACACTCGACTGGGCGGTTATCATATTTGTAGTAGAGCAGCACTTTTCCATCCACTGGGAATGCCTTGTTGTTGTCACAAATATCGACGAGCCCAAAGACATTGTAGGGTATGTCAACAGGCCCTAATGGGATGTAATTCAGTCTCTCAGCTGTCGACGTCTGACCGTTGAGGGTGACAAAGTTAATTCCAGTCCCGCGGTTATGTGTCATATTTACTGCGTGAATGTACTGATATCCTGGAGATGCTATGATGTCAATGCCATTGGAAGCACATTCTGAAATGTTTAGGTGCTCCAGAGTGACATCCCTAAGAACAACTTGCACAGCTGGCCCTTTTTCATTGTGCAGTATTCCTGCCTTGCGAATGTGAACATGACGAAGAGACGAAATTGGAGGAGTGTAGTACCGGCTGCTTGCATACACTCCCCCACCCATGCTGTTCTGGGCCTTATAATCTGGAACAGAAAACCGAATTCCACCCCAGAAGTCTTCCTCTGGTGTTGTCAGCTCTTCACCACAGTGAATGTAAACAAACTTGTGATCAAACGGGGAGCACGCATAGCTGTGCTCACCATAACCATTCAGGCGGAACTCGCAACTCGACAAGGATGGCTCATGGCCCGTGCACTGGAGTGGGTGTGGCCACGAGTTAATAATGGACAACTCGGTTGGACCTAGGTCGTGTCGATATCCTCTGTCAATCCACACATCAAGTGTCCCAAAACCAAGTTCACGGCAGACAACTTCAGCATTGCGCTCTGTGAATCGCTGATCGCAAACTGGCACCCACTGTAATGTGGTTGAGTTGAAGAACTCAAGAAAGCCATCTCTTCTGTCAGCATTGCAAGCTTGGTCCGTGCAAAGCCTGACAAACCTTTTTGGGGATGCTCTCTTGTAGCGATAACTTGGTTGCAAGTGTTTGACAGGACCCATCTGTATCGGGGACCAAGATCTTCCAACAGCGATGAGGTTACCAAGAACAAGGATGCCAACGCTTGGGTAGAACTGCAGTTCCACGCCTTCCAAAATGGTCAATGTTGCATTAGGCAAAATAGTAAGGTCACTCTTAATAATATAAGGAGAGTTTCGCTGGTACAGAGTTATAGACTTGAAAAGCCGTCCACCGAGTGGCCTGGATGTGTCCATTCTGAATCCCCATTCATCTGAGCCATCATATGACAGTGTAGGCCCTCCAAACTCTCCTCTAGCTAGGTAAGGTGAAAAATCTGCTGCTGCATAGCCGTTCCAGTCATCCAGGTCAAACACTCTGGACTTGATATCTGAAGCATTCAGAGAGCCCCACCAGTTTTCTGCAACATTGACTGCATTGTTTAGTGAGCTTGTGAACACACCAGCAAGAAATTCATACTCAAGATCAGGATTGACCAGAAAGTTCTGAGTGATGTTGATGCGCTGCACTCCTCGAATGCTGACAGCATAGCTGTTTGGCTCGTAGTGGTCTGGCATCACACCGTTACTTGCATCAGGTCGGTTGTTCTGAAGCATGTTGTAGTAAAAGTTGGCAGGCACTATGCTGAAGCGTTCAGAATGGCTCTCCAGCTTGAATTCGACAACGTATCTGGAAAGAGTATCAACACCAGCTCAAACTACCGTCAAAACATTTTTTAAAAGTGAAATGAAAGTCCAGTGCAAAATAGGAGATGTGGCAGGTTAATGCATAGCTGACATGCACTACAAGATTATGAAAATTGTATTGCTTTAGTATAGTAGGGTTAACTTGTTTTGTTGCTCTGGTCATCGCACATAGATTAAGCACACCCAATTTGCCTCGCGACAAATATATGTATAAAATATAGCACAATGCATACAAGTGAAAGAATTCGAAGTTGTGTTGTCAGGAAGCAGCCAGAGATTAAAAGGAGTGTTTCAGGCCCCTTAAACAATCTGGGCTATCTAGATTTTAGATTCATCAAAACTTAACATGCATGGACACCTCTTTACAGGACCTCTCTACCAGCATGCCATATTGCTGATCCTAAGTCTAGGCTGTGATGTTCAATATCACTGCCATACTGCCCATGTCACTGATAGTCCTTGGTAGACAATTGACTGCAGTCCACTTCACTTCACTTCACACCAGCCTGATTCTTACATAATCAGCTGCTTATGAATTGTGTATGCAAGTATACACCTGTTGTTATAACAGTATGCTGTACTTCGCATATGCAAGAGATTCCCATTGCACCGAACCTACAGTTCTGCCAAAAAGTTTTACTTACTTGCCCCTGTTGTTGCGAAAAGCGTTCCTTGTGATAAGCATTTCTTTTTCCATGCCTGCAACAGTGAAGACTCCTTCTCCAGAACGACATTCATTGTTTTCTATGATGTTCCAAGTAGCATTGAAGCGTGCAAAGTGTCCATCTATATGCAGCTTGAAGTTCCTGTTGCTCTTGAAGGTACAATTAACGATTGCCATGCTGTGGGTGTAGTTCTCATTGTAATCCCAAACATATGGCAGTCTCAGGTCAATGCCACCATTGTTGTTAGAAAATTCAGTTCTGTTGATGATCCAGTGGAAGAGGTTATTGGAACTTCTCAGGTCTCTGCTGTAGTGGTTTATTCCTCCTTGGTTGCTGTTGATTTGATTTTCTGCAAAAAGTTTCCTTCATTTTTAATATCAGAGCCCTTACCACACAATCTTTCTACAATAATAAGCTTTTTTTCATCCACACATGCAACAGCTTTGCTGCATAAACAGTTTTTGATAAATTGTTCAGAATATCGCTTGGCATTAGTCCTATGTTGCAAAGAGAATTTTTGACAACCATTCACAGTATGAAATCGCATAAGCTGAGAGAGAGCATGCAGCATAAAACGTATTATATACCATCACGTCTCACCTGTGAGGTTGTAGACTATCTCTGCCAATGAAGAGGTGAGAGGATCCCATAATGGTGATGAAATATGAACAGCATGTTGTCGCGAATCCGTAATAGTGTTCTTCTCCAGGTGAATTGTTTCATTGCTGTACCGATGGTAGTAAGACGCTTCATCTGGGGCAATGTCTCTGTTATAGTGGTTGCTTCCAAAACCCCAGCCACAGCCTTCTATTCTGTTGTTTTTGATGTTCAGGCTGAGCTTGTATTCGAGCATTTGAACTTGGCCTGTTGAATCAGAGGGTGCATAAAACAAAATTAGCAAATTAAACTAGCCTGTTAATTGGAAAACATGCATAAACCAGTCATCACAGCAGAACATGCAGAGGTACTGCAAGATACTGCATGTTTTGTAGCTGTTAACAGGTGCTCCCAAAATATTCAAATTAGCCATGGCACATGCCCTAACATTCTTTTGTGATGCCACCATTATGTTTTCATATCTGTCATACTTCTTTTGTAAGCCTTTTGTCATTTTAAGTATAGTACAGCAACCTGCCTATGCTTTACAACATCTCTGGTCAGCAATGCTCTGCATGCAGTGCGCATTACCGAAATTTTGTTGTGGTCATGTTTTGTCTGCATAAAAACACCACAGTTATCATCCACTGGATGAAACACCAGCACACAGTGCATGTCTGAGTGCAAGCCAGGACCAACAATTCTGTCAGAGCAGTAAAACATTAAAACACTTGCAAACAGGTAGAAGATGAAGCAACCATATATCCACCATCACAGTTTTCATACATCTTTTTATGTTCCTTTTAACAAACTTGTAGCCAGTCATCAAAGGCTTTATTTTTGTTAATGTGTATTTTTTTTTAATATGTTAACGCAGCATATGTCATGCATTCATATATCACACAAATCTGTATTCTTCCAATTTTTGCTTTTCTTGCTCTCCATTAAAAACTAGTTTTACCTGTACTGTTCTATGATGACTCTCAAGTGGGAAGCTTTAGCCATTTCACTAACAAAACATTTTCTGACTATCGGCTGTGGTTGCTGGGGAAAATATGAACAAACATTTAAGAAAATTTTCCCTCTTTTAGTTGCAGCTAAAGAAGCAAATCATTACCATTAGAATTTGACGTAGATTAATGACAGAATCATCAGCACAAAAAGGAAAGGCTGACTTCCTTCTGCATGGTTGATTAAACAGGAGTAGTTAAAGAACCAGTCTAGCAGATATACTAATGCAAATTTTTTTCAGCACTCTGGCATCAGTAAGAGACATTTGTAGCCAGACTCTGAGCTTTTGTAACACAATCCTTGCTCTTACTCTATAATAGAGTTAACAAAGTAAAAAAAAATAATTTTCCTCATCACAGGTGCCATACAGCACAGCCGCCGTACACTACATGCCGTACTTTTCGGGAAAAAGGCCAAGGCTAAAACTGACGAGAGTAGATACAGTAGGACCTTTTACCTACACACGAACTAAAAGAAATGCACCAGTCCCAGTGGATGACAGTTGTGCCACTGTGCACAGGGAACGTACCCCTTGCATCCATCTACTAGGCTTGAATGCAAAGTTTAACCGGAAAGGTATGAAAAGCTAATTACTAAAAATAGGAAACATTCACGAACAATCAGAATTCCATCGGTCCTCTCTGTGATGCCAAAACTTCTGACTAGCTCCACTAACAACGAAGATACCAACAAAAAATGATGCTCCTCCCCTCTCCCACATCAACTTGGCGCAAGCAGGCATGCATAAAAAATCAAGAAAACAGGTCATGACGACACACCCCCATGCCCTCCTTCTTGCGTCACTTATACATGCCCAAAAAACTGAGTTGACGTCAAAGGGAAGGGGCGGCTACAAATACATGGTGAGGCGTCACCCCAATTGGTTGCGAGCGGTTGCCAGGAGCACCTTTTAGATATTTGTAAATTATCGGGTCCGTTTAGCATTTTTAAAATTGACTTGGATACTCACAAAGGCCACCTCTACAGATCTTTTGCTTTAAAATATTACCATAATTATCATTTCAGTATCCTTTCAACTAGTAACATGCTGCAGTGTGTATGAGGGCTGTCAGTTTCCTGGAAACTCTTCAATTCAGCTGTCACAGCTGGCTAATGTTTTAGTTTACATGCTTTTAGCCTCCTTCAGTGTGTTGACACAGATTTTACGGTTGCACTCATTTTAAATGAGAGTAAGTGAATTACACTTTCACTGATAACTTGCAGTAATTCAGTTCTTTATACATGTAGGCATAACAAATGCTATATGCTATAATAAGTAGGACAATAGCATTTCTGTCTTCAAGCAGGAAAATTTGGAAGGAAATAACACATTAAAAAAAAAAATTAAGAAGTAGAGCTAATCCCTACAAGGCACAAACATGCCTAGGCTTAAGGCATCATTAGAAAGGTGTTAAATGCTCTTCAATATGTGTATATGGCATGCCAGCAGAATCTCCTCAATGGATACGATACACCTTCTACAAAGCTAATTAACAGAGTTAGCTTCTAATATGTGCGCTGGCACTAGAACTTCCACTCAGTCATTTAGCCACTGTGTGATGTCTGACGCCTCCAGCCTTGTCCAACAGCAATGCGACACACTCGTGTCTGTGTCGGCAGTTTGTGTGATGTCATGAGGCCACATGTCATAGCCGAACTGGCAGGAGCTGCCAACTTGAGCAGCAGTTTTGAGATTGGAATTGAATCCACTGGGACCCTTGAATCGCACATCAGACACACTACTCCTGGACCATGCAGGCACGTTTGTATAGCTTGCAATTAGAATGGGGCTTTATACCTTTCACAAATGGGGTCTTTAAAAAAAAAATGTGGTAGATTACGACTGTATGCCAATGGGCGAGTGTGGCCCAAGACTGGTGAAAACCAAAATGCTAGCACACATAATTTACATTTGGCCTAAGCATACTAAATCACCAGTTTTTATTTCTTTTTTTCCCAGGCAAAAAGATTGGTGTTTTTATACCCGTGATATTGATAAGCTAGCCAACCTTTTGTTCTCTCTTAGAGGAACCTTTATGGCAAAGTAAGGCTTTGTAGCTATACCATAGAAGTTTCTGCAAAACTTTACTTAACCATATTTATAACAAGGAGCTCCTTAAGTTACAAAAAGCCTTAGTATATAATAATACTCGCCATGTAAGCATTCCCACGGTGTTACCGTGATTCTGCTATACTTCATAGTAACCTTTTTAGGGCTAGCACTGCACAAGTGTGCCTATAATAGCATGCATCAATGAAGAAATAGAACACTGGGTAAAAAGGATAAAGTGCAACAGCTGCCAACCTGTGTCCTTGCAGAAAAACCCAGCGCACGGCATTCGACGAGCACCTGAAGCACATGGCAGACAAAAGGACACCATATATACCAACAATGCAGACTTCTACAATTTAGACAACCTAGCAACACTTGAAAAGCAAACTGGGCTGCACAGCACACAACAAAAAGCCGCCACATGCAACATAACATTTTCACAAGTGGGCCCACAGCACGCTTACCTAGAGGCTGAACCGCTGTCATCATCAGCAGGGCACCTCCTTTAGGCGCCGATCCTGTTTCATACCTGAGTGTGACAATAAACCCTGTTTCTCGCAAAGGGAATGATGTTAGATTTTTCCTGGTGTCCCACATGGGAGCTGATGAGTCTTCGAAATCTTGGCCTCTTCTAATCAGAAGAGTCTCAGTTGAGTCTTCTCTAATGGGGTCCACTACCATGATGCCAATGGCACGCTTATCTTCACAGAACACACGAAATTCCCTTCTTGTATTGGGAGTGACTTCAGCTACTCGTATGTAGTGCCTTTCATCAGGGTTCAATCGTATGTTGTCTGAAATTACTGTGGCTGTATCCTCAGCCCAACGCACTGCATCTCTCTGCTCACGCCTTGAAAAGACAGGGTCATACCACACTCCACCACCCTGATTCCCTAGGATCCTGTTGTTGGTTATGTCCACACCTTGAGATCTTGTCAGTATCCCATGGCGGCGGTTGTTATGGATTTCTGAAAGTGTGACTACTGGATTGTGAATGTCCCTGAATATATCATTCCACATCAAACCAATCCCAGAATCAGTGTTTTCTCTGATGTTCAGTTGCTCTAAGATGTGGTTATTGAAGTCAACCTGTAGTGCAGGCTTAAACGTGTGTGTGGCATAATCAAGTTGTCCTGCTTTTTCAATGACAACATTTTTGAGTATACTAGTTTCTGCATGAACGCCCAAACGAATACCAGCCCATGATGGCCTCACACAGCGAATACCTACCTCAGAAAAACATGAATTTTCAAAATCTTCTCCCAGAACTTCATGTTTGCAAGTGAGGAAGTCTGTGTCCATTTCACTGCAGCGAACATTGCTAAATAGTATGCGACTGGTGCCACCGCTTGACGCTTGAGATGCTGGCTCCATCAACCACTCATGTGAGCTCAGAACCATCCCCAGCTGCTGGCAGACAAGAGCTGCAGCCTCTATAGTGAAGCCATATGCACACACACCACCAGTTGTTCCATTGACGGTCACTTCTATGGTGCCTTCTGTCACAGAAGAAAGCCTCAGGCTTGGCATTTCTGTCACAAGGGATTCCATTTCTTCAGCTTCCATGGGAACACTCAGCGCAGTGTACACAATTTGCTCATTAGTACCATCACTCTCCAGTCTTCCTTCCACCATCATACCAATAGACTGTTCAAACTGCAGTCTTGTTCCTGGCCTTACAAGCAGCTTTGACCCACGTCGCACAAAAATGTCTTTTTTCACAGTGTAGTCGCCTCTTTCAAGGGCGACTTCGCCCATAACTTCTCCTCCTATCTCTTTATTTCCTGCAGTCTTAAACTGCATAATTTTGTCCCTTTCATAGTTGGATGAAATTTGTTCTCTTGTGTCAAGGTCTTGACCACTCAACAAATATTGCAGGAACTCCACAGGTGCCAAGTTGTAACGATCCTTTCGGTCAAAGATTCTGTTGTAGATTCGCAGAGCAACATCGGGCCTGTAAGTGTCAAGTCCCCAGAAGTTCAGAGATGCATTTATAATGCTGCCATGATCATCGAGGTGTGAACCAAGCTCATAGTCTGACCTGGGATTGCTAAACCTGTTCCTTTTTATGACTGTGTTGTTCGAAGTCACTGTAACAACAGCCGCAACTCTTGACCGTGGATTGAGGCTTGCAAAAGGCTGCCGAATGCTATTTTCTTCCAGCCTGTTGTGATGAAAGTTCAGCATTTGGACACTGCTGCCGTGCACCAGCCCAATTCGTGCAACAAAGGCTCCAGAATTGAACTTGAAGTCATTTTCAGTTACTTGTATTTCAGCAACTTTATCGCCATGATGTTCCAAGTGTTCTCCGTGGTCCTTGTTTTCAATCCATAAGACTCCAGATGTGTGATTCATGAAGGAGTTGTGCCTAATTGAAGCGTTGACATTAAGTGCCGGTGTCATCTGAACTGACAACTTTGTTGAACCTCCAAACTTGTTGTGTGTGATGTGCAAGGTATCAACTTTTGCTTCACCATTTCCAGTGCTTTTTACCCAGCACGACTGGTAAACTACAGAAGGACCACCATTTGCTTGAAATGTGTTCATACTGATGTTCCAGAATGCATCAGCCCTGCAGACGTTGCCAAGTAAGACTCCAATATCACCATTTGATGAAATGTTTGAGAATGAAATGTGAGTGGTAAAATTAAAAGGGATCCAGTTCGATGTTTCATTGAACCACAGAGCAATGCCCCTTCTTGAGTTCCCGTGGACAGAAGACTGCTGAATGTGTTTGTAACCACCAGCATGTGTAGCATTAACACCATCGCCTTGGTTCCCACTGATGTCACTTCTGTTGATGAGGAGATCTCCGACACCACCGTCCATGTGAATGCCAGCAACATGCGTATTACCCTGGATCTCTGTGTCTACAACACTTGCACCTGCCACTCCATCACGAAGCCAGATACCTCGTCCATTGTTGTTACTGATATGGCAACGAGTCACATTAAGGTCATAGTCTTTTCCTATAAGAAAAAAAAAAAGAAAGACAAGTAGCCTTTTTAGACCATCAGTGGTACATATTTAGCAGTTTAATGAACAAGAAAGATGGTGTTATAGCTTTTGTAAATAAAGCAATTGATGCTGACCATCTTGTGGACAAACCTAGTTATTTGCTCTGCACAGTAAAATGTCTCAGATAAGATAAATGTACGTACACAGTCGAAACTTTATGCAACACAAACATTAGATACTAAATGTCTAAGGTTACTCTAGTTGATGTGCTTATTGTTTTAATAACCACAGAAACATTAACTGCATTTTGTTTTGAGTCACAGACTACCAATGAATGTTGTGTTTTTAGACGTACTTTATACAGCAACAAATGATATCCAGCCAACCCCTTATCACTGCTTTAGCAATATGTCGTATCTTCCACAATGCAATAAATTTAAACCATACACTTACCAATGCCAAGCACTGCTTCCATAGAAAACTCCAGCTGCGGAAAAATGTCATTCTGTTGGGAGTATGTGTACTTTGGAGGCTGGAATTCAATTGTGAGAGCGCTGCCTTTCTGTGAAGAAATGCTCTGTGGCACAGTGGTATTATCAATGGTGAACTGTGCTAACTTATGTTCATCCAGCTTCAGCTTTCCATTCCACACTGTCACAGTGCCTCCTTCAAGCTTTTTTCGGCCATCGTATCTCTGCATGTTCTTGAAATGAACAGTCAAAACTAAGTCTCCATATCCTGCTGGCAGCACCTACAGAAGAATAGAGACACAATTCTGGTAAATGCTACCGCAGCTAGCATATTTTCAAATAAGATACATATGTGAACTGCACTTACCCTAAAGCAACTTGATTTGTAATTTCTTCTGTCCAATTGGTAGACAAAAACTGTAGGGTAGCGGATGTTGGATACAGATGACGACTCACAGAAGCTTGTTTTGCTCCCTATTTTGGTTTCATGCCTAGTGTAAACGATTCCATCTGCGCCGTTTTTCATCACCATCACACCAGACAAGGTGACTCCTCCTTTGCTTGTATTTATGAAGATGCCATAGCCTGCAGAGATCAGTGAAATATGTGCATGGTTTTTTTACCTTTTCACATAAAATGCCAAACAAATGAATAAAATGTGCTATACATTGTAACTCCTCTCAGTTATTAAGCTTGCATGAGCTAAATTAATGTAGATAAATCATGATGTGCTGATCTTTATTTTGGACAAACCCCCTTGACGACATTGAAGGAAGATGTTATTAGCAGCATCAGTAAAATATGCAGTGGTGGAACTTTTGCACCAATTGTGCCAGGCTGCACCAAATGACAAATCCTGCTATGTGATACTACAAACCGTATTTTTGCTAACTTCTGCACCACACCTGCTTCAGAAGGTCACTGAAAAACTTTGCCAAGAGCGAAACTGAAGCCAACCCTTGTTGGCTTTGCACTTCTCCACAACTTTTATATAAAGAAGTGGTATGGAAATAATAGAAATTTTTGAATAATTTGCGAATAGAATCTGCTGTTTTGAGTTTATCGCGTGTTACCGTTTGACACAAGACTGAACGGATATCTGAAAACTATGGACGTTCATCTCCTCAGAAATTTTGGCCATATTTCTAAACGCACTTGGCATTCATGCATAGTGATTTGTTCATTTGCATAGCATGAAATGCCAATATTCCATTTATTCTATATTAAAGGTACCAGTTGATAAAAATAGCCATCTGATTGCCCCAACTGTTTGCTTACTAGCACCAGAGGAAAAAAAAAACGAAAAAAAAAAAAAACCTAAATTGTTTAGTTGTAGTGGAGATATGAGTATAGTACAATATTTGCCTCCAGAGTTAATTTTGTAGCCTTACACTTCATACACCAGCTAAAATAAAAATAAAATTTTGATGCAATTTTTTTTTATTTCTTTTTAAATCCACAAGTCTATGCTCCATTCCTCCCCCATGTAATACCTCATACCAGGGGACTTTGAGGTTTACTTTAAAGTAAATATATGAAAACAGAACCTAATACAGTGCTGTACTGGTGCCTTGGTAATATCGCACAGCTGTGCATGGACTGTAAGAGCAAACAATATTTATATTTTTACAGAAATGTTCTTGTTTGGGCCCACTGCGGTGGCTCAGTGGTTTTGGTATATGACTGCTGATCTCAAGGTCACAGCTTCAATCCTTGGCAGCCCTATTTCTATGGAGGTAGAATAATGAAATGCCCATGTGCTGTGCATTGCTAGTGCCTATTAAAAAACCCCATCTGGTCTAGAATAATCAGGTTAGCACAGGTCCTGTCTTCCTTTGTCCTTTGTCTCAGCGCTGTTATTCCCCTTCAGAATGTACCAACTAATTCAGCTCTCCATTTTACTGATCTCTTATACCTTATATGCGTTGCTTCAATATATACAATTGTTTTTTTGTCTCTTTGCACTTTCAAAATGTGTGACTAGTATTTTCCTAGTAATATTAAAGGATCTACGCTCAGTACTAAAGAGGGGATACCTTTGACATTGATACACAACACAAAGAGCTCCTTTTTTTTATGTGTAGTTTCCACACCTGTACAGCATATACATTTGCATGCAATTGTCCAATGTCCTATTTGTTCTCTGTGTACAAAGGTATCGTGATGATGCTGGTATGTTTTCAAAGGAAGTACCTACCTCTATTTTCGCTGAAAACACTCTGCTGTATCTCAACTGGCTGGTTGGGCATGGTGACATTAATGCCATGGTAGGCTGACAGGCGTACTTCCACATTTTTCATCACTGGTGGTGTACCATAGACTTGAATAGCTGCTGTTGCGTTTCCATCTTGCTGGCGACCTGCATACTTCACGACCACATGATGTAGAATGGACTGGGACACTTCTGTGTTGATCCAATCATTAGGACTGATTTGCTTGTTCTGTGACTCGGTCTTAGCCAACTCGAAATGAAGACCACGCCAGTAGTGCCTTGCTTGTTCTTGAAGTGTTGGCTCACAGGCAATCTCAATGTCCAGCTGAAAATCTGCGTTATCACAAAAGATTTCACAGATATGATTTTAATTCAAGCATTCAAGAATCGGCTGAGAACATACTCAGGTTGCTGACTAAATGTTGTGGACTGGAATAATGCTTAGCCAGTGTGAACACTTGAAAATTATCAGATACTAGATCAGGACCTTAAGAACTTTGGCTCTCTAACGAAATATAGCACAGGGACATTATACAGGTCAGAGGTAGCTAATGAGAGATGAGACCTTTATAAAACAATTTGAGTTTTATACCTGGACCTTATCATATGAGTACAATAATTTATCCTAGTTCAAAGCATGTCAGTGTGCTCTGTCACTTCTCTTAGCTTCGCACAAACAGATGTGAACCCCAGCATGAAGGGACAGTTATTCAAGTTTAGATACATTCCTTAACATATCTCGCACCAAACTCCACAGAGCAAAGCTTCATGCATATGTTCCAAAGAAGATAACCTTATGATAGTTAGATTAAATGGCCACCATCAGTTTAACGTTGCACTTTTCATTTCAGTCGCCATTTGTTGCAAATATTGAGTGATTTGATCCCAGCAACTACCAGTATTTGATTCTGCAGACTTAACTGGCAATACAAAGTAAATTTGGAAAAGAAATTCAAAGGGCCAAGCATTACAGTGACCATCACATGCTGACCTAAGGGACTATAGACACTAAATTTTGGTGGCATTGTTCTTCTTGTTAATGATGCGTAATTCATGCCTGTATATCGATCCGCACGCAGTTTTCGCCTACGACCGCTAAATAATTTATAATTGAATTTTCTTTTCTCAGCAGCTGAGATATGGCTGTGACGTCACAATCATGTCTTGATACGCGGCATGAAAAAAAGCAATATAATTGCTGATTCTTCACTTCTGGTGATTCCTGTTCTTGAGGCAGACTCGCTTTATCATTGCAGTGAATTCAAATGACACAGTAATGATTATATAATTGTATTTTCATCCCTCACGTGGCCTAGACTTGACTGTGACGTCACAACCATCGCTCAGCTGTTGAAACAGAAACAGGCGAGAAAAGAAATTCGATTATAAATTATTCAGCAGCCGTAGGCAAATATGACGTGGTGATCCGTATACAGTAATGTTTTAAGCATCTTACAAAGAATAAAACATGAACCCAAAAATTATGTGTCTACACTCCTTTAATGCTCCTGAGCAGCTGTCTTTTTGGCAGTTGCATTAAATGTCACCTCAGCAGGAAACAAAATGCAGCTTACATATAGGGCATTCTCAAAAATAGCGCCACGTACGACACACAGGAGAAAAGGAAACTGTGCCATGGCCTGTCATGCGCCGTGTCCTGTCCTTTTCTCCTGTGTGTCCGTGTGTCGCACGTTGCGCTGTTTTTGAGAATACATTACCAACTAGCCCGGAATCTCGCACATATAAGGCAGTCACTAGTACAGTACATGTCACATGGTGTAGCTTAGCTCATTAGAGTATGGATCATAGAATGCTCACAACTATGCAGGCCGAATACGAGGAGCTGCTGTATGGGTGACCTTGACCTGTTCATCGCTACACCCAGGGTTAGGTACCATTTCACCTCTTTACCAACCCTCCCTAGCTGCACCCAAGAAGGAAAGCTTCCAACTACACTACTGATGCTTATCAACCGTACACGTGCTGGCATCATCATTTATTGATCCCTCGGTGCACAGATGCTTGTGTGTTTTGTACGCATGGCACAGGGTATACTGTTTTCAGAGCACAATGAAAACAGAACCAAGGCAGGAGCAATCATACCATACACAAAACTGGGTTGCTAAGGCAGTTTTCAGAAGCATGAAATTAAAAATAATGGTTAAGAATAGTGCAGTAGCCCACTAAGCTTGCCCTTGAGATTTCACTGTGTCTGCACCATTCTAATGCACCCCCAATATAATGGGTATAGTTTGCACCAAAAATTGGAAAATGATAATTTTGCTTCATTTTTGGAATCCCACTTTGACATGCATGAAAATTTAGATGCCTATTAATTTAAAGAAAGGTGCGCCTTAGAATCGTGCAAATATGGTTGATGTGCATGTTCTGCCATTCCTTTTGGCTGCTTCAGGCAATGCAGACTGTATTAAAGGCTGCATACTCAATCAGCGGTACCTCGATCATTTTACCCCAATAGCACACACTATCACACGATTCACAACTTAGGACACTTTGTATCAAATTATAAAGTTTGAAATTAAACTTCTTCACAGGCAGTTTGGGAACTTTCTGCTTCATGTCCATATTACCAATAGTCATACCAATTTTAAAAGGAGGCAAGCAAACTAGCCAGGTGTGCAGCATTGTTCCAAGTCTTCATAGTAATTTTAAAGGAGTATAGATGCCTGCATAATGCATTAGCATACATGGATTACTATACAGTATTCATCTGTAACCACTATATAATATATAATTGAATTTCTGTCGCATGTTGTTTCAGTTTCGATTTCAAGAGCTGAGTGATGACAAGGACATCAAAGGTCACACCAAAACATTGTGGTATAATTGCTACTTCAACATTTTAATTCACCACTTCGCTAAAGCTAGCCAGCTTAAACAGCTGGAATGACGGCAAATAAAGGAACAGTGGTTAAATTTCAGTTTTTCATGCCTCATGTGATCTATACGAACCTTTGATGTCGCAGTTGTAACCAAACAATTGAAATAAAATTCGATTATGCATTATTTAGTGGTCGTAGGTGAATGCCACATAGTGATTCATGCATACAGTATTAGGTACTGTGATGCTGTCTTACACATCACACTGCATAGAAGAGAACATGTCAAAATTAGGTGTCTATATTTTTCATTTTTATGAAACTCCAACCATTCCCGGAGTGTGCTTCCACCCATACCACACCACCACAAGATGCATACCACAAGATGCATGCCACATTATGTTGTGTACTAATAATAATTGAGTAACCAGGGTGTTTTATACTAACACTGGTCCTTCTGTACTTCTCTGATGTAGCTGCAGACCTTTTTCATGCTAGCTTGACCACTGAATGTTCCTTATATCCAATTTAAGCAAACATGGCAAGTCATCAACAGATATAATACACAAAGCACTTTGTTTTCCAAAATTCTACCTCATAAATTTGCAGTAAGTTTTTAAAGTTCAATTTTGTTTTAGTAAAGCTGCCTATGAAACAGCAGTCCTGTCATGAATGTTTCCTCTTCTAGTACTGTAAATGAAAAGGTTGACTTAACTTCTGAAAATCTGTTTTATGGTTATAGATTGTAATGTCCCATATTAACTCGGGCTATGAAGGACAATGTAGTGGAGGGCTCGTAACAATTTCAACTACCAGGAGGTCTTTGGTGTGCACTGAGATCACGCAGTACTCGAGCATCTTGCATTTTGCCTCTATCGAAACACGGCTGCCGTGGTTGGTAGTATCAAATCTGGTCACCCAGGTCAGTAGTCGAGTGTTCTAACCATTTAGCCACCAGGGTGGGGCTCCAGAAAAGCTATAAGAGAACTTTAACACACAAGGTTGCACATGATGATATGGTACTGTATTGTTCTTTAAGTAACACCTCAGTTAACACCACATGGGCTGTACACTCACCACATATTCCACTCCCAAGTTGTCTGTACACCCATCCTGGGCATTGGTCTAGGCTCTGTTCACCTCCAGTACAGTTGGGACTGGCAAACATAAGCTGTCGTGAATCGTTGTGCCGTGGCAGCCAGCCTTGAAGTAAGCCACCCGAGAAGCCCAAGTGTCGGCACACAACTCGCACATCTTCATCAGTCCAGCTGCACAAAATAACACAGGGCACCATTGTATGTACTGCTCACATATATTACTATGCATGAAAGCATAATCTAGGTAGTCGTACAATGTCACACAAGTGCCCAGCGAGTATAGTTTGTGCATTGACAGCGATTCTCAGTAAGTGGTGTACAGTTTCAAACATAGGTACTATGAAAATAAGTCTGCATGCACCGATCAATTGCCAAAGATCTGCTTGCACAATGCTCTGAAACTGCAAATACACTGGCCAGATGTGCCTACATGATATTTGTACAGCTCCATTAACATAAGAAATTTCAAAACCATCGTGCATTTTTATCTACTTGCAGGTTACTGTCGCAATTCTGTTCACACATCAGGTTTAGAACAGCCGTAGGGTGATCAAGGCAGGCAATTCTGTAATAGCTGGCCACCCAATGCTGTCTGCAATATAAGCTTCTTTTCCATCATATGTTCAACTTCATTTCTTAATTGCCTGATTTAATATGATTCCTGTAATAACACCATCACTTAATTATGCTGGCCACCCAATGCTCTCTGTAATATAAGCTTCTTTTCCATCATATGTTCAACTTCATTTCTTAATTGCCTGATTTATTATGATTCCTGTAATAACACCATCACTTAATTATGCTGGCCACCCAATGCTCTCTGTAATATAAGCTTCTTTTCCATCATATGTTCATCTTTATTTCTTAGTTGCATAATTTAATATGATTCCTGTAATAACACCCTCACTTAATTAGCTATGGCAGGCAAAGGCGTGCGCAAGGTTCTGCATGCATTAGAGGGAGCAAAGGTCCACCGCAATGCCCCCCATTCAAGGCCCCTAAATTCAAAACACAACGCGAAGATGAGGAACGGTTATAAAACATTTATATTGATGTAGTGGAGTAGCAGCACATAAAAAATATTGTGTGCTTAACAAACAATTACTCGACGTGTTTCTCACTACGGTTCCTTTAAATGAGTCCCCGGCTTTCCGGGAGAAAAGGTAGCTTGGAACACAACAGCACGAGTCCTCGGCCGCCAGTATAGCAAAAAAAATCTGCATGACCATAACCCTGCACTTTTAGAAATGACGGCACAGGTCCAAAAGAGTGAAGGTATGGGGGCAAACTTGGCGCCCCTCTTAGAGGATTGGGGGTGGGGTGGCCGCCCTCCCTCTGCGCACGCCTATGAGTGCAGGCTATAGTAAGCTGAACATAGGTGCAGCAAAAATCGTTTTCCACACGAACTGCATGCATCCTAAATCCAAAAGGTACACTCTGGAGTTGTGTGCCCACGCCATAGGAAAATTTAATTTCAGCAGGCATCATGTGCTGTATAAGCTTCTGTAGCCAGTTGTACGTGGAACATATACGACATTTGCGCTACCAAGCTTAAAAATTAAAAGAAAGGAACAGCAGGTGCACTGTCATGCAACATAACTGACACATATTGGAAGTTGTCTCACATTAGGACCAATATGCTGATCTGCGATTGGGCAAATGATTAAACATGACATTTGGAGTACAGTTCAGAGAAGCTGTGTAATGTGGAATGCTGCTGAAAACAGCATATGCAACGGACCAGTGCATCAATGTTTCATATGAGTGTTTCAAAGAACTCTATCAAAAATTCTTTAAGAAAAAAGGAGTTCAAAATAGAAAACAATTTCGGGAACAAACTTTATGACACAATAGACATAATTTTCAATTAAATATTCTAATTAGATATCTAATAATCTAAATATAAATTACCTTTTTAATTAACCTGGTTGGGTTTGAATGCCAATAGGGAATATGAAGCCATGGATTAGATGGTGCCATATCAGTTTTTGAAACGAAAAAACATTTTTAAAGCCCTGAAGCGCGTATAAATTCGGCACCATTTTTTCTTGCAAAACCAGAACTGGACACACCAGATATGCTCGCAGGAAGTTCGCTGGAAACGTTACTTCCACTAGCACGTTAAGAGGTTCGTTCGATTCAGAACTGGTTCTCGGCACCAATTCTGGAAAAGTTCCGCCGGTGCCAGTCGGGTGCCGGTGAGGTGCAGTTCTAATTTTGTGGTTCAGGGGTTCAGGTGCAGGTGCAGCGCGTCAGCAGCGCCACTTCAGACGAGCTAGTCGTCTGCTCGCGAGTTCTCGTGCGCCGCGAGCTTTAAGTTTTCGCGGTGCGTCGCGACGTCGTGGACGACAACATCGTCGAAGTCAACTTTAAGGAATTTCTGGAGTCCTTCGACAGTGAGGATGAGGAGCCCTACGCCGTGCTTTCCTTCGAGGCAACATCGTTGTTCAGACCGAGACCGACTGGTTCGGACAGACCGTAATAACCGAGTTCCCGTACAACTGAAGCGCCGTTGCCAGATATTTCAGCTTTGAACTCGAGAGGGTATTCAGGTTGTCACAAGAGACCTCAGAGGAACTTGCCATTTCACAGAGAATGACGCCGGATCCGTCGACGACGGGAAAAAATGTCCCTAAGTCGATAATCGATGTTTTTAAGCATCTCATTGGCAGCGCGCGTCGTCTGCTAGTGCCGTCAACACGTGCACCACTTTTCTGCACCTCCTCCTCGGAGGGTGCCGCGGTTCTTTGCACCACAGCGGCACCACGACTGCACCTAAAATCAATCGCGGAGAGTGGTGCAGGGAATGCTGTGAATCGAGCGCTTTGGTGCAGCGCACCGTGAACCGGTTCTGGGGGTGCAGAGAACCACGGCTGAATCGAATGCAGCTGGCGCCCAATCAGAACCGCCTGCGCCACGTCATGTACACTGTTTTGCTTCGCCTCTTGGTGCGAAGAAAAGGAGGGTCATTGCCAAACTGCGTTTTTCTTTTTTTTTTTTGAGTGAAAAGCTTCATTACGTCATGTTTCGCCAAGGTCACTGATGGAGATAATTTGACCTTCAAGCCAGAGGAGGGGGGTCCGTGACGTCATACCATGACGCGCCACAATGGTGCCACAGCTGCTACTGCTGCGCCACGCTAGAGTGAGACGCGCGCGCCGGCGCCTGGCGCGGGCGGAAGCCCTAGGCCGCCATTAAGGGTTGAAACCCGGCATTTATTACGTGGACGCCTCCGGCCCCTACCATGGGGTATGGTACACGGCCGCAGTGGTCTACCAGTCCAAAACTGTTAACGGGCTTACATTTCGCGCCCGCGACATTACTCACGCGGAGGAGGTCGCCATTGCGCTAGCATGCTACCCACACTGATTCCAAAATAATTATCTCCGACTCGCGACGGGCCTGTCGGAACGTCGAGCAAGGCTGGGCTCCATACTTAGCCTACCGACTATTTCAAAATTGCACCTATAGACCAACACCGTGTTTACAAACATAGGGGGCGCTCGCGGCGTCGCAGCCGACTGCAACGTTTTAGATCCCTAAAGGAATCTAAAAACGTTGGCCGACTGGGGGTGAAAAATAGGGTTAGCGCCCATAGGAATACATGGAACCGAAATATTTCTAAGCAGTTTTCTCACTTCACAGCGCACCTGTGATGTCGTTATTCGGTGCAAAATAGCCATGAACATCCCAGAACAGATCGTGAAAGTATGAAATCTCATTACCGAGGCGAAATATTTTTAAAACACCGCGAAACGTATGGGGGTGCGAGTTGGGAGGGCGACCCATAGAAACACACGTAAACAGAACTTGCCGCAACGTTTTTCTCGTTTCGCAGAGCACCAGAAGTGGTAGCCGGTCATTAAATGTTGGCCAGCGCTTTGAAGAAGTGTATGGCAAAGTATGCTGCGTCATTTCGGAGGCAGTCTACTTTTAAAACTCTCCAAATAACCTGTGTTGCGAATCCGGGCACCCCTAAACGGCTCACTGCAAGCAGGTTTTTCTTTTCTTTTTTTTTTTTACAGTCTGATATGCTGCTGCATGGGGTAAATTAGCTTAATACTGTCACTCACGTGATAAATCCTAGACATATTAACATTTAAAGAGCAGTTGTCAAATGCCATACGACAATATGGACAGAACAAGAACCGCGCCAACCGCGCATTGCAGCAGACGACGGCGCAGCCGACCGCGGCCGGACGGACGGACGGACGGACGGACGGACGGACGGATGGACGGATGGATGGATGGATGGATGGATGGATGGATGGATGGATGGATGGATGGATGGATGGATGGATGGATGGATGGATGGATGGATGGATGGATGGATGGATGGATGGATGGATGGATGGATGGAATATAGGAGCGTCCCCTTTGAAACGGGGTGGTAGCAGTAGCTATCATGCTCATTTTTCCCCTATATCTTAATTATTGATTTACAATGGTTAACTAAACCATCATTCTATTTATTAAATTTTGTTCCTACATTACTAACATTATGTCACTTCTCTGCTTTTAAGCCACCAATCTTCCAGTCGTTTTTTGCTAGTTTCCACCGCCGGTTTATTCACCCGGCCACTGTTATCTCTAAACCCCAGAGCTTCAGGAACAGTGATTGCGCCTGCACCAACTTCCGGATGGATACCATTACAATCGAGTATAATATGGGCAATTGTTTCACTGGAGTTTCCACATACAGCACATGCGTCATCTCCATTGTTAAATTTCTTTTTGTAGCTGCGTGTTCTAAGGCACCCTGATCTAGCTTCAAAAAGTAGGGCACTGCCTCTTGAGTCATCAAAGAAATCTTCCTTCCTGATCTGCATTTTCCACTTTCGGTATAATTCCACACTCTGTTTCTTTTCCATCGAATTTATCCAATTTTTACCTTCTGTGTTTTTCACCTGTTGCTTAATGCTCTTTATTTCTCCGTCCTTGTTACTAGCATACTTACTAGTTAGTTTCCTAGTTCTTTTCCTCCATTGTGAGTCAACGCTTTTTAGGTACAGGTATTTAAATACTTTAGCTGCCCATCTGTTACTGTCCAATTTCCTCAGGCGTTCCTATTTACTCTAAGCTACCCGCACTTCGAAAGATGCCCAGCCCATATCTCCCTGTACCGCCTCAGTTGTAGTTTTGCCGTGGGCACCTAGTGCTAATCGTCCAACGGATCTCTGATTTGTTTCTAATGTCGACTGTACCTCTGATTTTAGGCACAAAACCGCATTTCCGAAAGTAAGTCCGGGCACCATAATTCCTTTCCAAATACCCCTCAAAACCTCATACCTATTGTATCCCCACAATGCCTTATGCTTCATTATCCCGGCATTCCTTCGCCCTTTGGCCTTAAGTGATTGCTCATGCTTTCCAATGTATGCCAATCCTTTGTTTACCCATACCCCCAGATATTTATATTCTGCTACTCTAGGTATTTCAAGGCCTTGTATTTTAAGACCCTGATCAGTTGAGCCGTTGAAAATCATCAGACCCGACTTATCTGCGCTGAAACTGAAGCCTAGAGCGTCCCCTTCGTCTCCGCAATACTTAACTAGAGTTCGCAATTCTTCCAGACTCTCAGCTAGCAGCACAATATCGTCTGCATACATCAAACCGGGGAGGCGCTGCTCTACCGCCTTTCCACCTAATCTATATGACAGGTTAAAACCTAGGTTACTGTCTTGTATCCTCCGTTCCAGGTTTATCATATAAAGCATGAACAGCACCGGTGATAGAGGACAGCCTTGTCTTAATCCTTTGCATACTTTGACATCCTCCGTACTTTTTATCCCTTCCCACGTAATTTCTACTTTGTTATCCCGATATATTTCCTGTAGGAACTCTATTATCTCATAACCGATACCTTCTTCTTTTAATATGTTCCACAGGAGTTCCCTGCTTACGTTGTCGTACGCCCCGTTTATGTCCAGGAAGGCCAAATACAGAGGTCTATTTTCCACTCTAGATATTTCGATGCATTGGTTAAGCACGAACAGGCTATCATCTAAGCGCCTACCATTTCTAAAGCCGTTCGGAAGTTCTCCGAGTATCTTGTTACTTTCAACCCATAATGCATTTTTAATTTCACCGCCTGCATGGCTAACCTGTACATAACAGATGTTATGGTTATCGGCCTGTAGGATTTTATGTGCATCCTGTCTCCTTTCCCTTTATAAACCAAATTCATTTTACTCTGCCGCCAGCTGTCCGGAATTTGCTTATTCGTTATGACTGTTTCCAGAGCTTTTAACAACGTTTCCTTACTTTTTGGACCGAGTTCATTAATCAGCTTGATCGGAATTCCATCTATTCCTGTAGATGTGTTTTTAGGAATATTTTTTTCTGCCTTTTTCTAGTTTATATTGGTCAGTTCTAAGCTGCTTTGCATTCTGCTACCTTAATTGTGTTGCTTCCTGATTTGCGGAGATTACCCTATCGTCGCTCTTAAATGACTCGGCTATAACTGATGTAATATAGTTCACTGCGTTATCTCCCTTTAAACAATTTCCCTCGTTATCTTGAATCAGATCCTGCTTTCTTTGATTCTTCTTCCCTAGCCAGCTTATATGGTTCCAGAATTTTCTTGTTCCGCCTCTAGAGGCATCGTGTATATCAGCCATTCAGCGATCGGTGGACTGTCTTATTTTACTTTGGACGAGGGCCTGCACCTGAAGTTTCTTTTGTCGATATGATTCCCATTTTTGGTCCATTTCCTCCTGAGATACCTGTGCTTTCTTTGCATTCGGTGTTCCCTTGAAGCAGCCCGTCGTTGTTCAATAGCTTCCCTGATTTCTTTGCCGTTCGGTGTTCCCTTGAAGCAGCCCGTCGTTGTTCAATAGCTTCCCTGATTTCCTTATTCCACCAGCTCCGTGGCTTCCTCTTTCCATTCCAGCGGTTTGCTACTTTAACCTCCTGAATTTTCCTCCTTATGAGTAGTTCTACCTGTTCATAATCCCAGTCTTCCATGGGGCTTTTCTCTATTGCTTCCTCTATGTCTGCTGCTATCTGCGCTATTTGATCGTCGTTTAATTTCGCGTTTACTTTTTGTCTAAGTTCCATTTCTCTTTTCATCAAGGGCCCCATCTGCAGACTAATACGTTTATGATCACTTCCCAGACTACACTCCCCTTCTTCGTCTATTTCCATTTTTCTGACCTTGCTATAAATTTCCTGCGACATTAGACAGTAGTCAATGGTCGTCTGCCTGTTGCGGAATTCCCACGTGATTTGGCCTTCAAATTTTGTTTCTCTATTTACTATAACTAGATCGTGTCGCTCGCAGAAATCTAGCATTAGCTTCCCGTTACAATCCGTGTATCCATCCAGATCGTCGATGTGGCCGTTCATGTCCCCCAGTAGAATAATATTGGCCCCGTTGCCATTATTTTATTTATTAAATGGTCGCCTCCAGCTCCGGAGCGCCTGCTAGCGACGACTCCGGTAGTGCATGTTCGTCTGCAACTGTGCGCGGTCAGTTTATCGTGCTGTGAATAGTCCCGTAGATCGTCAGACTTGCACTACTTGCAAGGGAATGTAGTGTGCGCTGCAGCAATGTACGGCTACGTGAAAAGCTTGCCGGAATCGGATGAACAGTGCTACAAATCTGTACACTGAACGCCGTTGTGCTATGCCTGAAACACATTAGGAAGTGACTGACGCGGGCACTCTGGCACCATCGGGCATGGCAAACATTTTAGTGTACTTGATTTTTTCTCCGAGTCGCCTCACTGCAGAGACCGTCCAGCCATACAAGTCCCTGGAGGCATAGAATTGTTTGGAGTCAGGTGGGTGCGCGCAAGGTGATCAACGGGCACATATGCTAGTTCAGTAATTTTTTTTTCTTTTATTTTCTTTTTACCTGTGGTATCGCTGTGATTCTTATATATCGTTCCGCGCTTTCTGTGCGGTTTCCTCGTCTTTTTTTTTTTTTTCTTTCCTTACGGCGCAGACCATGCAGTGCTTGCACGGACGTCCGAATATAAAGCCTGTCAAAAATGTTTTTACGACTTGCTCACCACATGTATGCATCGCGACGCAACTACATATGTATTCATTGTAATATTTATCGCCTCAACCTAGCCACGATGTTTTCAGAACGGAATGACATCGTGCCCATTATTTTGCGTTTTATTCACCTCAATTTACAAAATGAACCCTGCCTCGACGGCGTCATTAATTACTGCCTTACGCGGCTCATGCGCGTCGCCGGCACTTGGAATGCTTATTTTCTTTTTTTTTCTTTTTGACTTCCGCCATGAAACATGATGTTGGGGTGTGCATGGTACAAAACGTTAACAAAAAAAAAAAAAAAGCCGCTTGGGCTACTCGCCTTCGGGTTCGTCTGGAAACGCATCGCACATATTTATTGATAAATATGCTTTAGAGAGATGTCAGACGACGTGAATTGTTGTTGCTTACGTATATTCATGGTCTTAAAATAATGCACTATCTCTTAACAAAGGACCGCTTTTGTAGGCTAAGTCAGCTTCTTTGCGAACCGTTCTTTACATATATATATATATATATATATATATATATATATATATATATATATATATATATATATATATATATATATATATATATATATATATATATATATATATATATATATATTATGGGCAGCACTACCACAATGCATTTCTAACTCGGATTTTAGACAACGAGGGGTTTTAAAAGTAGATTGCATCCGCAATGACGCAGCATACTTTGTCACTCACTTCAAAGCGCTGGCCAACGTTCAACGATCGGTCAGCACTTTTGGTGCTCTGCGCAACGAGAGAAATGTTGCGGTAAGTTTTGTTTACATGTGCTTCTATAGATCGCCCTCCCAACTCGCACCCCCATACGTTTCCCGGTGTTTTAAAAATATTTCGCCTCGGTAATGAGATTTCACACTTCCACGATCTGTTCCAGGGCGTTCATGGTTGCTCTGTACCGAATAACGACATCACAGATGACCCGTGAAATTAGAAAACTGCTTTGGAATACTTCGCTTCCATGTATATGGGCGCTAAGCCTACTTTTCACCACCAGTCGGCCCACGCTGGCGATAGAAGCGCCACCGCATCGTGCTTACGTCACAGATCGGTGTTGGTCTATCCGATCTGTGACGTAAGCATAACCTGCAGGCATGACCTATGACCTGCAGGCCCAAAAGGCCTTGGTCGAGCGCGCCCGGGCAGCGGCCGACGCCACTGGGGTCCAGTACTAGGGACCCCACCTAGGGCCGGATCTTCAAAGATCCGGCTAATTCATAATTCCACCCCTTTTGAATCATTAAACGTTTTTCACCACCATCGCTGCCAGCGATGCTGCGGCACACTGTCTGCGTCTGTTTAGTGCTGTGGTTTCCGTGCTACATTCAGAACAAAAAATGACGGAAGAATGGACTTGTACACACTGCCTATACATTCCCATTTAGCTTCATAATAAAGCGGTACTGTGCTGCCTAAACTTCTCAACATCAGCGTAGCTACAGAAGGCAAAACCAGCGTTGTCGCTTCTGATTTCCCTCTCTGTTCCGGCGGATCCCTTAGTAAGTTTGATAATAAGTACATCTGGGCGTAAAACACGTCTGAAATGTGATTACACTGTGTCGGCCGCCGCAGGAGGCTTTCGAGTCCAGTGCGAGCCATGTTCAACATGTTACTGCGTTCTACCCCGATCGTTGACGTTCCATAGTACGCTGTGCGAATACGCGTACACGAAGGAGCTTGATTCGCAATACAGAGCGCACTAATGTCCCCATGCCCTCTCTGGGCCTTTAGCGGGAGATGCATCTCGTTAGTGTGTAAAGAACCAAAAAGCAACTCCCAGCAAGTGAATTTGCCGACGAAACACAACAGGTTAACGACGTGATTCCACGCGCACGCGTATCCTCCTCAGATAGCTCACCCTGTCGCCATCACATCGTGGTTCCATTTCGTGAAAACAGATAGATTAGCCATAGAAAATCGATACCTTAGACTGCACAGTCACATCACAGAGGTCTGCCTTATACCCAGGCGCAATGTCATGCGTGAACGCGTACTCGAGCAATAAATTGTGGAAATAATTTTTTCCTTCAAATTAGAGAACAGACTGGCGCCTTTGAAGTGCTGCAACGTTTTCGATCTGCATACCTGGGCGTATACATATGTAGAAAATCTATGGACAGCTTTTATGCATGGAGTAGTAAATTCTGGGATGAGTTGGCGCAAAAAACCTAGCAAATCAAAAGCAACACTCTTGAAGATATTTTACGCGAAAAGGCATTGCGATATCACTCTACAGGAAAATGCAGCACACTCTGGGCGACATATTTCATCTGCCTTGGCACCGAGTATGAATTTTAAACCTTTCACAGTATGCTAAATAAGAAACCAATTTACAATTTAGGATCGCCATTGAACGAAAGAGGGCCTACAGCGCGAGAACCATGGGACAGCAGATTAACACAAGGCCACAAGGAAAAAAAAAAAACTGAATGGATATATCTAGCTGCTTATTTTCTTCGGCAACCTTTAGTTTTGCGTGCAGCAAAAAAACAACAGTATGTCGGTATTATGGCAACAATATTAGGGCAGCAATCCGCCTTGCCGCTGCTCGGTTCACCTGCCCTCAAACCAAGCCGGTCGTGCCTCAAACATGGCGGAAATGCGCGCGCCGGTCACTAGATGGCAGCACTTTTGCGTCATTGAAAGCCCCTAGCGGCCGTTCTCAAATGTCCTTCCGGGATACAAGTTGCCGTTATAGTGCTCTAGAATATTTTGCCGTTGCTCATGCGACCTGCCCTCAAACATGGCGGTAACGCGCGCGCCGGTCACTAGGTGGCAGCACTTTTGCGTCATTGAAAGCCCCTAGCGGCCGTTTTCAAATGTCCTTCCGGGATACGAGTTGCCGTTGCTCATGCGTCGCTGCAAAAAACGCCGATGTTCGCGGCGGCAGCTTATTTTTTTTTTTTTCAGCTCCTGCCGATTTTTCTACGGAGGCCGGAAGCATAAAAGTAAGGTTAGCCTTAGTGTAAAAGCGAAAACATTAATGACGCTGCAGCTATCCCAGAGAAACTTAAGCATACACGCGCCAGGTGCCTCCTACAAAGAAGCGCTAAATGGCCACCTGCATTTTTGTGCCCTGCTTTTACCGTGGACACGCTACATCGACTAGTCAGTTACTTCAACAGAATAATCGTGGTTTTTTTTTCTTCATTTACCCTATACCTTTGCTTTGCAAGCTCTTTTAATATGTGCTCATGGTGACGCACCTCGATCCGATATGTTAATTTTTAATAGGTATAGCTACTAATATGTGAGACATTCTGCGCCACCTGCCGTTACATTGTTCCAGCATCGCTCTTATAGGCATATCGCTTCAGCCACTGCTTCAGCGGCCGATTTCACAAGAATTTAATGCGATGTCGCTAAGGGTCCCGTGTCGCGGAAAATTCGGCGACGTCGTTGGCCATAAACGCAAAATCTCGATGGAAAATTCAGGAGCAGTTTGAAATGTTCAGAATGACGCTAAAAGAAGATAATTGAGCTGGAATGAAAACGGAGTCAACATTGAGTGGGGGTGGAAGTCGAACCAAGTCATGTTGCGAGACAGACACGTATACACACGCTCATAGGTTGCGAAGGCTTGCTGGTTCAAGCTGAACAAAAGTATAGCTACTAAATTCGCTATGCGAACTGGTTCTGACAACACAATCGCGTTCTGAACTTAATAGGCGGTGCTTAAATAAGCGCCCCTATGTTTAAAGCATCCCTTACGGGCTTAGCCGTAACGATGTGCTGGGTCGTGGCGATGACACGTTTCATAGCGTATACAGTCGGAAATGGGTGAAATGCTATAAAATCGAGCGATTACAATCTTCGGTTCGTGAAGCTGATTTATGCGCTAAGATAAAAGGACAAAATATTTAAAGATGTGGTTCTTAATAAACACCGCTTATAGGTCATTAAATGAATGCATCATGTGCTTGGAGCACTGTGTATGATTAAATAAATCCTGTGCCTGACGCCTTTACTTTGCACTCAGGATCTATGAATGCGCCACAAAAATATGCAGCACTGCAATCAGTAAATGAACTATTACAGGTTTACGCAAATATATTTTTTTTAAAGTACCTAAACGCGAATGGTAGCGACCGTCAGAAAATTCGCGATGATTCGCTAATATTGTTTGAAGTGCTTTCATATCGAAATATAAGACAGGAATGACAAGCGGCTTGTTAACGCGAAGTGACCTCGAACGGTGCCGCTCTCGGTCGTATTGCTTGCCGAGCTGGAACGGATAAATACAATCTCCAGCACGTTTTTTTAGGCTTCCGAACATTCACCCAATAAAAAACATTTGCCGACGATTACGTTACTTCCTAATGCGAAATTTGAGCGCAGCTCATCAGCTGTTCCAGCTTTTCGATAGAGTGAGGCAAAGATTTCGAGCAAGACATATATGTACAATTGCAGATTTTTTTTTTTTTTCCTCGCAAAAGGCGAGCGGTTTCCCCGGAACATTTATCCGCCGATCATGGAAATGAGATAAAAGAGAGGAGCAAGCGCTGAGCGTTGTCTACCACATCGCGCGGCTGTATACCCAGCTGGAAGAGGCATCAGTGGCCGTATTTGCGGCCGATGTCGTATCGAATACCGGAAATGGCGGTCGTTTCGGCCCATCCTTACTCTCCTATAGCAATTTAACTCCCGTGGTCCGAATCTACGGTCACCACTTTTAAATTGAGATGTATGTCCTTACTGCTTCCAATTCAAAATAGGTGCAAATCGCAGTTCGACATCTGGAAATTTCGTTGTCAGAAAACTCAAAATTTATAATGCTCCTTAAAACGAATGCCAAAATTATTTTGAGTGGAAGACCTGCTAGGGAGCAGTTTTACACTCGTCTCCCTTACGGGGCCCATCATCGGCTGGGTCGATTGGACTGCGTGACCCATCGCGGTATAGTGCCTCAAAGGTTGCGCCCTGTGTTCCGGGTACACGGCAGCCCCATTTTGACGGAGACGAAATTCACAAAAAGAAATCAAACTCCATTCCGAAATTGATCGAAAGCCTTCTACCATCCGATACGCCCACAAAAACAGCCTCCAGGTTATGGGTGCGACTTTGGCACGTGAGAACCCGTAAATTATAATTATAGATCCAACACTTCAGGAAAAGGTTTCTCCGAGGTCATCCTATCCCAGCAAATGCAACTGCTGTGTCGCCGAGTTTTTGCACGAGACATAATCGATCTGTAATTGTTTAGGGTCTTTGACATCATAGTTCTTGGAAATCAGTAATTACAACCAGAATAGCAAAAAGAAAATGTCAAATTGTGCTTTTCCTGGCTCTTTTAAGTAATTAAATGGTTGCTTTAATGCAACTTGTACCTTAAACGGTCACTAGATTTTATCTTGCTTCCTTCGTTCGTACGCGCTCAGCGCTCGAAGAGAGACAGGAAACCTGCGAGGCATATGCCTCCCAAGTGCAACTTCTCGCAGGTGGGAGGCGACTGCTGTCCGGAAATGTAGCAATTTCCTCCCCTGCTATGCAGCTTCTGCACTAAATGCGTTGTTCCGCAACATCTGCTCGTCGTTTGCGATGAAACACAACGCGTTCTGCTTACTTAGCTGTAACACCTACAGAAATGGTGCACTGGCCGAATGGCTATTGTAGTTTTCGGCTGTACAGGTGACCCAGCCTAATGTATTCAACGGCAGAACCACTCCTGGTGCCTGGCCCAACCTCTCTGGAAGCGCTTTATGGTCCGGCCGTACTGCGCGGAGGCGACCAGTGGGCGCCTTAATCGCCGGCTCGAAGATCAGCGAGCTTTCGGCTAAGCTCGGGGCGGACTTGAAAACTGTCGTGCTCTGGCGACAGCGCATCTTCGGCGCACTCCATTAGTACAGTCCGGAGGCAAGCAGGCGCAGTGTCTCAACAGCGGCGTGACGTCATTAGCGTCGCACGAGCGACCGCGGGCCGATGGAAGGGGGGGGGGGCGCCCTTGACTCTGGCGGATTGTTTCTCGTAGCGCGCTGAACCGCACCGCGTGCGCAGTGCGCCCCAGTGGCGCTTCCGCGTGGCGGCTGCGAACAATGCATCCTCAGGAGCGCGTCTTGGCCGTGGCATTCGCGATTTTGCGGGACCCGCTAACAAAGGGGCGCCCACTGCAGGGGCGCATCCGAGTGTCTTTTGAGCGAAGCCGTGTCAACGGCCAGAGTCAATGCCAGCGGGCTGCACGCACGGTCGCCGCTATGGCCCCGCAACTGGAGCAAGCGGCCGCGCAGCTCACGCCCTAACTCGGTCGCACGCGCGCCCGCCTGGTGCCAAAGGCGGCCGCGCATTCAAACTTTCCATTCCCGCTCCGATGCGCCGTAATGGTCAGGTTTTAGCATGCTCACCAGCGCTGCTTCGGTAATGCTGGGAAGAGTTGAGAATACGCACGGCGTTAGTTTTGTAACGTTTCACTTCGTTCTCATCTCTTTCGGTCCTGTGTCATTGGTCGTCGCTTCCCATTGACGTAGACCATTGCGCGAGACCAAGAGAAAGAACATGAAACAGAGCCCTGCCTTTTACTTTTCCTCTTGGCTTGTATTTGTCCCTTACGACCCTCTCTCGAAACAAACAAAAAAAAAAAAAATGCTTGGCTCAACGAAGTCGCTCACTCCGTCGCACAAGGTCTCGCATACCGTGCCAGAGAGAGTCGAAGAAGGTGAGGAGAGAGAGGCTGACGAGCTTTAATGACTTAATCAAAGCCTTCTACCTGGACCGCCAGACCCTCCCTCCGCCTAGCAGCAAACTATGCAGAGCTGCAATTAAAAACAAATACATACCCGAACCAGTACAACAGGATTTACCTCGAAATATATGACAACAACACATGCAAGGTCTGCAAGACAAACGTAGCAACACTGAAGCACATACTCTGGCAGTGCAAGGCACAATTAATTGACAGGTGCTAATCCCGAAATCGTCTCGTCGAGGTGGACCGCCGCTCTGCGCAGCTCCAGTCTCAACGACCAACTCTGGGCCGTCCAGCAGGCCTTCATGGCGGCGAAGAGACAAGATCTCGACGCTCCCACGTGGGAGACCTAGGCCCAGTCGTGTTAAACCCTGCCGGACACCGAATAAAGTTATTCCTCCCCCTCTTTGCGTCACAAGGCGTCACAAGGCGACACAGGGCTGCACGGGGTACCATGCGGGGTACACTGGGGCCCAGAACGTGCCCAGCTTCTCTGTGCTGGATTAATGGAGGAAGGGTTAAAGAGGCTAGATCCGTGAACCTCACCTCCACCCATTTATTTTCACCTGCTTAATATATGAAACTACAGGTAATGGAACTTCCAGCGACGTGTGAGGCGAGAAAGCCCGGAGGAGGAGACGGGGCTTGTCGAGCTGAAAAAATAGGACTTCCCCGGCTAGACCACTGTACGGGCTCTGGCTGGGTAGAGCAATTTTAAGAGCGGGCCCGGGTTTCGTGGACATAGGCCTGCCTCGTGCCTCTATACTAACCGGCTATGTTTACTGAATACACACCTTTTTTTTTTTTTTTTGTTACCGTGAGGTTAAAAAACGACAGCTCGCGAGAATTCGCCAATTTTGAACAATTCCTAGCGTTCAGTGTTGCAGTGCAGGATGCAGTGTTGCTATACTGTAACAAATTGTTTAAAAAGCAGGCGCTTTGCTAGCTTTCTTAGAAGCACCAGTTTCATTGGGTGCTCCGGCGGTGACTAGAGAAAAGAAACGCTCGTTAAATAGTTAGTCGGGTAATCAAGTACATTCGATTACCTTTTTTACTCCTGCACTTTTGGGGCGCACAATAGAATAGCAGAATCGAAGACCCGTCACTACATAAGCACTTGCACAAAGAGAGAGAAAGCATGACACATCTGAGACACTGCAGGCTGATGAAATACGGGTTTCCTAATCAATTTAACAACGAAGAGCTTATAATGCGGAAAGGTAGAGAAAAAGCGCCGGATCGATCACTAGCCCCAAACATACCGTACATTTTTTTTTTTTTTTTTTTTGTCGTTTGTTTCTTTAGGATCGATTATGTCAAGCCAGGTGTTAAATTCAGCTATTTCAATGTGTCCCAAAGGAGCAGGATTAAAATAAAAACGTAATGAAATTGATTTCATTAAACGATGAACTAATTATCCAGTGTTTCTTCTTCTCAGTCGCTGCCGAAGCACCTAATGCAACTATGGGGTCTTCAGGAAGAGGCTAGCTCAGCTTGCTTTTATTTCATGCGTTAGCATTGCAATGGTCACGTGAACGAAAACTCGTCTGTCTTCTGTACGGCATCAATGAAAGAGGAAAGGAGGCGGGGCGTGCAGCGTGCTAGAATGAGGCCCCGCACAGTGGACGCTCGGCCGACGTGGCGCGAGTCCTGATAGTCGTGTAGTGTATACATGTATGCTGTAAAACTGATGCTAACGCATTACTGTCGCGTCATTCTCATTGATCGCACTTCGTTAATTTTCAGTTTGGTGCAACTGAAACATTGGATATATTCCAGTAGCACAGCAAGAGGCTGGGGTGACCGCCAAAGAGAAGGCAAATGGAGGGGCCCTGCATACGCATTAGTCGGAATAATTTCCACCACTCGGGAATCTTTAACGTGCACTGACATCGCACAGCACACAGACGCCATTGCGTTACGCCTCCATCGAAGCGCGGCCGCTGCGGTCGGGTTTTAACAACTGAGCCATTCCGGCAGGCTCCCGGAAAAGGACCGTTATAAGAAATGGAGCCCAGGGTGTCAAAACTAGCAAAGGTAAGCTCCGATCTACGAATATAACCAAGCTGTGGTTAGCTCAAACGTGGCTGGGGCGATGGTACATGCGTAAATACATATCAAGCTATACGGCTGTTCATCGAAATTATTACATGGCTGTAATTCACACTATAAGCCAATCCACTTCTTGAGTACAGCACTGATGCGAACAGTACTAAGAAGCCAATAATTCTTGAGTTGGATTTTCGGCTAGTTTACATACTTATCCTGCATGTTCCTTGCTGTGTTACTCCTTTTAAGCCTGCTTCGCGAGTAGTTACTGCGAAATCTCTCGCGTGTTTATGGCCGTGCAGCATCTCCAACGAAGAGCAATCCGTTTTCGAGCTCTTGTTTCATTGCTAACGGACAGTGATATATTCTCTAATAATAAACCTATTTACGTCAAATAACAACAGCCTCGTGAGCACTGAGTACTAAACTAACTACAACATCGCTGCCAACAGGCACCGAAGCCAGTGTCAAAACTGCACGCTATACATATACTGTACGACTATAATGAGCGCCATAATTGTCAAGTCGTAAGGCGAAAGCTTGCTTATGAAACAGGCCGCCGTAGTGGACGGATCCGGATCAACTAAGGCCACCAGCAAAGTTGTCATTTCACGAGCGTTCTTTTTTTTTTTTTTTTTTTTTGCATTTTGCCGCCTCCGAGGCCTGGAATCGAACCTGCGACATCATGCAGTCTAGCCACGCGGGCGAGCTTCACTCACTTCTTTGCGCGAGTGCAAACAGACCACCAGTGGGCGCCGTGACGCATCTGCAGGCGTCCCCTCAAGGGTCCCGGGCCGTCGCTGAGTCGCACTGAGGGCCACTCGACGCTCGTGTCGCGGTGCACCACGCTGTGGGGCTCCCACTGAGCCTCGCTCTCGTTCAGCACGGTCAGCGTCACCGGCCTTTGCGCCGTGCCCTGCGGAAAGGAGCATAGAGAAAGGGGAGCATCATCAGACAGCGTAGTGTATACTGTGTGCACAGCCGAGGAAATCACGCGACATAATCAACGAAAGATTCCACACGGTTTGCTTTTGAGCGGTATACCAGGCACTTATGGCTCCAATAAAGCTGCCAAGGTCCCCCAGGGCAAGTCCTCACCATTCTGAGCGTAACGAAAAACGTAAATGTTCCACCACAAGATTTTTTTTTTTTTTTTTTTTTTTTCCAGAAGCACAGCCTATACGGCTTGGAAACTTTTGACCAACCCTATATACAAGCGGAAGTTAAACTTCCCAAACATAGATTCTCCAGTACTTCTGAGACCACTTTTTGATGCATGTTTTTCTGGACTCTCAATTATTTAAGAAGAAGAAAAAAAAAAAAAGGACACTGTGAGGGCAGGCGTCTGGCCCAGGAAGCTCTATTAAATTAAAAAAAATTACCGGAGGGGCGGAAAACACAGAGAAATGAAAACATGTAATTGAACTACAGAAACGGTTTTTGCTCCACGGAAAAAATTACTAGTTACCATAGAGCGCGGTTGAAATATACGTATCACCCTTCTTTTACCAACAGTCGGCGACCCCTCAGCGCACCGATCGACAAGCACGCCAAAAGGAAAAGACTTGGCATTCTCATGCTGCTATCGTGCCTATACTTCTCGCGAGAGATAATACAAAAAAAAAAATTAACACCATCAAGGGCATTCTCCCGACTACAAGATGTCACAGATCAAAAATGCAGGGACAGCAGCGCGAATCCATGCAGTCCGCGGCCACCAATTTACGCGGCCAGAAATAGGACGGCGGCGTGGCTTTTGTCTCGCCTTCCTCGCACGCCGCTGAAAGAACACGGAAGCCGGACTGCAGAGACCGGCATCCCGTTTCTTTTGCTCACTTCGCTCCGTTCGTCCGAAGCACAAAACGCGGCGAAACTGGCGCACGGCGGCACCCGCAAGCCCCACTCAACGGCGCGCTTCGTCGAGGCGCAACTTGGCGGAGCCGGTTCGGCTTGATTGGCCCGGGCTCAAACGGAGCGAAACAGCGGGCTAGGACGGGGGACCGACGCCGCTCGCTCGTCTCCGCAACAAAGGCTCCCCCGTCATTTGCCGCGCAATCGCGGACTGTGCAGAGAGAGAATAATAAAGGTGAAAACCCGGCGGGGTTGGCGCGTTTCCCCGCGGACACGGCAGAGGAAAGTCGCGTTCCGCTTCATTGGAAGCGAACTGAAGACGATTGCTGCTTGCAGGCAAGCACGCAAGCGAGGCTCGCAGACGTTGCGGTGGCGCCAACACGCGGTACACACTTCATTACCAGCGCCCACATTTTGGTAGCGAAAGCTACACTAGGCTAGTCGAAGCGAGTTTCACTAGTTTCATTGTGCCTGTGATAGGCCACAACTGCGCATGCGCCGTAACCATGGCAACCAGCTGCGCCGTTACGTTCCACAGGTGTGCCGCCGCTGCGCCGCGCCGGTCTCCACCGCTAGCCACTGCGCCGACTCGTGACGTCACGTGCCTCATTATGCAGCCTCACTGCGCATGCGTAAACCGTTCGCCGGTCCCCTCCCTCCGCTGCGACGAGGCTATACGAGGCTCATTCATCGTATATGACTCCGTATGAACATTACACATTACTAACTGCGTGCGCTTGCTAGTCAGGTGCGTCATGGATGAAGCGGACGGTGAGCGCGCGTACAGTGTGCAGCATCTTCAGAGTCTTCCAGAAGCTTCAAGGTATATGTACTAGCTACGCATGACTAACCGGATATCACTGCTCGGCATGAGGACGCCCGACAGTGTACAAGTGAAACACGAAAGGCTCCGAGACGCCGGAAGAACGTCTCGCCAAGCGGCGGCATCAGGAAGCGGAGCGACAGAGACGCTGTTACGACCAAGCATCCGCATTTGCGTGCTCTATTGTTCGCCTGTGGGCATGGAAAAGTTTTGTGAATATGTGGTGATGGTCCATTGGCTCTAAGTGAGCCTGTTTCCAGGAATCCTGTTTTGTAAGCATGTTTTGCTTTGTGGACAACCTGCAAATGCCAAATTGGCCCTGTCAAGAGAACGTCTGGAAAAACACAAAGAAACGTCCCCCTGCGGGAAATAGCAGGAAGTGCTTTCTTTTGTTCACCCTTCCAGTCGAGAAGTGCTATCCTCCAGTGATGAATGCCTCCTATCCAAAGGAGACGACAGAGTGACATGTCCGCTGACGTGCAGGACAAGAGAAGAGCATGACTCATACGGCCATTAAGTGATTTCCCGGGAATGCAGGAAAGATTTGCAATTGTCGAAAAGGGACCATGTTGGGAGCCCTATGCGGCGCCACGTGCACTCGGGTTTCTGAGAAGTAAAACCCCCAGAACCAGCCTGTGGTTTCTTTGCTGAAGAATAGAAATGTACCTCCTCTCCTCGCCGTTCCCAAGCTTTTCCCGCCAACAAGTGATCACGCCCAACGAATGAATGCCGGACCAGTCAGTGCTTCAGACCATCAGTGCAGTGATGTGTTCGATTGGATGCCGATACCTGAGGGGCGTGCCCTGGATTTGGTTGGTCAGCATCTTCAGAGAGGGGCTGGACATAGGGGGTTTTTAAGGACGCTGCAGAGCACGAAATGTCGCTCTGGGCCCTGGGTAAACGGCTCATCCAGTCGCTTCTCGCTATGAACTCTTAACGCTTGCCATTTTGCTGATGTGCCCTTCTTTTTCGTGTAAATATTGTAAATAAGTTTTCTCAAAGTGCCATTAAACCTGCTTGTACATATTTCACCAACTTCGAAGATTCAATCCTACTTCAACCCCGAGTCTCTGCACGCTACCAAGTGAAGGCCGGGTCGACGTAACCCCAGCGTCACGACAACTGGTGATCAGCGGTGGGATCTGAATCTGCAAGCACAACGACTGGTGACCAGCGTTGGGATCTGAATCTACAAGCCACAACATCTGATGACTGGAGGTGGGATCTGAATCTACAAGCCACATCTGGTGATCGGAGGTGGCATCTCAAGCAACAAGCAGGAGCAACAATCGGCCAACAAGAAAGCAGCTCGGAACATCGATCGCATGTGTGGGTGAGTGCTTGGCTTTTCTTCTGATGTGGACCAGGTTCTAGAACAGGGTTAGATTTTAGAACTGGTAAAAAGAGTGTGGAAACGCCTTTAGGTTTGGTAGTTTGCACAGTTGTTTTGGAAGTAGCCGACACTCGGAGCGATCATGGACCTACAAAGGCTGCAGAAACCGGACCTGTTGCTATTGTGTGAGGAACTGGGAATTGATACAAGTGGTTTGGCACGAAAACCTTTGATTATAAAGGCAATCACAGATTTGGGAGCCGATGATGAGGAGCTCAGTGAAGCATGGAACCTCATCGCCCAAAAAAAAGAGGAAAGGGAGCGCGAACGTCAGAGGGAAAAAGAGGAAAGGGAGCGCGAACGTCAGAGGGAAAAAGAGGAAAGGGAACGTGAACTTGAGAGGGAAAAAGAGGAAAGGGAGCACGAACGTGAGAAGCTTGAGAGAGAAGCAAAAAAGCGGGAGCTAGAAATTGAGCTCCGGAAATTAGAAGTAGAGTTGAGCAAGAGGTCGGGCAATTGTCCCCAGCTAGCGGTACCTCTTCTCAACAAGGAGGCAGATTTCAAGATGTCAAAGTACATGCAGCCATATGTGATATCAGGGGATATCGGTCTGTATCTGGCTAACTTTGAGCGAACCTGCGAAAAACTGTCCTTCCAGCGAGACACTTGGTCTCAGAGATTATTGACGGTTCTGCCCTGCGAGGCAGCGGAGGTTGTCGCGCGGCTAAGCAAGGAGGACGCGGACAACTACGAGAAGGTCAAAGCTTGCCTTCTGAGAAAGTATAGGCTTAGCGCCGAGGCGTTCAGACAACGTTTTCGGAAAGCTACTAAGTCCAGGGACGAGAGTTACCCTGAATTCCTGTACAATTTAAGAGTTAATTTGGGCGAGTGGCTAAAGAGCACAGATTCCTACAGTGATAGGGACGCTGTAGTCGAGCAAATTCTTTTGGAGCAGTTTTATAACTGCCTCCCAGAAAAAGAAAGAAATTGGTTACAGGACCGAGGCGAAATTAAGTCGGCAACTGAAGCTGCCGAACTCATTGAGGAGTATGCTTCGCGCCGACAATTCAGCAACCCAGCAGTAGATAGGCTCCGCAATCCCACGTTCAGTGTAAATAACCGTCAGAAAAGGCACTTTGCTAGATTTGCAAACGAAGAAAGGAAGGCTTCTTCAGGCAAACGCCCTAGAAAGGACGGCAGTGAGAAAAGTGGGGAAGTGACCAACGCGCAGAACACAAAGAACAAGCTTGGGGCTAGGAAGCCGCTCACATGCTTTAGGTGTAATGAGCAGGGTCACATTGCCGTCAACTGCCGGAAAGAAAAGATTGCTTTCTCGTATGTCAGGGACTGCGATGAAAATATGCAGCTTTTAGAACCCTACCTGCATGACCTAGTAGTCAACGGGAAGCCTTGCAAGGTACTGCGCGATTCGGCCGCAACGATGGATGTTGTCCATCCGGCGTATGTGTCGCCTTCCGACTATACAGGACAGTGTGCATGGATCCGACAGGTAGTTGAGGAACAGAGTGTGTGCTTGCCGATCGCGAACGTGGTCATCGAGGGCCCTTTCGGCGAATTAACAACCGAGGCTGCCGTTTCAGGAAAGCTTCCTAAGTGCTATCCGTATTTGTTCTCCAACAAATCGGACATGCTGCTGCGAAAGAGGGGCATCCTTTTCGGAGACAGTGTTGTGCAAGCATTAACACGTTCAAAGGCGCGAGAACTAGCTACACTGCTCATACCAGAAAAATCCACAGCGGAGGAAACGACAGTTAAAACAGTGGTCGATGCGGAAGATAGCGGGTCGGAAAACTTTGAGAGCGAGGCATCTCAGATAAGTCAACTTGAAAGCGAGCTTGATGAGACGCGGAATGAGGACGTTATTGAGAGTAACCTCTTGCCGCCAGTCTCTAGTAATCTCACGAGACTTTTAAGTGGAACCCGAGAGAACTTAGCTATGGAGCAAGCCGTGGTAAATCTAACGTTAAACCTTCCCGAGGAGATGGGGGACAACTTGATTTGCCTCAGCGGAAAAGGAAGCAACGCTCAGGAGCTTCTCAAAAAGACGGAGCAGAGAGGAGAACTAAAGAAATCCCAGCTGTCCGATCTGGGCGAGATAATAACAGAGTTTGAGGCCTGCTTCGTGGACAGGCCAGGCAGAACTGATTTGACTGAGCACGATATTGAGCTGACTTCAGACGTGCCAGTGCGATCAAGGTGCTACCGATTTTCTCCAAGGCAAAGAGAAATTCTGGATAGGGAAGTAACTCGCATGCTGGAATTGGGAGTAATAAAACCCTCGGAAAGCGATTATGCTTCGCCTATGATCTTAGTAGAAGCTCCAGGTAAAGACCCTAGGCCTGTGGTAGACTACCGAAAGCTAAATTCTCTCACCAGGGATCAAGTGTATCCTATTCCGAATATTGAGGAGAGAGTAGAACAGGTCAGTAGAGCGGCATATGTGACTACGCTGGACCTTACTCGAGGATACTGGCAAGTACCGCTCACTGAACGCGCCAGCAGATACGCGGCTTTCGTCACTCCGACGGGCAGCTACCAGCCAACAATGATGAGTTTCGGGCTCAAAAATGCTCCATTTTGTTTTTCCCGACTCATGGATAGGGTTTTAAAGGGGTGTGAAACATTCGCGGTGCCTTATTTAGACGACATTGCGGTTTTTTCCGACTCATGGGCGGACCATATGGTACATCTAAGAGCTGTACTGAGCCTTTTGCGTCAAGCTGGACTAACCGTAAAGGCCGAGAAATGTTGCCTGGCAAGGGCGACCGTGGACTACTTGGGTCACAATGTAGGTCAAGGTTTCAGGAAACCCAGCGAGATTAAGATTTCTGCGGTAGCAGACTACCCGCGGCCGAGCACGAAGACGGAAATTCGAGCATTCCTGGGTCTGACTGGGTACTACAATCACTACATCCCTAACTATTCAGCTTTGGCTAGCCCTCTGACCGACGCTCTCCGCAGGACAGAACCGACAAATGTAGTCTGGGACGAACAAAAGGAAGCCTCCTTCGTAAACCTGAAGGCTGTGCTGATTAGCCGTCCGGTATTGCGAGCTCCAGACTATGGCCGAGAATTCACGGTCCAGTGTGATGCCAGTGATCGAGGGTTAGGTGCTGTTCTCTGCCAGAGAGATGACGACGGTAATGAGCACCCCGTGCTCTACTTGAGCAGAAAACTGAGTTCTAGAGAGAGGGCTTATTGCGCGTCAGAGAAGGAATGCGCTTGCATTGTATGGGCCATTCAAAAATTGCAGTGCTATCTTGGAGGGGCCAAATTCACCGTAGAGACGGACCATTGTCCCCTGGCTTGGCTGCAAACTGCGACATCGAAGAACAGTCGCCTTCTTAGGTGGAGCTTGATTTTACAGCAGTACAATTTTGAAATAAGATACAAAAAGGGGAAGTTAAATGGGAATGCGGACGCGCTTAGCCGCTCTTTCTAAGCGGTCCGAGATGTTCCTCACCATGTATCCAAATTGATAATCAGGTTTTTTTTTTTTTTTCGTGCGCTTGAATATAGATGACTATGTAAAGCAGCACGTTTGGTTTTCGAGGCATACGTGGGTCCTGAACGTCTTGAGAGTGGGCTTTTCTCGAACAACAATGGCAGTTTTCTTTTGACCTGGTCTCTTCAGACGGGAGCCGAGTGCTTGCTTCGACATGTGGTTGAGTTTCAGATAGCTCAAGCAATTTGGCCTACAACAATCAAGACAACGCGACATGCAACAGCGAGCTTCAAGCGTTCACGTGCAGGCCATTAAGTCGTCTCTTCATGCAGCAGCTGCGGCTGCTGCCCTCCGAGTCTCTTCTGGCGGGGGAGGAGGCTGTTACGACCAAGCATCCGCATTTGCGTGCTCTATTGTTCGCCTGTGGGCATGGAAAAGTTTTGTGAATATGTGGTGATGGTCCATTGGCTCTAAGTGAGCCTGTTTCCAGGAATCCTGTTTTGTAAGCATGTTTTGCTTTGTGGACAACCTGCAAATGCCAAATTGGCCCTGTCAAGAGAACGTCTGGAAAAACACAAAGAAACGTCCCCCTGCGGGAAATAGCAGGAAGTGCTTTCTTTTGTTCACCCTTCCAGTCGAGAAGTGCTATCCTCCAGTGATGAATGCCTCCTATCCAAAGGAGACGACAGAGTGACATGTCCGCTGACGTGCAGGACAAGAGAAGAGCATGACTCATACGGCCATTAAGTGATTTCCCGGGAATGCAGGAAAGATTTGCAATTGTCGAAAAGGGACCATGTTGGGAGCCCTATGCGGCGCCACGTGCACTCGGGTTTCTGAGAAGTAAAACCCCCAGAACCAGCCTGTGGTTTCTTTGCTGAAGAATAGAAATGTACCTCCTCTCCTCGCCGTTCCCAAGCTTTTCCCGCCAACAAGTGATCACGCCCAACGAATGAATGCCGGACCAGTCAGTGCTTCAGACCATCAGTGCAGTGATGTGTTCGATTGGATGCCGATACCTGAGGGGCGTGCCCTGGATTTGGTTGGTCAGCATCTTCAGAGAGGGGCTGGACATAGGGGGTTTTTAAGGACGCTGCAGAGCACGAAATGTCGCTCTGGGCCCTGGGTAAACGGCTCATCCAGTCGCTTCTCGCTATGAACTCTTAACGCTTGCCATTTTGCTGATGTACCCTTCTTTTTCGTGTAAATATTGTAAATAAGTTTTCTCAAAGTGCCATTAAACCTGCTTGTACATATTTCACCAACTTCGAAGATTCAATCCTACTTCAACCCCGAGTCTCTGCACGCTACCAAGTGAAGGCCGGGTCGACGTAACCCCAGCGTCACGACAACGCCGAGCTGAGCTTTCACTACGTATATCCTTGCCTAGCTGAGCTAAGCCATTGCTGAAGTGTTTTTCCTACCTGCCAACGCTCGCGCGTTTTTGTGTTTGATGCGGCGAGACGCGGTGATGACAGCGCGCAGCCGGAGGCCAATCGATTGTTGCCGCGAGCCGAAGAACGCCGCGATAGTGGTGAATCACTCTCCACCGTGACCTGCTCCTCTCTCCGTCAAGAAATGACACTTGGAAGCATATATCGTTTCGCTTCTTTACTGGCTCGAAATACAGGTTTCAGAGCGCCGCCAGCAATCTAAACGTAATTATGCGCGTAGAGGTCTCCAAGAGGAATGAGATCACAATGTGAACGCGCGCCTTGTTTTTCATGCACAGCCGACGAATAAAAATAACATAAGAGTCGGTACAGTCACGGCAGACGTGATGCGAGTGTAGCAATAAGAAATGTTCTAGCGCCAAGGATAACTAATAGAGGGATTCGCTCCGACCTATACGTACTGACGTCAAGCAGGAAACTAACTTCCGTACTGCCTTCAGCTCTGCCCGAGATGCGTCACAAGCGGATCTTCGCGCGATAAAAATGACTAGTAATGGAAGTTAGGTCCAAGCCGTTCATTCTTATTGCTCTAGTGCTGCTTAGCGCGATTTGAAGGTTATCGCGTTCGTGTCAGCTAAAACGGATCATTTCTTCCCCCCCCCCCCCACCCAACTTCGATTAAAAGTTACAAGATAAAGGAACCATTACGCTAAGATTTATTATTTTCAGCCTGCAAGCAATCTACGTCAGAGCAGTTTAATCCGAGTAGGCTAGTCTTGCAATGATCACGTTCAAATCGCGTTAGACTGCAGATACGTTCTAACACCTTTTTTACGTGTGTATTAAATTAGAGATTTTGCACACACCTTGCGTATGGCACTGCAACATATGTATTTGGTGCCAGTGGGAAGCCAAGTTATCTCGAATGAAAACCACTACACGGTGGAAAATGACGTCATGAAAAAGAATTACACATGTACGACCCTTTCATGAGGGCAACCGACACGGCTTTAGTTAGAAATAAATGAGCCCAATACGCAAATACACCGCACCGTTTATTCATTTATTCCTCGTAGCATCACATGTTCGACGGACGTACTGTCACATACAGGGTGACTGTTCAAGCCTTACAAATATAAACAGATGCAGCCACAAAATGTAGATTTTTATACAGTTTTCAAACGTGGTTATCAAGGTATCTATCTCCGTAAAAGCAACGAGTGCACTTGAAAGTCACGCTCAAACTACCTGCGCGACGTTTACAACCAAGTGTCATGACAGCAGCTGTCTGAAATGTAATCTATTTCATACTGGTAATGTGTTTATGCCCCCAAACAGGCTGTCGAGTAAACGGATACATGTTCTATATACGTTCCAAGTTCCAACCTCCGGACTTTTCTTCTGTTTCCGCACGAGTTACATTTGCAATTTAACAGGGAAGATACTTACATTCGAAAATTATCGCACGCTATGGCTATGGTGCATTTTAGTCGTTCATGAGGAGTATTCACCGACGCCACAGGGGTCGCCAGTTTGTCGTTCGTGCACGGCAGAAGGCTGCAGGCATGCATCTGTCTAATCGGCTTATCATCCGGCTTGCACTGCTGAAGCTATGCGCTGTTCTACAAAATAGGTCTCGGGACACCATGTTAATGCCTTTTATATATCGCGGCTGCTTATCTGCATCCCGCCCTGCTTACAAGCCCAATGAAGGTGACTTAATTTAGGTCTCGCAATCTACGGCGCACGTAGATTCCCGGCGGAACAGCTCGCGCGTTTGAGCGGTGCATATGGTTGGCCGACAATTCTGCTATCGCGCGTCTGGTTTCCATTATTTGTGAAATGGTGAGCACTAGCCGCTGTAACGCGCTCATTTAATGAGACTGCAACATATGTATTTGGTGCCGGCGGGAAACCCAGTTATCTATGAAGTCGTGACGAAGACCACGGAGCAGCTTCGGCCGTGCTTTAACCGGTAGGACGAAGGCAGTTCCCTCACAGCACTTCCAATGACAAGGCCGAGGCTGTGAAATAACAGTGATTACCATCGTGCCCTCGCTGTGGTTTAGCGTGGCTATGTTGTTCGCCTGCTGAACTCATAGACGCAGGTTCGAATCCTAGCTGTGGTGGCCGAGTTTCCCCTGAGGCGAAGTTTTCGCTACTCGTCATCGGCTCAGACGTCTCCACACGTCGGTCATCGCCCGGATCTGCCGGTTGGCTCGGCGGACGACAAAGATGGCAAAGAAGTGGTTCTCTAAAGGTGGCTTCACCGCACTCTCGGAAGAAATGCGGCAAAGTCAACGATATAAGCCCCCTCCCATTCCCCTGCCCGAAATTGGAATAAGTTCGTTTGATATACATACAAGCGATTCAGCAGAATCGAGCTTGTCAGCCAGTATGCGGAGCTAAGCTGCCAAGCAGCGGACGACTCCCATCCGCGAGCTGACCCGCGCTGACCATCAGCCACGATGAGGCGGAACCAAAGAGGTCACGCGGAGGAAGAAGAGGTGCAGGAGAGGCGTATATAATAGAGCGAGACAGACGCGTCCCTTGTTCACCTCTTAAGTGGCATTCAGGCGAGCGATAGCGACCGGCGATGCTCCTAATCCTCGCCCAGTGAATGCGCATAGTGACAGCTCAACCGACAAGGGCACATATCATCTTGGTGCGGAGGGCGTTCGGCGCAGCCGCCGCCGGTGATCTCCGTCCATCAAAACTGCGATCGCGGGCGTTGGCGATCGGCGCGGACCGTACAGCGACCGACCTTCAGGAGCTCGGCGGGTGCCGGGAACGCCCACGCTCGGCCCGCCGGAGTCGTAATGGTCCCGCAGCAGCGACAGGTCGAGACAATGGCTCAGCAAACCGTCGGCCCGTGACAGCTTCTTATTATCCAGTCGACTCGTTAGATATTGAAGGTGTGTACACGCTCTGTTCGCTCCGCCAAACTCAGGCACACACAAAAGTGCACTCGGGATGGAGGCGGTTGCTCCAGTTTCTGAGCCACGCGGCCCGGTACCGTTCCATCGTCGCGATGGCGGAGATCATCGCCGGCTGGGCGCGTCTCGCGAAGCGCCTAAATCGGCCATTAGCGCGCCAAGGGGCGCGAACCGCGTCGACGGCAGCAGCACCGAAAATAGAACGATAAGGGAATCCATTCTTTTTTCTTTCTTTCTTTCTTTTTTTCTCGGATGGCATTGTGAAATAGAGCTTCACGGGGCGGGCTTTGAGGTGGACCTTGACCGACTACCCCCTTCACCGTGGCTGGCTTGGCTCTGTTGAATCGTAACGTCCTCTGTGTGTGCAGCGGTTTAGCCATGTGCAGTTTTCAGGGCGTCTTAATTTCGACGGAATGAGATGTCCTGTGAGAGCACTCATGCAATGAAAGAAATAACTACCTCGAAGATTTCAGTTTCCTAAACTTTGAGCTATACGCGACGTACAACTTAACTAATACTTCAGTAGATAGGACAGCCTACTGCAACTAATTTCAAGCACTTTCGGCGAAAATGAAGCGTTTTTGCTCGCGCAGGACAGCGTCGACAAAAATAAATGCAGGTGGATTGGGGGAGGGGGTACAGGAATGATGCTCATATCATGCGGGCTTTTATTATTAGGGCTCAAAGGCATGGTGTCGAACCAGATTTTTTTTTTTTTTTTCGTGTTCGATTCTGGTTTTGTCTCGGTTCCGCAGACACATTCCGTCCCGGTTCAGATCGGTTCGACCGTGCCCGAACCGGTTCAAACGGGTTCAGAAAATAAGAGCATTGGTGCTTTTTCTAATACTCCACTTCCTTTAATACTGAATTTTCTTTCCTGCTCCATTCTATAATAAAAGCAAAGAAATTCATATAGTAATCTGTTTATTGTTTCGTCGTCAATATTGTGACGGGGTCCGCTTGATTCCTCAGACCGCGGCGTAATGTTTATGATGAGCGCACTATGATAAGAGGAGGATGGGAAAAATAACTGTTTATTTTCACTCGCACATAACCAAACTAAAGCTGTCACGCGCTATAAGCTAATTCAATGAATTGTTTCTGTTGCGCTTTTCAGGCGCTTAAAATTTCACGTCAATTTTATTTTTAATTTTATTTCAGTTTGCTCAAAGGTGTTGCATTACGCGACCACTTCGTACGAAAATCCTTGGATTATGAATAACTAGTCATAATGCATGCATGCAAAATTACTTTTCAAAGGAAATTTAATTACCCTACTTAATTGCCATACTAAAATCGCGGAAATTTAATCACATTACATTGCCAATTGCTGCTTACAAAAGTTATGACATTATATTAAATTTCTTCAGTAGGTTACTTCAAATACTTTTAAATTACTTTCTAATTTTCATCTATAAGAAAGCTAAATAAATCTATTAAACAAAACAACACCCTCTCTCCAGACGCAATGCACGCACTCTTTCGTCTTCGCGACAAATTCTATCCCGGGCAACTATTCCTTCCCTCTTTCATACAACACGAGCCATTACAAAAATAAGACAACTGCAACAAAAACGACGAAAAAAGAAGCCTGGCTGAACACCCGGCACATTCATTGCTCCGAGAGTAAGAAACGAGCGGCGAAACCAGCGCCTTGCTGTCCGGAGCTGTCTCCACCGTCTGAAGCCTCCGAAGCAAGTTATTTACTGCTTCGGTGGTCCCAGCAATCGACAACGGCAGCTTGCGTCCAGTAATGCCTACGCCATGGACCTTTTTCGTGTTACTGACTTGTCTTGAACTCCGTCTTGCGCCTTCTGTCCCTTCAGTAGCCCTTTACTTGGGAAATGGTTGCGACTATACCTACAGGATACACGCATACAATAATGACCCCGCTATACAGGACACCGGTGGTTTCAGACGCGCAGTTCTGTCTCTTCTTGCCTCCTCTGTGGTGGCCCAAACATGCAGCGCATCATCGTTTATGCTCTACAGACTCTCTACCAGGCGCCAAATGAAATAATTACTTTTGCTTCAAAACTACTGTCATGAAGTAATTTATCACGTTATTAAACGACTGCACCATAAAAGTAATTGATACATAAATATTACCTATAAAGTGATCAAATTTCAGTAATTCCATTACAGTATTTCAATTACTGCCATTTATTCACTGGTGTCGGACGTTGAATCACGAAAACAGCGCAATCCGTGTAGGAAGGACATTATTTTTTTTTTGTTCAGATGTGCTTTCTGAGCAGGAAATAAGGGTTACTTTTTTTTTATTACGGGAGTTTTTCTCCGACTTTTATTTGAATATTAAGAAGGCTTACATAACGCCTTAAAATAAAAGAAAAACTAAAGACCAAACTGTCAGCCAGCTGGACGTCATTTCCTAAAAGGACATTCCTAATCAGAAAGCTAATTATCTCCGGCTTATTAATTAGCGCCTCGTTAACACATCGTGTACTCGCTCAAGAGGGGTAGAAGCCGTGCTCAAGGCAATGCCAGATTGGTTTCTCAAGCGGGTGGGGAATATGTCCTTTTCTGAAGTTCTCCAGCGTGAGAAAATGTGGCTCTTTTTTTTTTCTTTTTTCTTTTTTTTTTTTCTGCACAAAGGTAAAGCTGAGCGCACGAGGTACGCAGGGAGCCCGGTACAAATGGAACATTCGCTGCGGCGCAGAAATCCGGTCAACCTATTCCGTGGTATCATCATATCCAGATTCGCTCCCCCCCCCCCCCCCTTCTACGTCATCGCTATAAAAAGTAAACGTCCCGGTTCCTTCGGTTCGCTGGGCCCCGTCCCTCTCCCAGCTTCTAGCTTCTCGGTGTTTTTGTCCCAGTCATCCCTTGTCACCACGCGACCCATAGAGCAGGCTACTCATAATTTACGTTCTTCCTCAATATTACACTTCTGGCTTTCACCGCCACCATTGTAGAATGTCTTTGGCATGCGTATGAATGATGGTTGATAAACCGGTCAAACTCGTTATTTTTTTCGACACCGCACTAGTAAGAAACGACACGATAGCTCAAGAAATAGATCTTGTGAATTAATATTGTTACGGGGACGTATTTAGAGTAACTTGCGCTGCGATCATCGCAGCGCACTCGGCGCAAAGTCTTCAGGGGCCGTGTAGCATCCACTCTGTCAGCGTCGTCGTCTGTGAACACACCACTTCTCGGTCACACGCTTCCCGGTAACAATATTACTCCCAACAACGATTCCACTCAGTTGCTTGCTCTACCCAGCCTCCACATTTGAACATCGATTCTTCACTCCTGGCACAGTTTCACTTATCAGTTAACGGAAATAAAACAAGCATACATCGCTGAAAAAAAAAAAAAGACAAAACAAAGGGGAAAACGACTCAAGGGATCATCTTCGTGCTAGGTTCAGATACAACTCAAGAACGGGCCGGCAAATTGCTGCCCAAGGCGACCTTCAGCGTGGACTTAGCATTCTGAAGTCTCGGTCAACCAAATTGCATCTGCTGGAGTCGCATCGCATACGGCTGCTATGCGGGTGTCATGCGACTCATTGCGACGTCCTCGAACAATAAGCAAATGAAATTGATAGGCGTGAGATTTTTAGAGTAGATTCATCATTTCGTTTTTGAGCTGTACATCAGTCTAATATTTATTTATTAATTTGCTTATTTATTTATTTCATTTTCAACTTCCGAATTAGTTGCTACAATTCCATTGCCTAGGAGAGCTCTCGAATGGTGCAACTTTCTCTAAGAGCGGCGCCACTGCCCAGTGCAGCGGCCACCCGTGTTCAGGATGGAAGGATAGCCCGACAACGCGATGAATGTGGCAATATATTTTCCTTTGTTCTTGTCATCTTTCTGCAAAGAAAAGCTTTTCAAAACGGTTGTGATGTTCGTGGTGTGCAGTTGCTCTCTGGAAATAATCAAAAAGAACGCGTTACAAGCAGCGATAAAAAAAAATAATAAAAAAATAATGAAGTTGAGTTGGCGGCAAAAGTGGGTGCCCCGAACCGGTTCGCAACGGTTAATTACTCGGAGTTGTACCGATTCAGGTTCAGTTTCAAGGTGGCAGAAAAAACTTGGTTTCCGATCGGGTTCTTTCGACACCCTAACACAACGGTCTTGACTATAGTGGACTAGAAATGTATTTTCAGTTCACTATTACGACAGTCATACACCGCCTTTTCATTCCGTGAGTTTTCGGCATTGAGAGACAGAGTTTGGCAAAGTGTTAAACATCTTTATTTGGTTTTCGAGTAAACGAAAGGCGCAGTGACTGACTTCGCGGTGGACACTCCACTTGCGACTGGCATACAATTAGAGTTACAGTCTTTGTCAAAAGTTTAGAGCCCAAGGAGTTTGCTTCGAAGCCCTGTAGTGGCTACTGCGGCTTTCCCTCAGCTTTGTGGGCGATTCCTCTGCCCGAGGCATGCGCACGACAAAACACACAGTGGGCCGTGTAACGAACATTCTTTATCTCACAGGGATCTTGTCGTCCGGGTGGCTGCGGGTCGTTTCCGTGGAGAACCGGGAGGGAAGCGGGAGCGACGAGCCAGGGACCAGGAAGCGCCAGGGACCAAGAAGAGAGCGCGACGGCGGCGCGTGCCTTCTTTTATAGCCCCCTCGCGCGGGACCGGTTATCCCCGAGCGAGCGGGGAGAGGGAAACAGGCACGCGCGCAGGGAGCATTGGGAAGTGGCGCGGCCTTCGAATGCGCGGCGCGCCACGAGCCCTACATCTTCCCCCCCCTCAGCGTCCGACCCGGGCTCCGCCAACAGCCGGGCCATGTCCATGTCCGAGCCCGGGTCAGCGTAAAATATGAAGGCTTGTCGCCTGGCTCTGGCGGGATGCCATCTCAGCTGGTCCGTGGGACGGGAGAAGCAGCAGGCATGGCGGGGCTGTTCCGGCTGGTCCCTCTCCAGCAGCGGCCACATCCTCGGGGTCACAGCGCAGCTGGGCTTGGCCCTGGATACGCCTGGCAGCGGCCCTGAGCTGCTGCTCTGCATCGTGGACCCCTTGCCACGTGGCGCCGTGCTGGATGTACATTGCAGCAGGCGTTTTCGCCCCGGGCACACCTGGCTTCCTGAGGCCCGTACTCCAGGCCTGGGCAGCGGGCTCCACTCCAGACGCGTTGAAGACGGCCAGCATGGCCGCGCTGGTCACAATAATGGGCCACAAACTAGGGGGTACCCCCTGTTTAAGTGGCCCCTCCTTGAACCAAGCGCTCGGTGCGGTTTCCCGCCCCAGCGACGGTGGTTCATCTGGCTGCTGCAAAATCTTATCAGAATGCATTCTGAAAGAAGCAAAGACGTTAGACAAAGTAGTGCACTACCTTGGCCTTAGGTTATAGCGTCGGTTGCGAGCCGGGTTGCTACCTGCATCGTTTTGAGCTTCCCCCGCTTCGCAGTTATCGTCCTTGCGAAGGTGGTAAGCTTTCAAGTCTGCGACGTGCACCGGACCAGCGGTTTCACCGCTCGCCAACAACCGCAGCTGGTAGGTGAGTGGCGTTGTCCGTGCCGTAACTTCGAACGGTCCAACCCACTTGTGCGCTAGCGACGCGGCGAAACCACGCGCTGCGTTACTAAGCGGGTGCGTTCTTTTCAGTACCAAGTCGCCCGTGTTGAAAACGACGTGACGACGACCTTTGTTGTACTGATCCGCTTGCTCCATGCGCGCGACATCGAGGTTTTCACGAGCCGCGCGCTGCGCTGCCTCAAGGCGCTCGCGGAGCTTTGCCGCGTACTGTGTAAGCGGAGGGGGCGCGGGCCCCGCCGCGTCAAGTAGGGCGTTCTCTAGCGGAAAAGCGATCTCTTTCCCAAAATTCAAGTAAGCAGGTGTCATACCCACCGACCTGTTCACGGTTGTTCTAGTGGCGAAAGCCAGTTCGGACAACCGTGCGTCCCAATCTCTGTGCTGCTCGGTCGTCGCAACCAGCATACTCTTAACATTCCGATTCACTCTCTCGGTTATGTTGCTCTGAGCGTGGTAGGGACTCGTTTTCCTGTGGCGGATTTGAAGCGCCCGACAGGAATCAACAAAGACTTTGCTTGTGAAATACGAAGCATTGTCTGTAATGAGGTCGGAGGGGAAACCGAAACGAGTGAATGTCTCCAACAGTTTCTCCCAAATCCGTTCTGACACAAGCTTCCTAAGGGGGAAAACCTCAACCCACTTGGAATAGTGGTCCGTTATTACCAGGATATATTGGTGTCCGCGCGCGGAGCGAGGGAGGGGTCCCATGATATCGCACGCGACCACTTGCCACGGATAGTTGCTAACTACCGGCTTCATCATGCCAGCGGGTTTCCCCGCCCGAGGCTTGGCTACCTGGCAAACAGGACATGTACGGGCGTAACCCAGCACATCCTTTCTCATACCTGGCCAGGTCGCGACACGGCATAACTTGTCGTAAGTCTTACTGCCGCTGCCATGGCCTGCCAGCGCTGAGTCATGGAAGTACTGGAGGAATCGTTTCCGCAACTTCCTCGGGACCACGACTCGGAAGGGGGATGCAATCGCCTCTTCCTCGTCAAGTTGGGGGATGTAGCGGAGCAGTAAGCCATCATCGCCCAGCAGATACGCGTCGTACTTGCCCTCAGCGTTCCCGGTGCAAGCTGCACTACTCGCAAGCTCTGTCAGCACCCGCTGGCATAGACCGTCTGCTTTCTGGGCCTCAATTAGCTCTTCCCTACTGACCGCTACTCCCCATGACAGATTTCTCTCTGCCTTGCTTCTTGGCAGGCGAGTAGTCGCCGCCACCAGCTGCTGCGCCTTCTCTCTCTCGCAGCACCGCGCGGCAACTCTGTCCGCCTCATTTCTCTCTTTAACAACGCAGGGCGCGACACTCGCGTCCGCCCTCTCCTCCTCTCCACTAGCGGCGACGCCGCTTTCAGCAATGCTGGTCTGCGCCTCTTCTGCGCTTCTGCCAGCCTTCAACGGTGCGCGCGATAACGCATCGGCCACCTTATTCATGCTGCCCCGGCGGTACTCAATGGCGTACGCGTAACGTTGCAACGTCAGCGCCCATCTCGCGAGTCTGCCTGCGGGGTTTTTCAGCCTCTTTAACCACGAAAGTGCCTGGTGATCTGTCTGCACGGTGAAAACCGCTCCGTCTAGGTACATGTCGAACTTTGACAATGCGAACATTATCGCCAGGCATTCCTTTTCGGTCACGGAGTAATTCCGCTCCGCCGATGTGAGCGTGCGGCTGGCGAACGCGACAGGGCGCAGCTTGCCCTCGTGTTCCTGCAACAAAACAGCTCCTACACCGGCATCACTAGCATCTGTCTGCAAGACAAACGGCTTGTTCAGGTCGGGGAGGCGCAAACTAGCGGTGTTCGCTATCGCGCGAGCCAAGGCAACAAAAGCGTCGTTCTGTTCCTTGCCCCAGACCCACTTCGAGCCTTTCCGCAACAGCTGGTTCAACGGTCTAGCGAGCTCTGAACAACTAGGGATGAATTGTCTGTAGAAGGCAACCATTCCCAAAAACCTCTGCAAGCTTTTCACGTCCGTCGGGCAGGGGTAGTTCAGAATTGCCTGCAGTTTGTCATCGTTCGGTCTCAAAGTGCCATCATCAACCACAAATCCCAAGAGGTTCACTCTCTTCGATGCCAACTGCACTTTCTTTGGGTTGATCGTTATACCCGCACGTCTCATTCTTTCAAGAACGGAATTCAAGTGAATGAGATGCTCTTCGAACGACTGTGAGAATATCACGACGTCGTCGAGGTACGCCATCGCGTAGTTGAACCTTGCATCGCCCAGCACGATGTCCATCAGTCGCATGAACGTGCTCGGTGCATTAGACAAACCAAACGGGAGTCGAGTAAATTCGAAGAGCCCGCGGTGACAGGTGAATGCGGTTTTCTGAATGTCACCTTCCGCCACCTCAATCTGCAGGTACCCTCTGCTTGCATCCAGGACTGTGAAGAACCTTGCGTTCCCTAACGCGTACATCACAGCCTCGATCGACTGGAAAGGGTACGCAACCGTAGGCGTCAGTGAGTTGAGCTTTCGATAATCAACACACAGCCTGACCGAACCATCTTTCTTTGGCGCTAGAACCACTGGGGACGCCCAGGGACTTTGTGAGGGTCTCACCGCGCCGGTATCAATCATCTCGTCAAGGGCGCTGTCGAGAAGCTGTCTCTTATGCGCGCTTAACGGCCGCGGGTTACATCTGAAAGGGCGCGCATCACCCGTTTCGATCTCGTGCTGAAGCAAGTCGGTCCTGCCTGGTTTCTCTGTGAAACAATCCGAAAACGGGAGTAAAGTTTCTACGAGCCTTCGGCGCTGACTACCGGTTCCCGAGAAGGACGCGATAATTGCTTCTAATGGGCTACCATTCAGTGTCGCGGGGGAGCCCTCTGCGACAAAAGCGTGAACGCTCGCTCGCTCAGCGACGCATTCCTGTTTGGGTGCGCTAACAAAGGGAATGAGGGGGGTGAAGGGGCTGTAGCGATAGCCGTTCTCCCCCATGTCAAGCACAATGCCTTCGCTCGAAAGAAAATCTCTTCCCAGAATAACTGGTATGGCTAAGCCGGGCAGATAGACGAAGCGATGCCTCCGCTTCCTGCCGTCAAAACGCAGGACCAGACGCACCGCTCCTTCTGCTTTTGTTGTCCCTGCTGCTAAGCTCAAAGTGGTTTCTGCTGGCCTTACACGGATGTTACATCTACGGCAGGCCTCGAACACATCATCACCGACCAGTGACAGAGTTGAGCCCGTGTCAATGAGTGCCGAGTAGCTTTGACCAGCTAACCGCACTAGCATAAAAGGGCTCGAGCGCGACAACATTCCTTGCGCTCTACAGGCGAGGGGGACAAAAGCCTCAGCGCCCGGTGACGCGGCGTGGGAGTACATTTCCCATTTTCCGCCGTGGCTACCACGAAATTCTCCCGCCGACGGCGACAGGCTGGTGTTACCAATTATGGCCGCCGGCGGTCCGCGTTTCCCTGCATACGCCTTGCTTGACACTCTCGTGCCACGTGGCCCGGCTGGTTGCAATTCCAGCAAAGCCGGTCGTTCACCTGCCGCGCGGACGGGGGATGCCGCGTTCCACGAAGCTGTTGGGGACGTCTTTCCCCTCTCTCCGCGCCTGTGCGTACGTCGCTGGCGAGCCCAGCTCGACGCCGCTGCTCGAACGCGTACGGGTCAAGAGCGCGAGGAATATCGGAGCCTTCCGCTGGCCTTTCCTGCCCTACCGTCATTACGTCTGCGCCCCTGGCGCGCGGCGCGGAGTCATGGCCTCCGGCCCAGGCGCATTGCGGCTCTAGCGATTCGGCTGGCCTGGGGGGTGGCTGGTAGCGCAATTCAGCGAGTAAATCCGCCTGTACTACCTTCGCTTCCTGTGCTAGGGCCTCGAGGTTTGCAAAACCACGTCCCCGCAAATACGGCTTGAAGCGCGGATGGCATTGCCTCATCACGCGCGCGACCTGTTCAAGATCGGTTGCCGTGGGATCTGCCCTCTTGTAGAGCTCCTGCATTGCGCGTACATACTCGAGGAGGCTCTCCTCTGGGTGCTGTGTGCGCAACGCTAGCTCCTCAAGCATCCGGCGTTCGTAATCGGGCGGCAAGAACTCGGCGCGGAAGCGATCTGTGAAGTCTGCCATCGACTGGAAGGCCGGCTGGCAGCGTCTCCACCGCGCCGCGCTCTCAACAAGTGCCACGGGGATTACCTGCGCTAGCACCACGTCGTCTGGGGAACCCAGTGCCGTCTGATAATCCTCGAGTTCTTGCAGGAACTCGTGGACTGACTTTACGTCCGTATAACCGGAGAAGGAGGGAACCTCTACATTTATCCGTGGACGCGGGACTGCCGCCGCAGCTGTGGCTTGGTTGGCGCTAGCCACCGAACCGAGCTGAAGGGCGAACACAGACAACACCTCGTTCATCTGCCTCATCAAGGCGGCCGCATCGGTAAACTGCACAGACTCTACCGCGTCCTTTACCTCACTTCCGGACGCACTGGCGTCCGAAGCGGCGGCCCTATCTGGCACGTCTTTTCTCGGAGGCATTTCACTCAACAACTAAGGCCGGTCGGGAGCCTAAACGCGCACGACTACCACCTAGCCCGCATCAAGAGGCTAGTCACAAAGGCTAAACACTTCATAAAACTAACATATGCACAAAAAAAAATTAAAACACAAACCGCCCGACACTAACAAACACGCACATGACCCAAAACAAAATAAAACACTGTACAAACACTACTATACTACACTCCGTGTCATCTGTACGCACGATAGCCCTAAACTCAAAATGGCGTCGCGTTTAACATACAAAGGACCGGCCCGTCGTGTTGTCGTGCGCTGCCACGTTGGCAGAAAAATCGTCCACATGGGTGCTAATTCAGCCCCAGTTGGGTGCCAGTTGTGGGCGATTCCTCTGCCCGAGGCATGCGCACGACAAAACACACAGTGGGCCGTGTAACGAACATTCTTTATCTCACAGGGATCTTGTCGTCCGGGTGGCTGCGGGTCGTTTCCGTGGAGAACCGGGAGGGAAGCGGGAGCGACGAGCCAGGGACCAGGAAGCGCCAGGGACCAAGAAGAGAGCGCGACGGCGGCGCGTGCCTTCTTTTATAGCCCCCTCGCGCGGGACCGGTTATCCCCGCGCGAGTGGGGAGAGGGAAACAGGCACGCGCGCAGGGAGCATTGGGAAGTGGCGCGGCCTTCGAATGCGCGGCGCGCCACGAGCCCTACAGCTTTGATGGAAGTACTTCCCATGCACCAGAGACGGTAGCACAAAAAATATTCTTTAGGAAATTAGGAACACTGGGATAGCATTACGAGCCACGAAGTATAGCTCAGGAGTAAATCACCTGGCTTCTAAACATGTGAAAAAGACTGTACATGTATCGTTAGTTGGAATCCCTATCACAAAATAGCCTCCAACTAAACCAGCAGGTGGGAGCTAAGCGGGAAGCGAAATGGTATGAACGCTGCACAAAGAACGTCACAGTTTTGTCACGTGCGTATTTTGTTTCGACATGTTTTTCTCGATTCTGAGGTATTACTACGGCTTTTCGACCGAACAGGTCCTGTTATCGCGCAAGATATTCCGCCGTCAAGCTCAATGACAGGAGCAGCGCCTTGTGCTTCCTTTGTCCGTCTTTTTGTGCTAACTGACGGCATGAATTCGTACAAACTTGCCTGTCTGCGAATTGAGAAAACGACGGTGTACGTATGACAGCCCGTTATGTCGTACGAAAGGTGTAGTTGACTCCACTCTCCTGACCAACTAGGCTACAAAAACCTCCATTTGGGAGTTGAGTGACGGTCACTGAAGTGAGCTCATAACTGCGTTGAGTACTCGATGCAGGCGAAACTCGTTTTTTATATTCCTCTGCGATCATGTGTGAAACGGTCGCACACGCAAGCATCTCTATGCAAGGCCGTTGCATTGAATTTGTGCTCTACCTTCACAGCACTGCGTCAGCCATAACTATCAAACACTCGGCGTTTTCCGCCCCGCAAGCCAGCCGCTAACACAAACTGCGATGCCGCACGGACTTTCGGGGTCAAGTGCGGTGCTGCAGTTCCACATCCACGAGTTCGTCATGACCAAAGTGGCAGCGGTGTCGTGACGCTGGGGCTATGGCGACCCGGCCTTCACTTGGTAGCGTGCAGAGACTCCGGGTTGAAGAAGGACTGAATCTTCGAAGTTGGTAAAATATGTACAAGCAGGTTTACTGGCACTTTGAGAAAACGTATTTACAAGAATATTTACATGAAGAAGAAGGGTACATCAGCAAAATGACAAGCGTTAAGAGTTCATAGCGAGAAGCGACTGGATGAGCCGTTTACCCAGGGCCCAGAGCGACATTTCGTGCTCTGCAGCGTCCTTAAAACCCCCTATGTCCAGCCCCTCTCTGAAGATGCTGACCAACCAAATCCAGGGCACGCCCCTCAGGTATCGGCATCCAATCGAACACATCACTGCACTGATGGTCTGAAGCACTGACTGGTCCGGCATTCATTCGTTGGGCGTGATCACTTGTTGGCGGGAAAAGCTTGGGAACGGCGAGGAGAGGAGGTACATTTCTATTCTTCAGCAAAGAAACCACAGGCTGGTTCTGACAAGGGGTTTTACTTCTCAGAAACCCGAGTGCACGTGGCGCCGCATAGGGCTCCCAACATGGTCCCTTTTCGACAATTGCAAATCTTTCCTGCATTCCCGGGAAATCACTTAATGGCCGTATGAGTCATGCTCCTTTCTTGTCCTGCACGTCAGCGGACATGTCACTCTGTCGTCTCCTTTGGATAGGAGGCATTCATCACTGGAGGATAGTACTTCTCGACTGGAAGGGTGAACAAAAGAAAGAAAGCACTTCCTGCTATTTCCCGCAGGGGGACGTTTCTTTGTGTTTTTCCAGACGTTCTCTTGACAGGGTCAATTTGGCATTTGCAGGTTGTCCACAAAGCAAAACATGCTTACAAAACAGGATTCCTGGAAACAGGCTCACTTAGAGCCATTGGACCATCACCACATATTCACAAAACTTATCCATGCCCACAGGCGAACAATAGAGCGCGCAATTGCGGATGCTTGGTCGTAACAGCCTCCTCCCCCGCCAGAAGAGTCTCGGAGGGCAGCAGTCCCAGCTGCTGCATGAAGAGACGACTTAATGGCCTGCACGTGAATGCTTGAAGCTCGCTGTTGCTTGTCGCGTTGTCTTGATTGTTGTAGGCCAATTGCTCGAGCTGTCTGAAACTCAACCACATGTCGAAGCAAGCACTCGGCTCCCGTCTGAAGAGACCAGGTCAAAATAAAACTGCCATTGTTGTTCGAGAAAAGCCCACTCTCAAGACGTTCAGGACCCACGTATTCCTAGAAAACCAAACGTGCTGCTTTACATAGCCACACATATACAAGCGCACGAAAAAAAAAAAAAACCTGATTATCAATTTGGACACATGGTGAGGAACATCTCGGACCGCTTAGAAAGAGCGGCTAAGCGCGTCCGCATTCCCATTTAACTTCCCCTTTTTGTATCTTATTTCAAAATTGTACTGCTGTAAAATCAAGCTCCACCTAAGAAGGCGACTGTTCTTCGATGTCGCAGTTTGCAGCCAAGCCAGGGGACAATGGTCCGTCTCTACGGTGAATTTGGCCCCTCCAAGATAGCACTGCAATTTTTGAATGGCCCATACAATGCAAGCGCACTCTTTCTCTGACGCGCAATAAGCCCTCTCTCTAGAACTCAGTTTTCTGCTCAAGTAGAGCACGGGGTGCTCATTACCGTCGTCATCTCTCTGGCAGAGAACAGCACCTAGCCCTCGATCACTGGCATCACACTGGATCGTGAATTCTCGGTCATAGTCTGGAGCTCGCAATACCGGACGGCTAATCAGCACAGCCTTCAGGTTTACGAAGGAGGCTTCCTTTTGTTCGTCCCAGACTACATTTGTCGGTTCTGTCTTGCGGAGAGCGTCGGTCAGAGGGCTAGCCAAAGATGAATAGTTAGGGATGTAGTGATTGTAGTATCCCGTCAGACCCAGGAATGCTCGAATTTCCGTCTTCGTGCTCGGCCGCGGGTAGTCTGCTACCGCAGAAATCTTAATCTCGCTAGGTTTCCTGAAACCTTGACCTACATTGTGACCCAAGTAGTCCACGGTCGCCCTTGCCAGGCAACATTTCTCGGCCTTTACGGTTAGTCCAGCTTGACGCAAAAGGCTCAGTACAGCTCTTAGATGTACCATATGGTCCGCCCATGAGTCGGAAAAAACCGCAATGTCGTCTAAATAAGGCACCGCGAATGTTTCACACCCCTTTAAAACCCTATCCATGAGTCGGGAAAAACAAAATGGAGCATTTTTGAGCCCGAAACTCATCATTGTTGGCTGGTAGCTGCCCGTCGGAGTGACGAAAGCCGCGTATCTGCTGGCGCGTTCAGTGAGCGGTACTTGCCAATATCCTCGAGTAAGGTCCAGCGTAGTCACATATGCCGCTCTACTGACCTGTTCTACTCTCTCCTCAATATTCGGAATGGGATACACTTGATCCCTGGTGAGAGAATTTAGCTTTCGGTAGTCTACCACAGGCCTAGGGTCTTTACCTGGAGCTTCTACTAAGATCATAGGCGAAGCATAATCGCTTTCCGAGGGTTTTATTACTCCCAATTCCAGCATGCGAGTTACTTCCCTATCCAGAATTTCTCTTTGCCTTGGAGAAAATCGGTAGCACCTTGATCGCACTGGCACGTCTGAAGTCAGCTCAATATCGTGCTCAGTCAAATCAGTTCTGCCTGGCCTGTCCACGAAGCAGGCCTCAAACTCTGTTATTATCTCGCCCAGATCGGACAGCTGGGATTTCTTTAGTTCTCCTCTCTGCTCCGTCTTTTTGAGAAGCTCCTGAGCGTTGCTTCCTTTTCCGCTGAGGCAAATCAAGTTGTCCCCCATCTCCTCGGGAAGGTTTAACGTTAGATTTACCACGGCTTCCCTCTGCACATAAGGCTTCATAAGATTGCAATGATAAATGCGCACTTCTTTACGCCTACCGGGAATTTTCACTGCGTAGTTAGTGTTAGAAAGCTTTGCAACGACTTCAGCCGGTCCTTCCCACTGTACTTCGAGCTTATTCTTGGGATCATTGGCTTGCTCCATAGCTAAGTCCTCTCGGGTTCCACTTAGAAGTCTCGTGAGATTACTAGAGACTGGCGGCAAGAGGTTACTCTCAAGAACGTCCTCATTCCGCGTCTCATCAAGCTCACTTTCAAGTTGACTTATCTGAGATGCCTCGCTCTCAAAGTTTTCTGACCCGCTATCTTCCGCATCGACCACTGTCTTAACTGCCGTTTCCTCCGCTGTGGAATTTTCTGGTATGAGCAGTGTAGCTAGTTCTCGCGCCTTTGAACGTGTTAAGGCCTGCACATCTCTGTCTCCGAAAATCAGAAGGCAAGCTTTGACCTTCTCGTAGTTGTCCGCGTCCTCCTTGTTTAGCCGCGCGACAACCTCCGCTGCCTCGCAGGGCAGAACCGTCAATAATCTCTGAGACCACGTGTCTCGCTGGAAGGACAGTTCTTCGCAAGTTCGCTCAAAGTTACCCAGATACAGACCGACATCCCCTGATATCACATATGGCTGCATGTACTTTGACATCTTGAAATCTGCCTCCTTGTTGAGAAGAGGTACCGCTAGCTGGGGACAATTGCCCGACCTCTTGCTCAACTCTACTTCTAATTTCCGGAGCTCAATTTCTAGCTCCCGCTTTTTTGCTTCTCTCTCAAGCTTCTCACGTTCGTGCTCCCTTTCCTCTTTTTCCCTCTCAAGTTCACGCTCCCTTTCCTCTTTTTCCCTCTGACGTTCGCGCTCCCTTTCCTCTTTTTCCCTCTGACGTTCGCGCTCCCTTTCCGCTTTTTCCCTCTGACGTTCGCGCTCCCTTTCCTCTTTTTCCCTCTCAAGTTCACGCTCACGCCTCTTTTCCTCTTTTTCCCGCTCTTTCTGCTGTCTGAGCTGTTCCTCCTTTTTTTGGGCGATGAGGTTCCATGCTTCACTGAGCTCCTCATCATCGGCTCCCAAATCTGTGATTGCCTTTATAATCAAAGGTTTTCGTGCCAAACCACTTGTATCAATTCCCAGTTCCTCACACAATTGCAACAGTTCCGGTTTCTGCAGCTTTTGTAGGTCCATGATCGCTCCGAGTGTCGGCTACTTCCAAAACAACAGTGCAAACTACCAAACCTAAAGGCGTTTCAACACTTTTTACCAGTTCTAAAATCTAACCCTGTTCTAGAACCTGGTCCACATCAGAAGAAAAGCCAAGCACTCACCCACACATGCGATCGATGTTCCGAGCTGCCCTCTTGGCCGATTGTTGCTCCTGCTTGTTGCTTGAGATGCCACCTCCGATCACTAGATGTTGTGGCTTGCAGATTCTGATCCACCTCCAATCACCAGATGTTGTGGCTTGTAGATTCAGATCCCACCTCCAGTCATCAGATGTTGTGGCTTGTAGATTCAGATCCCAACGCTGGACACCAGTCGTTGTGCTTGTAGATTCAGATCCCACCACTGCCACCAGTGTTGGGGCTTGTAGATTCAGATCCCACCGCTGATCACCAGTGTTGGGGCTTTATCCCACCGCTGCCACCAGTTGTCGTGACGCTGGGGCTATGGCGACCCGGCCTTCACTTGGTAGCGTGCAGAGACTCCGGGTTGAAGAAGGACTGAATCTTCGAAGTTGGTAAAATATGTACAAGCAGGTTTACTGGCACTTTGAGAAAACGTATTTACAAGAATATTTACATGAAGAAGAAGGGTACATCAGCAAAATGACAAGCGTTAAGAGTTCATAGCGAGAAGCGACTGGATGAGCCGTTTACCCAGGGCCCAGAGCGACATTTCGTGCTCTGCAGCGTCCTTAAAACCCCCTATGTCCAGCCCCTCTCTGAAGATGCTGACCAACCAAATCCAGGGCACGCCCCTCAGGTATCGGCATCCAATCGAACACATCACTGCACTGATGGTCTGAAGCACTGACTGGTCCGGCATTCATTCGTTGGGCGTGATCACTTGTTGGCGGGAAAAGCTTGGGAACGGCGAGGAGAGGAGGTACATTTCTATTCTTCAGCAAAGAAACCACAGGCTGGTTCTGACAAGGGGTTTTACTTCTCAGAAACCCGAGTGCACGTGGCGCCGCATAGGGCTCCCAACATGGTCCCTTTTCGACAATTGCAAATCTTTCCTGCATTCCCGGGAAATCACTTAATGGCCGTATGAGTCATGCTCCTTTCTTGTCCTGCACGTCAGCGGACATGTCACTCTGTCGTCTCCTTTGGATAGGAGGCATTCATCACTGGAGGATAGTACTTCTCGACTGGAAGGGTGAACAAAAGAAAGAAAGCACTTCCTGCTATTTCCCGCAGGGGGACGTTTCTTTGTGTTTTTCCAGACGTTCTCTTGACAGGGTCAATTTGGCATTTGCAGGTTGTCCACAAAGCAAAACATGCTTACAAAACAGGATTCCTGGAAACAGGCTCACTTAGAGCCATTGGACCATCACCACATATTCACAAAACTTATCCATGCCCACAGGCGAACAATAGAGCGCGCAATTGCGGATGCTTGGTCGTAACAGCGGAAGACAGCGGAGAGGGGAAATATGCGAGTCACCAAAGGGATATACAAGATCTGGCTATCTCAGAGCATGCGTCAACGCCTTTCACGTTTTGCGAGTGCGTCTCGAGATTTTTCTTTTTTTTTTTTCCCCTTTTCTTTAAGAGAGGTACGATAAGGCCCAGCGCCAGCCCAGAGCAGGAAGCGACTCCTGACGAAGCCCAGCGAGCTTGCATGCCCCGCTGGCTGCTTCACCTGGCTGACGGGCGCGGCCGTGCGATAAGATATCGCGGTGTCCGGTACGCCTAAGCTGCAGCGGCGCGCCCACAGAGTAATGCACCCGATTGAAATCGGTCGTGCCTCGTTTGCGATCTATATTATCTGGGAGAACTACGTCTCTATTTGGAGCACATGTGCGATTTGGTCACGAAGCGGTTTACGGCGCGATAGCTGAGAAGCGCAACCATTAGTCTCGAATAGCAACGGGCGCATTAGTCGCGCCTCATCTGCAGCCGCGAATGAGCAACCCTTTCGACTGTGCCCCTCTCCTCCGATGAGGCAGCCCAGCAAAAAAATATATGTATAAAAAAAAGGGCAGTCAGAGGCGTGCGCACGTTTCGAGGGAATGTGGGGCCGAGATACAAATCGGCGGCCGCGCGTGCCTCGGCGCACCGTGCAGGATGTGTAGCTACTACTGCTGGGCTCCTTGGGGCGCACTCGAGTAACCGACGCAAGGCCGTCCGTCGGCGGCTCGGTCACGATCGCTGAGTGAGGCTACAGGAATGCCGCCGCGCTCCACATCTGCTCTTATCGCTTCAAGCGAATACGCAGTACTGCGCAGTGTCGTGGATTACGGAAACACAAAGACGTCCGGCGGCCCCACGCGTTGAGTCACGCTCTGATCCGACAGCGTTGTGTGAGCGCAGGTCCACAGGTTTCTAGCCTGCGACCAGTATACGTGTGACAGCGAGCTGGCCCGAGCCGCCACACCTCTGCCGTCACTGACGACGAGCGCCCGGCCACGCGCGCACAATGCGTCTGGATGCGTTGCCAGCCACACCTTCGAACGCGCGCCAATCCATCGGGAATTTTCTCGGAGTGACGGAATCTCCGTCCCTGAGTTGCAAGCCTTTGTGGGTCACAGTCTAAAGAGACTGGGACGACCTTTTGTTCGTTTGTTTTTCTTGGCCACCACCGAGTCAGCCGACGCCACGTGCGTGGCACGCCAGCAAGCGCTTCGTGTAGGTCTATAATGAATACACGATCGAGCGTGCAGACGCCATCCACAGAGAACCTTTGAACGACACATTACTCCGCCGCCGACGCAAAGAAAGCGCGAAATGCCTTTAGCTGCCATTCTCCCCAAACTCGGGCGTACCGTGGCCTACACACAAGGCGAAGCTGGCGATGAGAACTTTTTTGAAAGAAAGCGTTTCTTCTTTAGCGCTACCTATACTTTTTTCAATAAACTGAAAAAAAAAAAAAAGAGAACGCGATGAAATAGAAACTTGACGAGAAGGATCCACACGCTCAACAAAGAAATAGAAAAGCACGCTCTAAAATTATGTGAGCAAAACATGGCTCGATCGATGCGACGACATGGAGAAGAAAATGAGTACAGACGTGGAATATCTTCCGCATCTTTCGAGGGCCCAGAAGAAGCTCAAACACAAATTGTGTTGGAAACAGCAACATCCAAGCGCCTTCAACATACTTATGACTATAGATAACCCAGAGCTGGACAAGCCCTTAACAGAAGCTGAAGTCAGAGCAGAGATTACCAGCCTCAAAAGGAATTCTGCACCCGAGCCGGACGGCATAACTAACAGAATAATTAGAAACCTATAGACGACGACTCCATCGCCAACCTCACCAAAAACGTATGGGAGAAGGAAGAGCTTTCCACACAATGGAGATCAGCGGATGTCATATTTATTCCCAAGCCTGGAAAACCGCAGAAAACAGAGAACCTGACACCTATATCCTTCACCTCGTATCTAGGGAAACTGATGGAAAAGGTCATCCAAACCAGTCTCGCCAACTACATAGAGACCAAGAAATCTGGGACTCTGGCCTCATGAAATGGTTGGCTTCAGGAGAGTCCTCAACACATATGTCATGCTGAGACTAAAACACGACATCATAGACCAACGAAAGACTAGGGACACAAAGGCAATACTAGGTTTGGACCTCACAAAGGCCTTTGATAACGAAAGACATGATGCAATCTTCAAGAATCTTGGGGACGAACGTCGGCGCAAAAACCTCGGGTCATAAAAGGATAAGTTGCGATGAATGAATGGTATAGTCAAATAAATGGGAAAAAAAATTAGCTGATGTAATGAAGTCCAGGAGCATGAACAGTGACGCGTCCCTGCGTCCAAGCGGCATTAGACGAAGGATTGTGAGGGGAGAGACCTTCCTCTCACAGAGAATTAGGCTCAAGATAAAATTCCCGAGAGGCTGAATCTCCAATCACCAAAAAAAAAAAACAGGCAGGGGCACACCACAAGGATCGGCACTCTGCCCCTTGCTTTTCAACATAGTATAATGATCAACCTTTCGCCTCTTCAGCTTTTCAACACGCGGACAAAACAGTTACGGATTACACAGTCAAAATACGACTGAAGTGCTCGCCGCAAGAATCAAGGCTACCAGGCTAACGAGTAAGGAGGACAGACCAAGTTTCGACATCATAGTAGACAGCCAAAAATTATTCTGGTGAATATGCAGATCAGGATTCTCGCCCTCATTATTCAAGCCGACAGCAAAAACGGATCCCTAATCTGCACACTACAAGGATATGCCGCACAAGTGACTGTCCTTATTGGTGGAGTATCCCTCAAAAACAGGGGGCTCAAAGAAGAGTTTATTAAGGCTAGTAAAGGCATACATAATCAGCAAGGTTTGCTATGCAACACCCTACTAGAACTAACATCAAGAGAAAGAGAATTAATCGATGCCGTAATAAGAAAAAGCGTCAAAATCGCGCTCAGCCTCCCCAACAGTATATCCACAGCCAGATTAATGGAAATAGGAGTACATAACACGTGGGAGGAAGTGGCGGAAGCCACGCGAGTCGCACAAGTAGAGAGATTCAGCCAGTCTGGAAAAAGGGCGAAAAATTCTAGATTGGGTCGGGCTCTAGCACGACAGAAGGCAAAACCCCAAAACCAGCCTAAGCCAAGGTTGCAGAGCCAACTTGCGCATCCCACCCATGCCAAGAAATATGTGTCCCACCCACGACGAAGAAAGAAGAAAAGACAGGGCGAAGATCATCGAAATAGAAATTAATGAACTAGAGCCCAAAACTAGCATACACAGACGCAGCCACTGGCAAACCAGGAGCTGCAGTCGCGGAAGTGGTAACAGGGCTGGGGCGCCCCCTTGATCACGGCGTGGGTAAAGGCAAGAGGTGAAGACGTCGCTGAGGGGGTGGCGATCGCACTAGCCTGCGTCGGCACGAAGGCAAATATAATAATCAGTGATAGCAAAACGGCCACATGAGACCTAGCGAAAGGAAGAGCCTCGATCAAGGCCTAAGAAAATCCTCTTTGACCACACGCAAGATCACAATCAAATGGACCCCAGGCCACTAATCGGCGTCTGGAAACAAAGCCGCTCACGCGCTCGCCCGAGATATCTACTACCGGAAGAACGCAGAAAGGCTCGACAACCCAGAACCCGGGGAGAGGCTAAACACATACAACGAAATCTGCGAATATTACAGGCTCAGCAGGAAAATATTCCCAACACCAAACAAACAACTAAACAATGGAGAAACCAAACAATTTGAAGGCTGTAGGCTGGAAACTACCCCAACCCCGTGGATGAATGTAAACATTGTAGACAGAAATACACACTAGGCCACATCATATGTCAATGCCCCTTTTCACCTGGGGCTATGGCCAACATTCTAGACTTAGAAGCTTGGGAAGCCTTCCTTCAAAGCGCAAACACTGAAGACCGAAAATAAGCCATTCGCATGGCGGCTGAGGCCGCGAATAATCAAAGTACTATATAGCGCGTTTTTAGGGCGAAAGCCTCTCTAGGCTCATAAAACGAAATCCCGTGCGCGAGAGTTGCGCGCGAGATCTGTCATATTCGGCGAGATTCCGCGAGATACGTTCTTTTCTAGCGTCAGTGTGATAGATAGCGCGCCTTTCATTTCCTGTAAACCAATTATAATTATACGTAACACTGCAACGAACGCCGATGAGGGGCAAATGATAGAAGAAGGGTAGGCTTTCGCCATTCTCCTCTTAAGAGACATCTAAGAGACCCTCTAATTTTTTTAGTAGTGGAGCCCCGGTCCCCTGTTCGGGCCTGCGTACAAGGTATACCGCCATGCTGCGTATACCTCAGTACGGAAGCCTCCCTTGAGCCTCCTACTGGTGGAAATAAAGTTTTCAATCCAATCCAATCCAAGCCTTTTTCGAGCAGCCGGTACAGTAGTATAGCCGGCTGAGGGCGGTCTCGCGGGGAGTCACGCGCCCAATTTCCGGAATTTTTTTCTTTCTTTTCCTAACGGAAGGGCACACAGTGCTCCCACATCGCCAGGTGAACGCTCCGGTGAACGTGATCCCACGCATATATCCACGCCTTGGTGCTTGCTCCACCTGGCGTCATCCCCCGGCGGGAAGTGCGCGCACGACAGCAGCGGCGTATATATGCGTCGCCCATCGCAACAAGGCTGAACGCAACGCCCCGCAGGCGGCATTCGAAAAGAGAAACAAAAACTGCCGATGCGGCATGCGGCGCGAAGGCGTTGTCGCGCGTAGTGCGGCGTCACGTGGCACACGGAGAGACATTCCTAGGACGCCAATGCGGACCAGGCAGCTACAGAGGGGGTCTCATCGAAGTCCGGCCGCTGCGCGATGACAACGCGAGACGCCGGCAGAGCACGCCGGGCGTAAACGCATGCGCTTGGCTATTGAAAAGAAGAGAGGGAGACCGTGCTCGTTGATGGACTTGTTGGTGCTGGTTGGGGGTATGTAGAGTTTAGCATTGCACTGGAGGGATCCGAATCGATTTCGACCACCTGGGCAAATGCCACCGCAGCGGCCGGGATTCAATCCCTCTAGCTCGGACTGCCACGAGAAGACGTGGACGCCACTGATCCGCTTGCACGGGAGACAGTCGAAAGGCGTCTCGGGCGGACGAATGGAAATGTGGATCGCCAGAAGTGAAAACACGCGGTGAAATAAGAAAGCAGTGACTTCCCTAGTGAGGTTTCGGTCCAGCGCGCGGTCAAAGCCTTCCTCTGGTTTTCGACTACTCAGCTCGCTTTGGACGGTCACGGGTGCGAGGAATGTATATACTGGCAGAGAAGCAATTGCCCTTGGATGCTCGTGACCGAATGGTAACATGAGTACATTAATGATTACGCAAAATCGTCATTCCCTCATATTTTCGCTACGGCGAGCTTTTCAGATTTCGTACGGCTGGGTCTCTGCAAACGGAGCGGCCAACGCTTTCTCTACTTCAGTGGCAGCAACATCACATGCTCCACAGTGCGAACGGTTTGGACGCCTCATTTCTTTTAATCGTCACGATGCGGCGCCACTTATGCGGAACAGTGGCTTACGTCATGGACTGTAAGCAAGAAGAACCTTTATTAGGTTTAAATGGTTGAAGCCGACCTTTAAATGTATGCCATATGACAAATCATCTCCTCCGCCATAATGGTGTAAAAACTGTTGAAAATGCAGCATTTTCTTCTTTCCACCGAGTGACAGATCAAAATGGAGGATTCTGTTTTTGTATCTCACATTTCAAAATGAAGTTCCTTAGTCTCAACGCTCCCCAAATCCTAAATTGTGAAACGAATAGCTCATTTTACGCTGTCCACCTCGCCCCCTAGCCTGAATGTAGTCTGTTTATGCTAACCGGCAGTGTCGCTGGCACTTAAAAAAGCTAATAAAGCTGCATTGCTTCATCATGCAAAACAAAAAACACAAAAATTATAAGTTTTTAAACGAAAACGAAAACAAATAGCGCCGTGCAAGGTTTCCGCCGGTGACATGCCCTCATTTCCAAATTGTTCTGCGACGGTTTTTAGTCAACTGTACAAAGTGACACGTGATCATAAAAGAACTCCAGTAAAATCCCGTTTTGGCTGCGAACTTTTCTTAGATCTTGTAAGGTTCCATCGCTTCCGGCGGCAAAAAAGTACCCATTACAGGGCCCAATTGTTTCTTCGCCGAGTGCCCGCATTGTAAGAGGTGCAGTGTTTGCATCCAACTTCTGTAGGAAGTAAAAATCTTACTTCGCTAAATACATCCTCTTCATTGGTGAGTACTCAATGTAGATAATGTAGCCGTACCCCCTTATAGGTGTGCGCCAAAGGACAAATCATTCACTCCCATTTAGGCGAATTTTCGCTGATAGTGTAGAGTACTAGTTTGTTACTCCTTATTTCTGTCCATTCCTTCGTCCTCTCTCATGTACTAACTTAAAGTGAGTAGACCTATAAGTAAGTGAGAGAGGCGAACAAACATTTTCCTTGTCAGAGGGTGGCCCGAGGCTTAAGTGGGGGAATGGAAAAAGATAGCGGAATGGAGTACTCATAGTCTTTTCGCGCTCGTTACTTCTCACAATGGACAATTCTGTCGATTCTTTAGCACTAAATTCGAGCTCTATTCAACACTTGGAGTTTACTAATATATACACAGTTACTTAATTCGTTCTCGTTTCCTTCCGTTTTTAACGTCTACCGAAGCGGCGGCCAGTCCGCAGCAGCAGTGCAAGTCTGTATCGCACACACAAAGCGTCCCAAGACGTGAGTGTACACGCTCCACTCTCCCTACTTGTTTGCGGAAACGCGTAAGATGCGCGCCCGTGTCCGTTGACACAGCTCGCACTAACGGAGCACTCGCAGCCAAGTCGCCAAGTCCTTGCCCGCTGTGCGGGACCCTTTCACGGCGCCGTTTTCCTCCGCTTGACCATCGCGGTTCCTCCTGGCTCGCCTCCAGGACAGCAGAGTCATCGGGGCGTCCCCCCCGCGGGTGCGCTAATGGCGTTTCCGGCCGGCTGCAACATGACGACCTGTTTTCATAGCCGAGCATGAGGCTACAGGCGCCACCGCCCGGACAGGGACGCTTCCTTTTCGCCTCCGCGCGCTCGCCACAGCTAAGGCGCGCGCCTCACGGCCGCTTAAATGTATAACTAGGCAGCAAATTGCGACACCCTGCGGTCGACTAAAAGGCACGCTTCAGCGCAGGAAGTGCTAATACCGTGCACCACAATGCGTCCCGTCCATTGTCGCTATTATTAACGAACCCGCTCGGATACAGCTAATTCGGGGTCGTTTAACACGCCTTTCTTTTGGTACGTGAAAAAAGGCAACAAAATAAAGCCGACATCAGTTTCTGCTGACGCGGCCGCCTGTTGACGACGCCCTCCTCGACCACTTGTTGGAGGCACGCGCTCTGCAACCTGGCGGAGCCCACCAGGAGCGCCGATCAGTCAATAAATAAGACGGCCGAGTTCGCGCAGCGGCAGTCAGCAGCTACGCCCCGTCTGGGCCGAGCTGGACCGGCCTTCCTCATTGCAGGGCGAACGCTGTTGTTTCCGCAGCAACCGGCCAGGTAAATAAGGTGGGGGGGTATATACCAAGCGCCCCTTGCGTCGGATCGAAAGTCAATCGAAAGAGCGAGCGCCACGGAAGGTGAGGCGCGATACACACGGAGCCTCCGAAACGAGGTCGAAGCCCTCTTCCGACCGCTTCTGAGGCCCGCGGGGGACGCCAAGCGGAACGGAGCGCTGTTGCTCGCTGCCGGGGACGGCCGCGACACGCTGCTCCGTTGTTTTATTTATTTATTTTTTTTTGCGCCACCCAGCGAATATGCCACGCACCTGCTCACGAAACGAGTCCTTGGCGTTACAGTAGCCAGCAACGCCTGTTGGGAGGGCAGCTCATGCGTCCAAGACACGGAGACGTTGCACTTCTCGCGACTCAAAAACTGGTACTGTACGGCTTTTCTTGGAGGAAAATGCGGCTGGAGACGAGGAAACAGTCGGTTACGACGATAACGTGAGTACGAAAAGACGCAATGCGAGGCCAAATAGGAGCATGAGAGCCGGATTTTAAGCCATCTGGTTTTCGTCCCTCTGTTTGTCGCGGGGGGAAGAGGAAAAAAAAAACAAAACCCTTAAAACTCCAGGCATATTCGTGCGTGGTGCCGGCGACGCCAGTTGAAGCTGACCATCCGGGTGAAAGACCACCAGCAAAACAGAGCAAATAAAAGCGACACGTCGCTAACAGAGACGGCGTGCGCATCGCAGGGCTTCTTTCACACGGCCAGTCGATGCGCGGTCGGCGCGGCCACTTTTGACTGGCTTCCTGTTTCCGTTCCGGCCGCAGCGAAACGTGAAGCGTGGGGCGCGGGCCGGAGAAAGACGCCACAGCAACGACGCCATGCTGGCCGCCGAAAGCAAAAGTATGGCCCCTAGCAAAAGCGGCGAGATGAAAACAAACGCCGCCCTGGGCGAAATCACAAAGGCCGGCCCGCTCGCGCGTCCGGCCGGCCAAAGGGCGTGCAGCCACCTCGCGGCGAGAGGAGAACGGCGCATTCCTTCACCGAGAGGGTGCGCGAAGCGGTGGCACTTTCCGGAACCAGCAGGCTTCGCACGGATTAAAGCGACGAGCATGCGCAAATAAATATCGGTCCTAGTTGGAAGGGTCCCTGCAATGGGCATCAAAAATCGGCTCCGACGACTTTCGAGCTACACACGAGTACAGATGTCCTGAGGCGTTGCCTCTGGAACAGTTTCGGCAGAATGACGCTCTGTTCGAGAGCTCTAGATAAGTTTGACGCAGACCGTGCTTGCACTAGATTGTATACATGGGCTCACAAGCGACAACGGGCAATCCGAGGACCACAAACGCCGCACAAAGATAGCCGCCCTGCCACGTTAGCGCTCGAGGGCTGACTAGGTTCCCCGCGGCGTCCCACGGTCACACGGACAGCGCCGCAGTCCTTGAGGCAGGCGGCACAGGGCGCTTCTTCGTCCCACGACAGCAAGGCTGGCTCGCCCTTGTCGCTCGGCGGAAAAAACGCGGATGACACGCGCATCGCCACGCTTACCGCGGGAGCCGATCTCCCCTTTCCGCTCATACGACTCGGCCGCCGTCGCTCGACAGGGCGTCGCGCGGGACGGCACGGCGAGGTTTTCGTTTAGATGCAGCGGCTGGAGAAAAATCTCCCTTTTTGCATTATTTAATAAATAACCACTTCCTGCTGCTACTACTACTACTGTTATTACTACACTATAACAAAAGATACCGGACGAAAGATGTAACCATCCAAAAAGACGCACACAGGAAAGAGGATGAAATGTCTGCTTTTTTGTTTTCCTGTGTGCGTCTCCTTTGCTGGTTAATTATTTCGTCACGCACGTACACCATCTAGCTTAAAAACATGTTCTACTGAAAAGATACCGGCCTGAGAAGCCGCTCTGAAATGCGCACTCTTAACAAAGACGCTTCATCTTTTCCTCATCAGTGGACGTGTTCCGTGGCTGGCTATCCACGGCCGGCGTCAGAAGTCGCACTGTCGACAATATCCTTCGCTCTGCTTTTCTTTTTTTTTTTTCTTTAGGGAAAGCGAGCATCTTTAAATGTTCGGAGGCTGCGACGTCGTTGGTTTAGTCTACGACTCCAACAGTTCGCGCCCGACGTCCCCAGGCAGATCGCTACCATCAACAACATTCGAGCTGGAAGCCCCGTCAAGAATGCGAAACTAGGTATGTGCCGGCGGAAGATCGCTTGCAGCGTTCCAGAAGACGTGCCGGCCAACAGCGACCAGGGGTCTCAGCTTGCGGTGCAACCGTGCGTCGTCGGCGTGCATGCATGTGGCATTTGATTTGGCTCTTTCTTGCTCTCTGTTGTCTCCGGGATGCCATTTGAGGACGACCGTCGCCTCAGACGCCATGCATGCACTCTCGCGTTTCGGCATTGTTCTCACGCGTGGAGCCCTTCGTCACTCGATCGCCGAGGCACCCCGCGCGGCCGGTCCATGCCAACATGGATGCATGCAAAGGAAGTGCGTCGCTGGGGCGTCCGATCGCCGCGGTAAGCGCGCGCGTGACGCCGAACCTGGCACGTACAAGGCCCCAATCGAAGGTCAGCGGAGACGAAGCTTTGTGTACACCTTTCCTCCAGCGAGCAACCCGACGGCTGGACGGCGGTAGGAGCGTAGCGTCAGCTGTCACTCAGGCGCGGCACAGACACCCGCGGATATACGCGCTACTCGAGTCTTCTGCCTGCCGCTTCTGCGTGATTAAAAGACATGGCTACACACCATGACATAGTTTACTATTCATCGGACACACCGTATAAGAGCTTGGTTTACGCTTTTTTTTTTTCTCGCTTTTAAAGGCTGTTCGTGACGCTATTCTGTGACGCTTATACGTGATGCCCCGTTCATAAGATACAGAAACGGGGCGGGATGTACCCTTGGTCTCCACCCACATAAGTGGAAAACAAAGTTTCACCTCTTCCACCTAGCAGACGAGAGCTCAAAGCTTCCGCGATCGCCTACCTCCGTTAACGGTTATTGGTGCCAAATGCGCCATACATCACACAAAGCGCGTGGCATTGCCTTGTCGTGCTGCGTTTGAGAAGAGGAGGGTGCCGGTCGAGTCGGGCACGAGTTCCGCTAAAAGCAGCGAGCGTCTCCGGGGGCGCTGGGCGTGTTGGCGACCAAGGCAGCAAATCGAGGGAGCTCCGTGTAAAACACGGTATTACTTACGGAGCACTGACTGCTGGTCTATCCTCACGAGTGCTGTTCCCGGGGGAGTGCACGAAACAAGACAGTATCGAAACCTCAATTCGCTATTCCTATCCACTGTTACAAAAGCGCTTCGACACACGGAAACCGCCTGCACCCCTATTTCCGCGGGTTGTCCGCCACACTACATACCGTTATTGTACGTTGAAGCAATTAACCTAGGTGACGCCTTTGCTAGCGATTATTGGTGAAGCTGCCAACTTACTGCCGTTCGGACAGTTTGTAAAGCATACTAATGCACAAAGAAAATGATGCAACCGAAACAACCGCGAGGACGACACCATTTGGTAAAAACCAAACCCAATATCTCTCCGGCTGTGCAGACGTTTATCCAGGAGCAAAATACGCGCGTTTACCGACGAAACAATTTCACTTAGAACGGGTGCACGATTTGGGACACCTTTTAGTCATATGAGGCAACTGTGGGATATTGTAAGGGTACTGTTATGTACACGTTGATGGCAGTGGTCTAAGCTTCCGATACGTGGCAAAAATTCGCTTCTCTGACGAGGGCCATGAAGGTATATCGTTAACGGCCCCATACCTTTGCGGATCCTCGTCCGTATACATGCACCTTGCCACTCGCTCAATCACCGATCCCTTAATTTGTTCTACCCGTAAGACATACGAAATCCGCTTAACCAAACTGCGCGAACGTGCGTACGTGTCTGAGCTGGAATGCTAGGGTAATTCCCCTCAGTCATCCGTGTCACGTGGTCGCGTCACGTCGCACAACCCTACGACCAGCCACTACCCGCGCCATGTCGCTTGCCACATGCCAGAGGCATGTCCGTGATTTTTTTAAGGCAGAAGCCTTTAATGGTTTGTGCTTGCGGCCACGATCGTGCCCGTCCGTCCGTAACGCTTGTTTGATGACGTCATCAGTGGTGTAGTATGTCGTACCTTGAAATAACTGATGACGTCATAAGTGGTGTAGTATGTCGTATCTTGAAATGAGTGTGACTGTGATCACGAATAGTGATGCCGTCAACAGGCGATTCACGCATATACGAAGCTGACCCGTCCGATCCAGGGCCCGCTTGCACAAAACAATCTTAAGACTGTCTTAGCTAAGTCCAGACTTAACTGGAGTCTAAAGAATAGGCCACTAGCATGGCCGCTTAAGACTGGAGTCAAGACTGGGCTTCAGTCCTGACTTGAATAAGTCGCTTGTATGATTACGACTCTAGTGCTGTCTTGGTTAAGACACAAGGACGCCAGGTGTCTAAGTAGAAAAATTAGGGAAATACAGGGATGCGCTGGCACTGTCTCTGCTATAAGATGTACACATTCCGTCAATTTTGCGTTGTGTAAAACCCGTACGCCATTGCTTTTTGCGGCTTAAGGTTGTGTTACGAGGAAAAATGCCCAAGTGGTTGCTGAGGCCGTTCTGGGAAGCCACTATGGTGAACATGAACCCGAAGCGTTCGACGTTTGGAACACGAGCCGTCTTAAATAAGCTTGGTCTTTCTAAATACACCATTTAAGTCTGGACTTAGCTCGGACTTTATCGTGCAAGCCGGCCCAGGCGTCCGTGCGGTGCACCTTTCATTTGTCGCTTCCTCGAACGCCGCACCACACAGACCCAGATGTCTTGGAGGCGTTAGTAAAGCAGGCATCAGAGGCGTTTCAAGTTGATTTACAGGAAAGAAAAGGCACAGCATCCGCTAAAATCTTAACCGAGCCGTAAGAAAAAGGAGGAAGGTGGAGCGAAAAAAGAGGGAAAGAGGTGCCGTAGTGGAGGGCTTCGGACCACAGCGAAACACATGCTTTCACCTCATCGCACTTTAGTGATCCAAAGTGCCCCCTGGAATTTTTTTTCAGCCACAACGGTGGATATTCTGGAGAATGGGGCATTTACGTTAAAAAAAAAAAAAAAAAAATATTCGGTGCAACCTCAGCCCCAAACATACCGTGAAAATTCTTACACCCGTCCCAAAAGTCGTCCGAGCCTTCAAAGCACATGGCAGACCGCGAAATTCACTTTGCGAACCGCCAGACACTCCATCATCGGAGGGGCAAGAGGCCCAGCCCGTCCCATAGGCAGACGGTGAGGGCAGCGCTGAAGACGCAAGCCTCCTCGGTGCACGCGCCGGGATTGCAACGCAGAACAGGTGTCTTGCACCCGGCAAGCGGTGGAATTTGACCGAGCTACCGAGCCCTGAATCGCGACAGCAACGCACGGCGCAGGAAAGGGCATTATAATGTGTCTCCACCGCTGCACGCGATTTTTGCCTCCCAGAAGTCGCGGGCCTCCCCGGCGAAAGTTTTTTTTTTAACCGAGAGCGCTAAGGAGTTTGCGACGCATAAAATCGGGCAGCGTCCATCGGAAATAATGATTCGAAATTCTGGAAATTATGTAAATAAATCAGGCGAGGGTCCAAATGTAGTCAAACTTGACGAGGAGATTCCTGTAGTACGGGTGTACTTTTATACAATAAAGTGGTTGACTTCCAGAGTTTTTAAAAGGCCCATAAAACAGACAAACCTGGAGTTAAGAAGACAGCGATTGGTTGATATTTCGTTCAGTACACTCGGACGCTTCCCGTTTACATTATATGGCCTGAATAAAATATTCAGTATTCTGCCTCGATAAAAGAGTGAAATCTAAATATTCAGACACGAGTCGACCAGGTTGAGATTTTTCTTTTTTTTTTTTTTTTTGCTAGCGGGTGGTTATTCACCAGCTAAAACTGGGACGCTCTTTGTTTCGTTTTTCTGCGCGTGATAAAAAAAAAAAAAAGGCCCAATCGCCAGGAACACAGATGTAGCGGCTGCACGTGCGAGCGCTGTAAAGTGTGTGCCTTCAGCTGATCGCGTCACGCATGGCTAACACGCCTCACAAAAGGGGCACGATAAGTAAAGCGAGAGCGAGGGTCTTTGCTGGGGAATTAGCCGACCGCTTTCCGGCCGCGCAAGGCGTACCCAGCACGTTTACAAGCTAATAAGCATGCACACAACGCGTTAGCGGAAATCGTTAAAGCTTTCTCGCCCTGTAACCACTTTTCCCTCATCTAATTTAAACAATGAAAAAGAAACCGGCATATTTGGAATTCATTGAAATTTCCTGCTGGGCGAGTTGGTAGTTCATCTTGATGTAGTTTTTTTTTTTTTTTTTTAGCGCAAACAAAGACAAAGACAAGAAAGGCGAGACGTACACACACAAGCGCTAACTATCAACTGAGTTTATTCGTGGAAGGCAGCATCATATATAGGCCGAAGGGTGGAAGATAATGAATCGAAAGCTAATAACGATGAAAAAAAAAAGAAACAAATAAAAAATCACAAGGTAAAAGCCGGGAAATCAATAGCGCTTGTGTGTGTACGTCTCGTCTTTCTTGTCTTTGTCTTTGTTTGCGCTAAAAAAAAAAGAAAAAAAAAACCTACATCAAGATATTTGGAATTGCGGCCTCATTTTCTCTACTGCCGCCTGAAAAGTGAAAGGCTAACTAGGAAGATAACTGTAGATTTTCACTTATTTAATGCTGTTTTTCGTTTTTTGCCAAAGTATACGAATTCAAAGTCATGCGCTTTTAAATTCCACCAAATTCACCTCAGTCAAAATTTGACACGTATGTGACCATCCCGTTGATCATCACGTCGTACCTTCCCTGGCTGCTTATATATGCAATGACATACCCGAGGGTTTTTTTATGTATTATTGCAAATAAATATTTCTCCAGAGAATGTGGCTATACCGTTATTTGTGCAAGTTCCAACAAATACAGACAATTTAGAAATACTAGTTGTTGTTGTTTTTTTTTGTTTTGCCATGTACCTCGATCCTTATCCAAATATATTACATGTATGCCATCTAAACGTGGCCTGTCAAACATGTAGCACCACGAAGTTGCACGGCGTTTTAATGCCAGGTGCGTGCTTCGTTTCGACAAATATGAGTATACTGTACGGACATATGCCGCGTCACTCAGTCGTGGACATGAAGGAAAAAGGGCCCCCAACGAAACCAACGTAAAGGGTCGCGGCCGGTTGCTCTAACCGCACTGGCATCGCAATAATACGCAGGCCCAACCAACCTGAACTGAGCCTCGTGCAGGCGGTAACACAACTGTATATTCGATTGTGGCATCCCGCCGGGGTGGCGCAGTGGCTACGGCGCTCGACTACTGTTCCCAAGGACGCGGGATCGAATTCCGGCCTCGGCAGCAGCTTTTCGATGGAGGCGAAAAGCAAGGCGCCCGTGTGCTGTGCGATGGCAGTGCACGTTAAAGAACCGCAGGTGGTCGAAATTTCCGGAGTCCTCCACTACGGCGTCTCTCATAGCCTGAGTCGCTTTTGGGACGTTAAACCCCACAAACCAAACCAAACCAAACCAAATCAAACCAAACCATCGATTGTGGCACGACAGCTCTCGCGTACCAGTCATCAAGTGTGAATGCGCGTTTCACTCCTCCGACATTTTCGGGCATCACCGACTGGGCAACGGGCTCCAGCAGATGCAGACGCCCGGCGGCTCAACGAGCCTGCAATGCCACTCTCAAGGTGACAAACAGGTCGCCCTGTCCGGCTCATTTTTACCCCTGCGGAGGCTGCATGCACATATAAGGCGCGGCGCGGCCTCACCCAATCGCTTCCGCACTATCCATACAATAAGCACGCATTTCCTTAACTTCGGGGGCCAGCGCGAGCTAGAGGGTGTGAAGACAGGAGCACCGGACAAAAATTGGCTGCAATTAAAAGTACCACGATGTTTCGGATCCACGTCCACAGCGAAGAAGACTAGCAACACCGCGGCTACACCTGAAATATCAGATAATCCAAAGCACACTTCTGCGACGGCGCCCCTCCACGCGTTATGCCAAACGCCGAAGACGCATACTGGGCCGTAACAACAAAAGTTGCTGTCTTATTACTACCGCTACTATACTATTGGCGATTCAAGATCTACAGGGAGCGGAGATATGGAACACACAGCTGTCTGACGTTTAAAAGGTTCATCTATTTTCTAAAAATAAAAGGACGCACGAACAATTGGTATTTCACCAGTCGTCTACGTAACACTGTTTCTTTTTTTTTTTTTTAAGCTAGCTTCATTCTCCTTCTTTCCCTCTCTACTAAGTGCACGGGGAGTCTCTTTTATAATAGGGAAGTCTCTATAGTGCTCGCTAATCGGCTGATTAGCGTCGAATAAAGAGTGCAGGCTCAGTACACGCCATTATCTGTACAAGACATCCGTCTGCATCATTCCAATGCATGCGCCACTTCACTCAGCACAGGTGGCACACTTCCCCACTGTCCACATTCAGCTGACCTCGCACCAAGCGGCTTCTTTCGCTTCCCTCCCACAAAGAGCACGCTGCGCGGGTAACACTGTCGGGACGACAAGGAACTGATTTCTCAAGTCGAGCTCTTCCCCAACTCTCAAAGTTAGGAGGTGTACAGATAATAATTGCGACAGCTCGTAGAACAATGGAATAAGTCAGTGGTCTTGTGAGAAGAATGTGCAGATAAATGTTAAACTCGCATCCAAATATCCCTTCCTCATTTGCTTTCCTTCATGCCGATAATACGAACTTCATGAACGCCCCTCGTACATGTTGCTGAAGAACCCTCAGCTTCACTAAACGGGAGGCATTGCAGGCACGTGAAACAACAAAAGCTTTCCGAACAGTGCGATAAAATATTTTTTTTTCTCTCTCTCCAACAGCGAAACACTGTAACAAGCTTCCAGAACATGCCGTCATCATCATCACCCTGACCATTCTCACTGCAGGCGACGGAGGCAGAAGGTGTGCTGCAAGTCAAGGGCCTCTTTCCGTATCTCTCCAATTACACCCCGGTCCTTGATCGGCTGCGCCCCCTTATCCCCACACATTTTCCAATCTCATCAAACCAACTAAATTTTCTGCCGCCCCTTCTCTTGTCTCCTCCTGTGACCATCGATTATCTTTGCTTTTGCACATGTCCTATACACATGCCCATTTCTGCTCCTTTATTTTTCCTATAGAATGTCATTCACTCATTCCCTGACCCACTTTGAGCACTTCCTGACTTTTAACGTTGCACTTATAGTTTTCCTTTCCATAGCTATTTGCGTTGTCCTCAACTTAAGTATACCACTTTCGTTTGCATCAACTTCTCTGCCCCATAGGTGAGTACCGGTAAGATCGATACAGCAGTTGTATACATTTAATGTCTTGAGAGATAGTGCTAAAATGCCATTTATGATTCGGGAATACCTGCCAAGTGCGCTCCACTCCACTCTTATTCTTATGGTTATTTCAATCGCGTGGTCCGGATCTATGGTCACTATGTGTCCTAAGCATGTCCTAAGCGCACGTATTCCATTACTGCTTCCAGCATCTCGCTACCAATCGTAAACTGTTGGAGATCCCTTTAGTTTTCTACACATAAATTTTTAGACCAACCGTTCTGCTTTGCCTGTCTACTTCATTGATCATGCTTTGCAAATCATCATCGAGCTGCTTAGCAATTCTCATCACCGAATCTCAGATTACTATAGTACTCTCCATGCGCTCTCATTTCCAACCGTCCCTAACGTAGCTTTCTGAATGCTTCTAAGCAAGCAGAGAATAGAGCACTACAGAAAATGGCACTTCCTGGCCGACCCTCTTCCACATTGGGGATTTTATTGCTTTCTTTATAGAGGGCACTATGGTGGCTGTGCCGCCACTATATAGGATGTTCAATGTTAGACGTTCAGAATTTTGCTTTAACTACAAAGATTACTTCAAAAGAAGTTGCTTTGTAGTACATTGGATTTTCCGCCAGGCGGACGAAAATGTGAGGATAATTGTCACCTTAATATCAGCAATTAACTAAATACAATAATTAACTTTTTATTCGCTGCAATTAGCACGCATGTTTTGAAGATATTGTGGCGCATTTGATGACTATTCTGTCTTGTAGAATTTTAGTAACGAGCATGCACCCTGAGATATGTATAAATGTGTCTAAAAGCTTTCAGCCAAATCCGTTTAATTACGCGTGCGAGACCGCGGCATATGGCATAAAGGACCTCCTTGACAAGTATGCGGAAAGACAGGGGACGATGATAACCTTTCTTGGCCAGCGTTTTCGTTCTGGGCCCAAGGCCCATCCTTGCTTGGTCCGCGGACCCGACGAATCACTGCGCGGACGGAGCAGAGGGCGGGCTGTTTCTTCAAGCAATTGGCTGCCTGGCCAAGAACGAAACGTTATCACCGATGGTTAAGCACCATACACAACAACTCGGTCACATCGGGGAGGAGTTGTTGCCGAGTGCCGCGATTTCGCATGTGTAATTAGACGAATAGGACTGCAATTTTAAGATCCGCATATTTCAGGACACAGGCGCGTTGCTAAAATTCTACAAAACAGAACGGTCATCAAATGTCATTATCTAAGTTTTCAATGTAAACATGAATGCTAACTGCGGTGAATAAAAAATCAATTGTTGCATTTAGTTAATTGCTCATATTACGATGACAATAATCATCAGTGTGCGTCCGCGTGGTCGCATATCCCACGTGCAAAAAGAACTTTTGTATAGTGCTTTTTGTGTTATATAAAAAAATCTGAAAGTCTAACTTAGGACATCCTGTAACTTCGCGCAAGCATATGGCTCGTCTACATCGTGGTCCGGACCGCTATGCCTGCACGACTGCTCAGGCTTTGACTGGTCATGTGATTTCTCTCAATCTATAAATGCCACATATAGGGCTTGGTTACATTGTGCGCATTTCTTTATCACTTGACTGATAGTGTGGACATGGTTTTTCAGGTAGCGTTTACGAAAGCTTGCACTGGTTGAGTGAAGTCTAATGTTATTAAAATGCTATTGGCGATTATATTAGAAAATACACGTAGTTCTTCCTAAATTCATACGAGCGTCGTCTTCGGTACGTGAGAGGAACAAAGTGCATAACACCTAATGTGTTGTATTATTACCAGCTGTAGACGAACATGAAGCGACCTCACTTTTTTGCAGATTTCGCTCTATCGCTTTTTTTTTTTTTTTTTTTTTTTTTTAGCGTTTTGTGAGTTCCAAAGAGATAAATATGTTCAGTTTTCAAGGTGTTTAAATTCATCACCTAACGAACCCGGTTTTGACTAGGTATTTAAGTTTAGTGCGTCTACCTTCCTGTTGTCACACCCCTCTTACATTGCTCCTGACGGGCCCGATATATAATAGTAGGTGTCAGATAAAAAATAGAAAAAGGGATGAGGGTCAGAGCAGAGCCCCGAGTCCGCGCCCGGACCAGAGAGTGCGGCCACCACTGAAGGGCCGGCGCTCTGCGTGGGACCCGGGGCGGCACGGTTGGGAAAGCAGAGAGCGGAACCTTGGGCGCGTGCCCTGCCGGAAGCGTCTCGGGAAGCGTCGGGCGCGCGACCAGCCAAGCGTGGCACTCTCGGAGCGTGTGAATGGGCACGCCGGATCGCGCCCAATGACGCCTCGCTGACCGGCATCTGGTCGCTGCAGAGAGAGACCCCGTTTGACAGACACAACAGCGTGACGCTCATTTGTGCCAACCCATCCATTATTCGCCGGACAAATGTCGTCCATGCATAGACGAATGAGCAGGCTATATGTACATACTATATACGTATATCTTTAGATGAAACAAAAGCATGGCCCCTTCAGCCCAGTGAGCCGTCGTGCTCGGTCAGGGCGAATGGAGCCGAGAGCATCGCCCTGGAAGAACCTTTGCTAATTACCAAAGAGTCGCTCGCATAATCACGCAGCTGACAAGAATCTAATTTAGCACTGCCACGGCCATCAGCAAAATGCGGACAGGCAATTGCATGGTGACGCTGTTTTCTAGACAACGTATTAACGTAATCTATTTACTTATCGCAGCACCGCGGGTAGCACACATAGAGGTTGTCCCAGCTTTATAAATTGATAAGTAATGAAGAAACAGAAACAAAGCGTTCTTCAGAATTGAAATCAAGTGAATATTGCTATGTTAGTATATTTGTCCTCCCGCCTGCTTGAATTATTGGCTGACATTAACTAGCTTTATAAACATTTGGAACGTTCAGGAGCAGATAGAAAAGTTTCTTAGCGCGTGAAAAGGGTTTAACACAGATGCTTTTAATGAGTTAGCGTACTGCTTATTATTCGGTAAATTTTAAAAGCGCGCGAAACGGTTCAAAATACCACCGTGACTGCGTGCTCCGCGCGCCCGAATGCGCAGCGATAGGGGGCTTTCATCTTTCACTTGGTGATGTGAAGTTGGTAGCCCTTTATCAAATCGGCGATGTGAGCATGAAACAGGCTGCCACGTGTTGTTATTATTATTATTATTATTATTATTATTATTATTATTATTATTATTGTTATTATTATTATTATTATTATTATTATTATTATTATTATTATTATTATTATTATTATTATTATTATTATTATTATTATTATTATTATTTAATTTCGCGTGCGATCATTTTCGTAGAATAAAAAAAAAAGGTTACGATAAGGCTATACCTCACTGGAAGGTACCTGGGTCGAGACTCGAGACATTTTCATGGCGTTCGACAAGTATTTTATTTATTCATCTGCGCGCTTGGAAGGCTATATTTAAAGGGTTTTCAGTTAAGCTAATTATTATATAAAGTAGACGCAACAAAAATATGCTAGCCTATGCTTTAGGAAACTGGGAACGCACGCGACCAGGCCTCATTTCAGTTCTCGTCGTCCACAACACTAGCGCATGAACGGTACAGCGCCCGTGTTAAAGCGTGGCACCGTCAACACGGTGTAACTAGATGGAGTCCAAGGTCTGTCCACACGCCGTGACGCGACCGTGAAGAGATGCGTCTTTGCCGCGCCGATTTTCGACGATGGGGTCGGCGCGCACAAGGTCTGCCTGCCGGCGCGCATGGAGGACGCCGACCCGTCGCGCGCCGCTCGCTGCGGCTCGTTCATTTTCGAGTGGCGAAAGAGACGCTTCGCCGCGGAACGGCGATGAACAATGCACGCGAAACTGGAACACGTCCAGAGTCGGCGCCATCCTAATGAGGAGAATTACCGTTCGCGCAAGACGCCGGTCTGCCCGCGGAACACGAGGGCTGCGCGAGCCCGCGTCTCCTGCCACGGTCGCGAGCTGACAGCGCGCCGTCCCAATTTGCGCAGCTGGAGGCGGGCAGACCGAGCGAGGAAGGTCACTCTTTTCCGTAAAAGAGGTGAAGCCCCGCGCCGCCGTCAGGCATAACGGGCACCGCAAATCCCAAACTTCCCCTGCTTCCAGTGACCGCTGCCGACACGGCCGGAAACGCATGGCGTCCCGAGCCGAAATGAGCTTCCCAGAGGGCACCGCGGGGCGGGAGACTCTCGAAAATAGGGCGTATCTGGCCCCCGTCGCACTCCTTTCAAGACTATTGCGTTACTGTCCATGCTGGGGTCACGGTGGCCGGGGTCGAGGGATGATTTTCTGATGCGCGGGATAACACGCACCGTACGCGGCACGAACGTCCAGTAGAAAACTGGACCGAACTGAGGACCGCTTGTAATGCTTCACCGTGAGTGACAATGGACACCATTAATTTCCAGCCCCCTTCTGGAATGTGACGCACTACTGGAGACAAAAGTTTAGGACCCGTACAAATGACTCGCTCTAATAGGAGATCATTTGATTTCGTTAGCTCACGTTATGGCGCTCTAGTCTGGTCTTCAGACACCGACTAATAATAACAGAGCTATGGGCTTCCATGTTCGATGACACGTTCCGGAACCTTGTGTCCCTGATAGAGTATATGTGTAAAGCCTGCTGAGCGCATTGGGGGCTCACCTTTCTTGTTTATTTCGCTTGAAATTAAAATGCGAAAGACGAACGGCGACTATCGCTGGCAATCGACGTGCGAGGTTCATGGACCATACGTGTACATCCAATCCCGACATCGGCAGCCGCTTTCGATGGTGGCGAAAAGCCAGGCGCCCGTGTGGTGTGCGATGTCAGTGCATGTTAAAGAACCCCAGGTAGTCGAAATTTCCGGAGCCCTCCACTACGGCGTCCCTCATAGCATGGTTCATTTTGGGACGTTAAACCCCACAAACCAACCAAACCAACCAAAATAGTCGGTTTTCGTTTCATGCTATGAATGCCTGAAGGAACCGCTCCTCTTAAAAGCACGCACCCGACACAGTGGCTGGGTGGTTAGCGTTTTCGGTTGCTGAGCCCGAGTGCAGAGGCTCGATACAGGCCGTGGCGGTCATGTTTCGATGCAGGGGAAGAGTAAATGAGCAGCTTGTGTACTAAGCAACGTCAAAGCTAAACAATTCCCCGTCGAAACATACCCGCATTCCTCCACCGCGCCACCTCTTCCTTTCTTCTTTCCCTCGCGGCGCGGTTTAAGTGCCTACCGACACAGCAAAGTATCTTTCAGCTCCACGATTGCAACGGTCTAATTTTAGCGTCCTGCAGTGGATGGCCAGCGTGCGCTTTATTTCCCGCATGCAACAGCCGAGACCCGGATAACGAGAATGCCAGAAATTTCAGCAGACGCTGGCAATGGTCAAACGCGCCCCGTTATAAGCATAGCTCGTTATGCGCAACTGCTGCCAGTTCCGTTCTCCCAGTCGCGAGTGAAGTCGTCGCAGACTGAGGATCAAAAAAAGAGAGAGAGAAAGAAAGAAAGAAAACAGAGAATGGAGGGAACGCGTCGTGCATTCTGCGGCGTACGCTAACCGTCGTCGCGCGGATCGTCGGAGTCCGAACAGAGCGAGCTCGGAAGAAGGGCTGCGCTCTTCCTGTTCCCAATGAGAAAACGCGGCCAGCTGAATAGATAAGCGCGGGGGCGCCTCCATAAGGCTCACGGCAGAAACGGCGTCACAAGGCGTGCCGCTGTTCCATCGCCTCCTCAGAGGCAAACTCCTCAAAACGCCGCCACCCGGAAACGCTTTGCGGCAGAAAGGGCCGCGCGAGTGACGGCCACCGCGTTCATTGTGCGGCCGGTCACGCCGCGGACTCGGGATGCCGGACTCGGCGGCACGACTTCTGTGTTTGGCAAAGGGGCGACACCACCTTTCGTCGGCCCATCAGGCTTCATTTGGGCGTCAGCCGTTCGCGACCAAAGGTCGCCAGCCCAAAAGAGCGCGTCGTCGGCATATCGGTCGCGACCGCATTTAGGGATGAACACACGGCAGGAATAATGCGAGCTCGAGGGCGCATGATCAGCGATCGATATTGACGAAAGCCATTCGGGGTACAACACATTTGACGAGTTTCTTTTCTTTTTAATTTATAACGACAATCGTTCACGCACTAGCTGTGTTGCGCTCCATTATCTATATTCAAGCACCTGCAAGCTAGTATAGCTTTACGCAGTACACACCACGTAATATAAACTAAGAGTAAGGAAAGAGAAGACTGGTCCACTTTGAGGATCCGAAACGACCCAGGTAGCGCCGAACATTACAATATCGTTATAGAAATGTTACCATATCACCAATGAGACACCCCTCAGTGATGGCCGCATATAGCGTGACTCCATGGGATCCATCCGGAGGTGAGTGTATGGGTTGCATGCTATAGCCTTTATTGAGGAGGTGCAAAGCGTGGAATAAGTTATGAACCTTCATAAATACATGCTCGTGCAGAGCTGCTTTACCATTTTTGAGAATGTTAAATTTATGTTACTGAAATGTTTATTTAATGCTAATTAGGGAGAAACACGTTCTAGCGCATATGAACAAGGACGAGAGAGATGTAGACAACACGAGCACTCGTGTTGTCTACATCTCTCTCGTCCTTGTTCATATGCGCTAGAAATTGTCTGCAATGCACCAACCCGCCCAACAATATGTGCTATTAATTAGGGAGAAGTTGGAAAAGTTTTTAGAGCCGTTATTGCAACACTACAGAGGAGTTAAAGCAAAAAAAAAAAAAAAAGGGGGGGGGGGAACACTAATTGAATTAACGTACAAAACCGTAACATTGTTGTAACGTTTCGGTGCTGCTTGGGCACGGCACAGATGGTGATCACACTTGGAGCAAGCAGAAACAGTTAAATCTAGTTATCAAACTTTCCAACAGCCAGAGTAGAGATCAAGTCAGCACATTGTGCGTTATCAAGAGAGACTGCAAATGGGGCAATTTTTGTAACTGCCACCTCCTACACACCGCAGCGATGGGCCATGGCTACATACATGGGAGGAGCCAAGTTAGTGCCGTTGGGAACACACCGATTTCTTTTGATGGGCTCGTATACAGGAGCTCACTGACATGCATAGTGCTCGGTTTTCCCGCAGTCTGCTCGAAACTGTTCGGGCCCCCTCCGAAAACCTTAAATGTGGTTCATGATTTGCGGCCGATTGTTTACCGGTAGTCGTGCTTGATATTCTCTGTATATACCACCAACAGATCTGCTTCACCTTCATTAGGGCATCGCGTGGGGACTTGCTTTAGCTCGGCAAGGCTCAAGTTGCACGGGCATATATCCCAATCCGTAATTTGGCGTTAATTCTTTTAATGTGTAAGCATTAGCATCGGCATTCTGGATTCCGCAGGAGTGGCTATGAAGCCTACTCCGGGCAACCGCTCGACAACAAGTGTAAGGCAGCGGCCAGAGAAGCTGATGTCTTTGCCTGCGTTCAAGTGATTGCTCGAGAGAGGCTTCACAGCCGCCCTGGCAAACTACGGGTCCATCTGCATAAAAAAAAAAAAAAGAAAAAAAAAAAGGGGGGGGGGGGGGGGCAGGACATACGCTCACGCAACGTGAGCCTTGTTGGGCTTTTAAAGCGAACCATGTAGCCCTAATGATGGTGTTGGTGGTACATATGAGAAGACCAAGCAGGACTACATTTAGACAGCCGGCTGAAATGAATGAAACGGACCGTAACATGATGAATAAGTGGGCGCGAACGCAACGTAGACACAGAAAAGGAGACAAATGTACAGGCGCCGCTTGTCCTGTTGTCTCCTTTTCTGTGTGTACGTTCCGTCTGCGCCCACTTATTGATCATGAACAGCCTTCAACCAGCCCAACTTTGTATTCTGCTAAACGAGCTCAAGCAGCAGACGGGTGCTCGGTAAGTTCGGGGTAGAAATCTGGAAAGACCAGCACTTTGCCCAGCTGTGAACTCCTGACGGCCCTGAGAATCCCAACTCGGCTCGAGAATCACTGAGCCATCTCGTTAGCCGGACTCTTCACTTTCTTAGCTGCCATTCTCTTGCGCCACGCATCGGGCGTTTCGTCTTGATTGCCTTTATCTCCCCTGAGAAAGTTGCAGCAAGGACCTTTATTAAGCCTCCGTCATCTGTATTAAAAGCGTAACGCACCCATTAAGTACCTAGCTAAACATGGTAATACGGGAGCAATGCTAAGCGAAGCAAAACCTAACTAAACGAGTGCTAAACAATGCTTCTGCGTGTAGACCCACGCTTAAACAAGCTAAGCCACCAGTTCACTTTTTTTTTTTTTTTTTCGTCGCTCTCTGTTATTTAGGCGTTGCAAGCGCCTCGAGGGTTAATGAAAGTTGCATGTCAACGGCGGGGGGCTTCCTTCCCCCTGCGGCCCGTGCCAGCAGCAGTGGCGTGCCGGATGTGCGGCTTGGCGACCGCACCAGGTGCAAGCGGACAGCGCCGCTCATGCGTAGCCCAACCCCAGGGGCTCGCGCGTTGCGGAGCTACGCAGCGCGTGGCCGCTCTTCCACGCTCCGGGATACGACATTCGGCGCGGTTTTTATGCGCGCCTCCGAACGGAGAAGCCAACGTTTCCAACGGCCTCTAAATGAACGGTGTTCGTCAGCGCCTGGGTTTTGCTGAAAGCGCTCAGCTGCCAAGTCCGACCATATTCAATTCGCACTGACTTAATTCGGAACGAAATGATGCGGCAGCATAAAAAGACAGCATCAATAAATAAGGCAGCCCCGCTGTTACACTTTCAGACGGAACGATGAGCGACCTTGACTTACCAACATCAAATGACTAAACAAGTTTGCACATTGATACCTTGGTAAAACAACTTAGAAAATAATGTGCTATTCTCGCGTTCGTTTTTCAAGCGCCTGCGACACACGACGACGTCGTTAATTAAAAAGATGTGCTCTTGCTGGAGCTCGAATTTTCATATTTGACAACTGCCTTCACATACAACATCAGGAGATGCCCAAAGCTCGCAAACTTATCACGGCTCTCGAGGCGAACGCAACACGTGAATGGCCGAGGTGTCAATGCTTATCCCCGAAGGTCAGCGACGAGTGAAAAGCGCACGTGGACATGGAACGGCCCCCAAATTAGTTTACAGTGCACACGCAGCCGTTGGGACCGGGAGGACCGGAAAGCAGACCTTCATCGGGCGAGTATATAACAGCTTGACAGACTGAGCATCGCGATAGTGATATGTCCAACTGGCCTCCTACACCGAACGATGCAAATAAACGCCCGATAAAGCTAGCTCCACATGCAGCAAGTTACAAAGATCACGTGCGTCCACCTAACACCTACCTGTTCTGCGACCGTCTACACAATGAACTCCGCGGCGTTGCAACCTGCATATCGTGTCACGTTATGCCTCGAAGCAAGAATTCCTCCCACCGCGCACGACGCATGCAGGAAACCATTCCCACCAACATACACGGACGAAACTTGCACAAGTTAACGTAATGCGCTTGCTTGCCTGGAGATTACGACCCAGGCGTGGCCGCTCTCTCTGGTACGAACGCGTCGAAGGCAGCATTCAGGAGGCGCCGCTTCCCTCATCGGAGGGCGCAGCGCGGGTCGAACCGTCAGCGTGCCCCCGGTCGTGTTTGAACAGTGATAACGCACTTGGCAACGCGGCTCAGTTTCCAAGGGCTTTCACGTACGCGCCTGTTAAACGGCCCCCGGCGCAGAATTCCCCCATCGACCTCTTGTCTGAGTAAACACACGTAGTACAGCACTGGCTTGGCCACCCATCGGGCGTCGTATTCTTTTACGGCGGGGCATTGACTCAGCTTCGCACAACAGTGACGTTTTGCAGGCCCGCCCTTGCAACAATGCGGACCGAGTTGTTGCTCTTCCGCGCGAGCAATAACCCGATGCCCGGCTCTGTGGTGTCGGGGATTCATGTGACCAAGGCGTGTACTACATATACTCGGTGTCCGCCGTTTAGGCGCAGCCTGCGCCACGCATGCTGATGTCGACTTAGCTTACGCAACGACGTGCGCCACGCATAATGAAGCTAAATTCCTCGACCAGGTAGGGTCTTTTGTAAGCGGCCACGCAAACACACAAGGCGGCGCCGTTGCATGAAAGTGTAGCGCGCGGCGCTCGCTTCGACGATGCGTGCGCCGGTCAGCGCAGCCGTACTCGGCAGATGATAGAGCGTGCCTGCCTCGGCCGGACGTTTCACGGCCCTCCATCGCTCGCGAGCGCGCACCGGTGTACGCGTGTGCAACGCGGAGACAATACGCGGAACGGATGGGCGCCGCGCAACCGCGAACGAGCCGCGAGGTGAAACACTGGCATCGTTTGCTAGCTGGTGGGGGGTGGGGGTCGGATTGACCCGCCCCTCGGGCGACGACGTCCCACTTTCGCCGCGGCGCTTGGCGAGCGAGACGCACCATGCGGTACTGCAGCGGGTTTGGCAGCTGACCTCGGTTCCCACCCAGCGAAGACCGCACTGTGAAGCAGTGCGCAGTAGTAGAACGAGTCCTGCAACGCTTGGCACGAAAAGCAGATTTAGTTGTGCAACACACGCAGCGGGCCTGCAGAGGTACCCGCTCAATGGTTGAGTGGCCGTACTTGTAGTTTTGACTGCTCCGCGCGAGTGGGAGCGGCGGCCGCACTTTGATAAAGGCCAAAATACAAACCACCCGCGCTCTCGGACGTCATCCTCATCATCAGTTCACGCTATATCCGCTGCAAGACAAAGGCATCTCGCACTCATTCATATCCGGCTAACTCTGTCCCGAGCAGCTGCGATCAACTTCGTGAACTAACCCCTTCAAGCATCGCTCTCTGCCTTTTGCTTCGCTTGGAACCCGCTTGGTTACCCCAAGGAAACATCGCCTGACTGGACGTTGATGCCGTTTAAAGCAGATCCCCGATATGACAGAAATTAATGCGGTGCCCTTCACCGAGGCGTGCCCCTTTGGTGACGCACTGTGGCTACATAACGTAAAAGTAGTCTGCAAACTAACGTTTCTCGTGTGTGCCGTGCTATGCTACCAACGTCGCGCATAGTGCCGTATACCTAAATCATGTTTCACCAACAAATGCTTTCGGCAAACTTGAGTGTATTCGAATTCATTATTTTCTCAGGAAAATATCGCAGCGGGTGCTAATGCAGACTGCCGCAACTGATTAGGCTTCTTTGAAGGGGAAGTCGCGCTGAATACTTTGTCAGGCGCGGATCGTTGCAGGGTTTAATGTATAATGCTCCTCTCGACTGGCAGGCGGTAAAACCACAGTTCGGCGTATGTAGAGGGGCTTGGGCACCTGCACTAGATTTATTTATATAATAAGGCTTTCGTTTTGCCCTACTTATTGCCAATTTGCTTCTTGCACCGTGGTGACTACCGTGTTCGTATTGCAAGAAGAATTATCCCCACATTTCACCGATGTTTGTGCGGTCCTCCTCGCGAGCATCCTTCTGGCAGGCGGTAGTTGGTAGGTGACATGTCACATGACCGGCACTGATTGGTCAACAGGTTGCGTGACGTCATGGAGACCAAATGTCATGGCAGGAGCTGCCAATTTGTGTAGCGCTTTTGAGATGGGGAATCGGACCCACCGGACCTTGGATTCCAAGTCGGGCACACAACTCCTAAGTCACACAGCACGTTCGTATACGGCTGGAAAGTGGGGCTTCATATTGTTACGGTACGCAGTGAAAGAGACGATGACGAAGTGCTGGAATAGTAGAGAAAGACGACGCTGCAGCTACGTCTGGTTCTCCTGTGAGTGTGTCCCTGACGGTGAACTGTTGCGGCTACGACGTACCATCGCCTCCTAATATCTCGACGTGCCTCGTAACATCTTGGTGGAGGTTCGGGGTTAGACACCAATACCACAAGCTGGATCTTCGTAGTGGCCGTCAACTTGGTGCTAGCACTATGCAGTCCGACGCAGCTACCTCCACAGCGGCACAACCAGCGCCCACTGTCGTCGTTGCGCAGCCTCGTGATCCGGGAACCTTTTGCGGCACCGATGACATCGACGTCGAAGACTGGCTCGCTATGTACGAGCGAGTCAGTAAGCACAACCGATGGGACGCAACGTTGATGCTTGCAAATGTTATTTTCTACCTGGCTGGTACGGCGCGCGTCTGGTTCGAGACGCACGAAGAAGATCTAACATCCTGGGACATGTGCAAAGAGAAGCTTCGGGATCTCTTTGGCAAGCCAATCGGACGCAAGCTCGGCGCTAAAAAGGACCTGGCATCGCGAGCACAGTCGTCGACTGAATCATATCTGTCGTACATACAAGACGTACTAGCTCTATGCCGCAAAGTGAACAGCGCCATGCCCGAGTGTGACAAGGTGGGACACATCTTAAAGGGCATTGCTGACGACGCTTTCAACCTTCTATTTTGCAAAGATTGTACTACGGTCGACTCCGTCCTCGAGGTATGCCGGCGGTTTGAGCAAGCTAAACATCGTCGTATTGCTCCCCGCTTCGACCGCTTGCCAAACACAGTTGCTACGTCTTCGTGCGAAGATCTGCCAACACTGCAGCAGCCGTCCCATGAGCCAAACTTGACCAGGATCGTTCGCAGAGAGCTGGAGGCAATGGCCCCCGTCGCATTCACACCTCAGCCGGCGGATGCTACTATAGCACTGATCCAAGCTGTCGTTCGCCAAGAATTCGCGAACGTGGGCCTTAATGCGAGCGTAAGCCACAGCTCTGGTCAGCCGTCCGCACAGCCATCTGTCCAGCCCACCGTTCCGGTGGTAGCTGCTGCGGCTCCGACTACATCCCGACGCGATACCCCGGATCTACCAGGCGCTACCGCAACCCAGAAGAATGGCGGACCATCGACAACCGACCCATCTGCTTCAACTGCTCGCGTGCCGGCCACATTTCTCGCCATTGCCGCAGCCGTTGGGTTCCGCCACCTCGACCTCGCTACTATCATGATCGCAGCACCGCCTACGGACCACACTTAACCTCTCTCCGTGATATGCCGTGTCGTGATATATATGTCGGATGGTTTTTCACATAATGCGTTTAATTGCGACTTTATGCCAATGAGTATGTGCGACCCTCGACCGAAACCAAAGCGAAAATCGGTAGTTATCTTTTTTTTTTTTTTTAAACTCGCACTCTTTTATTGCGAAAGCAATACTACTCTAGGTTTCGGGCCTTCAGTGTGGCGCGGCCGCGCCCACGTGACGTCACATCCCACGTGACACTAGGGTGAGAGCTGGGCTACCAACTCAAGCGGTCGGCGTAGCGCGGTTGCAGCCACGGCGCAGCGCGTGACGTCACACCCCACGTGAGACAAAAGCGAGAGATGGGCTGGCAGGAGCTGCCAACTTGGGTCTCTCGTTTCACATGGGGCGGTTTTGTCAGAATCAGCCTGCTAAGACCCTGGCATTCACGTTACCCTATAGGCCACTAAGACACGTTCATACGACTTGGTTAAAGTGGGGCTTTATATGTGGGCTGAGAAAGAAGAAAAAGAGAAGAAGAAGAACGCTCGGTCGCCCGCAGCTAATGCTTTCGCTCAATATTTGGTTCAGCAGCGTTGAACCCTTGTAATTTTTTTTGTTTTCTTTCTTAAGTCCCTTTATACCTTGAAACAATAAAAAAAAACATTACTAACATAATCGCTGTAAGGGCTTGAAAGCTCGCCGCCAACCATAGGTGAGAACCAACACGCCTCTTTGGTTTATCAGTAGGTATAATCAGTGTGCGTGGCACGCGCAGAAGTCCCCTATTCACGATGGGCGAATCTTGACCAGCCTGAAACAAGAACCAAGTTATCTCACCCTCGATACCCTTGTAAAGGGTTACGCTGTACGCCTACGAGCGTAACCGCACATAAGAATAATGTGCGGCAAAGTGGACAGAGTTCTCTGCCCTTACTTCGGGCAAGCAGCACAAGCGCGAAAGTGTTCCAGGTTAGGCAGCCACGGAGACGGCGTATACATCAGTGACTACGAAGAACGGCGCATAATGAATACGTGATGGTGTTGTGGGCGTTCTTTGTCGAACAGGTTACGGCTGGACGTTTCCGTCGTCGCCTCGAAGGCGACTCGAGAGCGGCGACCGCCACTGTACGTGTACTAGGATGGAAATGAACGGCGGCGCAACACGGACAAGAAAGGGACACCACATGCGCATCATGCACCAACCCGCCCCCCCCCCCCCCCCCAGGCCGTTATTCTGAAGTACGTGTGCTACTTTGCCGAACAGGAACGAACAGTCACGTCCCGACTGAAGTCCGTAATGTTCGTATTTGTTTTTCTGCCTCTATTTTCCACATACTTGCGGTCTGACGCGGCGCCTACGCGACGCGTGCACAGCCTTCGTTCAAGAGGAAAACGCAAGGCACGCACTTCGTCGACATGCTTAGGCACGTTCGCGAGGCAGGTGAAGGCATTGTTTCCATCCCGGACGAGTGTAGCTTCGGAGACTCGATCTGGGGGCCGTCGTGTTGAGCAGGTGACGTTGGTATGCTGCTCGCTGGCGCAGGCTGCAAGCGGACATCTCTCTCTATTTTCTGTAATCAGCAACAAAAAAAAAATTGTCTTGCTTCGATCGGAGAGACAGCTACAACGGGAACAGTGGTGCGGCTATACTGTTCCACGTCGTCATCGCCTAGGGCGATCGAATACCCAGCCGGCGGATGAGTGGTCGCTGACGACAATGAATGGACGAGGCGCGTGGGAGGAAAACTGTTCCTGCCACCCAATGAGTCAGTGGTCCATTGTGCGTGGTCGACGGAGCACGCAAGGACATATGACGAATGGAGGCGCGGTCTGAGGTAAACAGCTGGCCACACCATGCATCCCTTAACGTGACGCGAACACTTGTGTGAAAAAGGGTCTCCTGATTCGCCCAACGAATCGCTGCTGCAGGAGTGACAGCACCCGATGGTCGAACAGTGCTTTGTATTTACTTAGCGTCGTTAATAAGGTCCGCGGACGACCTCTATAGGACACATACGCCCGCCTGACAGTACTCACCGTGGAGTGTGGATCAATGGCGGTTTAAAGGCATAAATGGCTGCGGATGTGGACTCCGCCCCGGCAGCGTGCAGTTCGAGCCCAGTTATATGAAAACAAAAAATGGTTCATGCGCTGACCCGATATAAGTGGCAAACCGCGACGAAAGGAAACAGCGCAAGAACTTTTCTCCTTTTTAAAGATGCAGGCGAAGAAAGAGATAACACGCGCGGTCGCTCGTGCTCATTCACCGGTTATCGCGCTGTTCCTGTGCTCATCGCAACCAGCCTGACAAAATGGTTTAACGGGTCAAACCGTATAGTCATCGTTGCACATATGACGACGGGCGCACGGCTCACTTTCAACGCGTGCGAATAGGGCTGCCAGGCAACGGGCCCTTATTGCAAATTAAATTTATTCTGCATTGTTTTGTTTTATTTAGACGTAAGAAAACGCAAGGAGAGTGCCAAGAAACCATACTCGAACTCCAGCTTGCCAGCTGGCGTGACTAAATAGCACAGCAAGAGTGCACGTTTCGCGCTGAACCCACAGACAGACTCGGGTAGTACTGGATGGCCACTGGATACAGGAGCTTGGTCTCAGGCAAAAAATAAATAATAATAATTGCCAACCTATTATGTTGTGGTACATTCCGGGAGTTTGCAGCGGCGGAAGGCTAGCACGGCGACATCAATCCCTTCTACGCGCGCAGGAAGCACAAGAAGCGTCAGGAGCATTGAGCAGATGCACCATGATGTGGCGTCGATGAATTTGCCGCGGTGCGCATAGCAATCCCCGAGAATTGAGGGCGAGCAACACGCTCTTCATGGGGCATCACAAACTTGCTTCGGAGCTGCGCTAGACGAGAGAATGTAGGCACTAGAAAGTACGCGTGGAGGCTAATGGTCGCGCGGTGTCACACAGGCAGTAAATGTTTATTACGCACGCGTCCCAGCGCCCGCCGAGTGCGTAAAGAAGCCCCGCACTTCCTTTCTGCCTCGTAATCGTCCTAGCGGAACGGGCGCAACGCCACAAAAGTGTATTGAACGTTCTAACATCGGTGCTAATACCGAGCACTCTTCGTATCGCACAGCAGATGACGTCTATTGAAGGTCGTAGCATGAGACTCTTGCACGGGCACGCACGCGCATCACCGCTTTCGTAAGCTAGCATCCAAGAGGCACAGCGTGTTGAGTCCTGCGAGAAGCCACGAAGAAAACTCTTCGCTCTAGGCGGAATCAAACACTCCTTCGCCCAGGAGAGAAGACTGAAAAGGTTGTTTCTAATCAGTGCCGCTTCGAAAGCGGGTCTGGCACTGCACCATCCAATTATACTGCTAATGAATTAATAGAATATTACTGCGCCTTTTTTTTTTTTTTTTTCCTGTTAGAAAGTCCCGCAATCGGTCAGATTCAGCAACAAAAGCCAGGCTAACACGCCTTCAATAAGAGCTGCATTGAGTATATTTCAGCGAAGGACGTAAAGTTGCCCTTCACGTGCAGGGGCCGCATGCTGTAACGTTTCATCTCGTATTCGTTTCAACTGGTGGCGACTTCAGACGTGACGGAAGCAACAGGAGGTGGACAGGAAAACGACTAGGCGCCAATCACAGGCGCGGCCGGTTTGGGTGCGGAGTTCTGCAAAGTTCGAAAAAAAAAAATATATGGTTGGTTGGTTTGTGGGGTTTAACGTCCCAAAGCAACTCAGGCTATGAGAGACGCCGTAGTGGAGGACTCCGGAAATTTCGACCACCTGGGGTTCTTTAACGTGCACTGACATCGCACAGCACACGGGCGCCTTGCTTTTCGCCTCCATCGAAAAGTTGCCGCCGAGGCCGGGATATATATATATATATATATATATATATATATATATATATATATATATATATATATATATATATATATATATATACTTCTTTTCCCGCTTTCTTTTCTTCTTTAGTTAGAAAATTTGGCTAAAATGTCCACGGGAAAAAAAGGGCGCAGAAATAAAGCTTGAGCAACGTGCAGTCAAGATCGTGAAACATGTCGCTATCGCGGCGCCGGTCCCGCGACGCCACTCAGCACCGTGCATCCGGTGTTCGAACGTCTGCTCTCGGACAGAGTAGAAAGAATTGACTCGTCATTTGTTTTGCTTGGCTTAGAATACATGATACACTAAACACACGTGAGCACAAAACCGAAACACGGATCGGCGAGACGTATGTAAGGAGGAGGAGGAAGAAAGGCAGGTAGGTTAACCGGAAGAAGAAACCGGTTTGCTACCCTGCACTGTGGGAAGGGGGTGAGTGTAAAAGCGAGCTACATGAATATGAAGTCAGTATATATATAGTCAGTAAATCAGTGAAGTCAGTATTCAGTAAATCGCAGCCTATCGATCAGGCCCGTGGTTTTCATGAAGCGGAGCAGTTTCTGGGAGGCCTTCACCGCCTACGATCGCCGCCGCCAGTGGCCGATAATCTTGATTTCTGTCAGTGGTCGTCCATCTAGACTCTCCAGCGCACGGCAGAGACACTGTCTTTCCGCAATGTATATGGGGCACTCACAAAGAATGTGACCTTATAGTCTCGTCGCATCCGCATACCATACCTACATAACAAACGAATAAGAGTTTGTGATCGCTAGCTACATCAACCCACAGACGGCACAGGAAAGCTGCTTCACGTCGGGGTAGGGCGCGTGAAAGCCGGAGCTTCAGGTCAGAGTCCAGGGATTTTAAGCGGGAGTTCGCAAATTGGCCAGAATTCCACAAGGCGAGCTATGTATGCAAGCTATTGTTGAGTTCGTGGACCCCGCTGTTTGCCGGACGAATTGCATCCGGAAACCCGAGCGTTCCCAGCAAGCCGTACCGTCGATGCCGCTGCCTCGAGGCGACGACGTGGCGCCAGCAGCCGGCATTTGTGGCTGCAGCGAAAACACCATTCTTCATGGCTGCGTTCTCCAGCAGCGCATCCACAACGCCATCCGAGACTACATCGTCCCTATACAAAGGTTGGGACGATTGTGCCGTCGCGGCGGAAGCGGTAGAGCACATCCCCCCTCCCTTCGACTTGGACCTACGAAACTCGGATACGTCCCTGAGCTGCGATTGCCTCCCTGCGTGAAATGCGCTTGAGGCACATGACGGCTGCGCGTGTGTTCGTGTGAGAACAACAAATTCTAAAGAAGAGCCCCCAGCAACGGGCTTGGACCTATCCGCCTCTTCGACTGTTCGCAGCGTCAGCGCAGAAGAGAGATCTCCGCTGATTGGTGGAAAAGGGCGTGATCTGAAGGACTGAACTCTATAAAGAGCGCCCGACCCATTGCTCTTCTTTTTCCCCTTTGTGGTCTCTGTCGTTGCCATGTGACGTCTACTTCTATGCTACTCTTTGTGTTAATACTGAAAATACAGTTCGCTTAATATTCTCTGTTCCTGAGCCCATGCGGGTCGGTCCCCCAGAGGACCCGAGCCACAGCCAATGCAGGACCCTCGACACGCAACACTATGTACAGTATGAGACGTAAGCTGTATCATCAATGGAGCCTCGTCGTCTGCGTCGCCTTGCGTGGGTGTAGTTTCTCATGTTTTGGTGCTTGTTATTGTTGCATCTTGACTTTCAGTCATTTAGCTGTCCACAATTGTGGCGAAAGTCTTCATTTAGAGCTGTGTGGAAGTGGATTCGCCGCACGGGCACTTCCCGACGCGTGGGTGCACTTCACGGTCGGGGAGATCCGTAAATGTGGACCCGCAGGCTGTATAAGTCTGCGGGTCCACAGCAGCAGCTACGTTTTTCCCAATGCCAGCCGCCTTTCTAAGCACATGCGTGAAATATCCGGGACAGGCCTAGCAACCCTTCCATCTCGCAGCCTTTTTCACCACCTGGTAAATGTTTCAATATAGCCGAGGAACGACCGAACTACGCCTATTATATCGCCTTGCAGAGAGGGCGTGGAAAAAAGGGTGCGTTTTAGTTTACTTACAATTTTTTCTTTTTTTATGCAGCGAAACCACGTGTTCCTGTAAACTAGCAGCTGCAGAATAGGCAGTTCAATATTTCAATGGACGTGCCAAAAGGTGCGTCTCGGGTCGCCGTTGCCAGACATTTGCGACACTTAACACTTTATCCAGCAACTCTAGCAAAGGCACAACAGCTATGTTCAAAAAGGATTAACACAATGACTCCAGCACAGCGGCGAAAATTGCATCGCGCGAATGGCGCGACTCCGTGCTTGCGAGTAGGATTGGCATTTTTTGTTACCGGCGCGTTCGTAACCGCTACGCGGAGCATTGTTGTCGGCTGCTCCGGAAACACGTTACTATATAGTGCTAATCTTTTTTCAACACGACTGGACATCTACAGGTCTCGGTGGCGCGTAGACTGCGATAATGGAGAGTTCAGTCATAGTTACCCACCACCATCATACCATGCACACAGGGAACCAAGTTGAGTCCGCGCGGTTGATTTTATACTATCGATAGTTCTGCAGCACTATCTGGTTATCAACTTTAAATAAATGTTTTTTTTTTAATTTCCGTTTAGGAGTATTTTTAATTAAACAGTCTCAATTCCAAAAACGGCGATGAAGAACTGTCTGAACAAAGAGAGAATGAAATAACTGAGGACCTAGGAACTGAAAGGACGTCCGTGCCGCAATGCTCTTCAACGTTTTTTAATAATAATAATAATAATAATAATAATAATAATAATAATAATAATAATAATAATAATAATAATAATAATAATAATAATAATAATAATAATAATAATAATAATGACGACGATGATGACAACAACTTTATTTCAATTAGCCTTAGGAGCGGAAACGTCCCTAAGGCTTATTCGGATTCTGCGTCCGTGCAGCTGGCCTCCTTCACCGAATTGAAGGCATCATGAGCAGAACTTCATCAGGGAATGGCTGTAAACGTCATGCTTCCATAGGTACCGAAATAATCTGGGCTTTGGATACACGTGCCAACGGAACAACGACCCGAACCACTCATCTGCGCTTATGAAAAATAGGCTGGTGAAGTGGGTCAAGTCAGTCTGCGGAGATGACAAACTTCTCGCAATGCCAGCAGCGGCGAGGCCAAATTTGAACAGGTGCTGAAAAAGTGGTGAGACAAACTTGACGTTCATTGACAGATTCCCGGACTCCATGGCTAGGCCGCGTCAGGCAGTGACCGACGGAAGATTGTTGCGGGCGAGTATACCGACAGCGTTTGGCTATTGTAAGAGCCATTTTTGAAATCGGTGCCTCACTTTGTAAAAAAAAAAAAAAAAATTATAAAGGTTTAACCGTGGGTTGAATCTAGCTATACGAGCGAAAGCTCAGTTAAGCATGGCTTCGTATGGTTTAGCAAGATTGTACACGACCCTTTAACACTGCCTTTTCATTCGGCGATTTTTAAAATTTTTCTTGTTAAAGTTGGCTTTAGGGGAAAGGAAGGCATAGTATCTGTCTGACTTTTCGGTGGACAACTACGCTTAATCAGGTCAAGGTTATCCACAAAGTACAAGACGAAATCCGAAGTTGCACCTCGATTAGTATCTGAAACGCATGTTATCGTCGATTACCTTCATAATGCAGTTCTTAAATAAGTTCGCTGTGGGAACAAATATTGTGGCCTATTTTACTGAAAAATACTAGTTGCTGCTGTGCAAGGACTCTGACACTAACTTCCCCGAATCGAGGACGTGGCCTAGTTTTAGTGCGGTAAAAAACTTTAGAAATTGAAACATCAAATTTCACTACTGTAAGAAACACACATTTGCGAACGGAAGCTAGTGAACAAACTCTCCTATAGCAGAGCGTCGACTTTTTGACCTCCGACGCAATCGGGCCTTTCGGTCCAGTTTAAGACACGCACGCCTCTCCGAACTGGCATGTGTATAGCGACGACCGGATCGACCCGTAGGTGCAGTCCCGTTCAGAAGACGGGCCGCCGCACCGCGCTGTATAGGCACGGATCACGGCCGGCCGCGATTCGGTCACGGGGCTTTTTCGTGGAAACGTTCGGAACGCCCCCGTCGTGACTGCGTGCGGCATTGGACGCGCGGTGAAAGAACCGCCGCCGGATGACCCACACACGAGCGCGGCGGCGTGCACCCGCGCCACGTGGCCAGTCGGAGCTGCTTGGCGCAACCAGAAGCGACTCGATTAAAGCGTCCACGACACCTTTATGCATCGAGAAGCACATAATCGCGCGCCGCCACCACCTCCGGGTTCCCGAGGCACCCAGAAACGACGGCCGCATCTCTCGACTTCTCCGGAGAGTTGCGGCTGCATGCACTGTGCCGTGAAATGTTTTCGGCTCCAAAACGGGAAAACCCGAGACGCGACGGCCGTGAGTCAGCACGAGCCAACGCAAACATTTGAGCGACTATACGTATACAGTGTGTTCTGGCGTTGAAATTAAACAACACGCGTATAGCGTATGGTATGCTCGCGAATACTACGATGAAAACCGAGAGTTATCCAAACTGCGAGCACTCGCACCACTCGCTTTTGTTTCAAATCCGGTCGGCTGACTACCGCGGAACATCGCGTTCGCCAAGCCCATTCCGCGATTGCCGAAGCGTGAAGTCCGCGTATGTAAACTGCTAGCGTTCAGCGTGAGCAGACAGCTTTGGCCGCGCATTCCGCGCGCCGAAGTGGCTGCAGCAGCTGAAGATGGGTGGCCACGTTGCGATACTCTCTCTAGTCAAGCATCTGCGCCGCTTCCCGGATCGCATGCAGTGTGTGGCGCACGGGTAGCAAAGGTCGGCAAAAGTGGAGGTGGCGAGTTACTGCGGAACCACTTTGCTGACGGCGCTATTAACTCCTTAACTTACATACAGAATTCTAAAAAAAAAAGAAAAAAAAAAGAAAATCGAGAATGGTGTGTAGAAAAACGAAATTTAAAGCAAAGAGAAAGCTGCCTCAAAATCGCTGGACTGAAGCACCATAACAGGTACTTCGCATTTATCTGATCATTAAATGTGGCGCCTGCTCTTTAAAAACTCCGCCAAGGAGAAAGAAAAGAGCAATTTCAATAGAAGTGGTTTCTGATCTAGTTAATGTTACGCTAAATTCCACACTTCTAAGCGCGACAAAGGTCGCCACCAAGAGGTACCACACGACCTTCTCTCGCGTTTTATCCAACACGACATCTCTGAGAAGAATATCTCAACTATAGCACCATCTTCGTAGGGTGTCGCAGTCATACCACCGTAAGACTTGCCCACAGTCGGACCCTTTTGGACCACGTGGTCAGAGATGACACTTTCAGTGGAGGGCGCGGGAGTTTTTGATTACAACTCCTTATACGGATATCACTGCAAAAACTGAGTGGACAGCTCAAGTCAGTGCACTTCAAGATACAGTGAAATGCATTTCATCGTCCTCACGACATGCAAGGTTGACCGCAAGCGGACGTGCGACTCGCTCAACGGTTTGGTGACGTTAAATGTCAAATAAGGAAGGCCTTCCGAGCCAAGGCACATACGCCTGCAGAAGCTGTGCTCGGTACAACTGGTAAAGGTCTGGCACTACAATGTTCGCCGCACGCACATCTACATGCATGTGCGATACAGTTCGTTGGCCAACGCGTGCACCGCCCAAACTGGTTGATTTGGATAACGTACGTATATAGAGCCGCAAGATGCGGAATCTTCTAGAGGGTTTCGCGTGCTATTCCCACGCACTGCAGCTGGCTTGCAGACCACTACATGTTTCAAACCGTTCGCCTGAAGTACTACGAGGCTTGTGGGCTGCGACCACCGCGTGCAAGTGCCTCGCCCGTTACAAAACCGCATTCCTCCCACAGTTTTATGCCTAATGTGACCGCGGCTATCGAACTCTTTTTGAGATGTTTTTGAGCACTGCGCCAAACTAGGACGACAAAAATGCGAGCCGAGGGAGTTTGCAATCAAATCAAGAAAAAGGTGACGGGTATTAGCTGGGTCATCCCTGACTCTGGTTTTAGAGTGCATCAAAGGACGCTAAAGGCTTCACGAGAAATTTTACATGGGTGTAAAACTACAGCCAAAAAAAGTGAGTTTCGAACTCGGCATACACCAACGACTTAACAAAGCATGACGACCCTTAGAAGTCATTCTCAGTGACCTGGCAAAACGAGCTAGCTAACCATAACACTTCTTTAATGACGCAGCCAAAGGATCTTTACGTGCTCCTCGCAAAACTTCACCAAAAGGTCTTCCAGTACGCAGGGGTTCGGTGCCTGGTCAGAGTTCACGTGACGCCTCCAGGCTGCGTAAGATGTGCGCCCAGCGAACAAAGCGAGCGACCAGTCGTCGACGCGCCAACACCGGAGCAGCCCTTGACAGGAGAGCAGTTCGTGTTGTTTCGGGCATTGGCGTCGTCAAGGGGTCACGGCATGAACGTGCTTCCACCGGGGCCTGGGGCCCCGACAGCGATCGAGCAGCGGCGAGCGGCCGGGCGCAGCCTATGGAGGGCAACGGGCTCCGAGGAAGCTCGCAGCTCCCCAAACCAGTTTGAGACGCTCGCAGCCAGCGACAGCGCGGCACGCCGCCCCTGCTTCCACGGCCTGAGCAGGCGCCAGCCGAGGAACGCCCCGTCCGATCGCTATTCCTGATCTGAGAGCGGCCTTATGAACGCTCATCCCGGTGCATCACCGCCCACCATGCAGTCCAGTCCGGCGGCGGCCAAACACCCGGGCGCGAACCGCCGCATTCACCCTGCCCATTCGCTCCTCGCTGGGTGCGCGCGCGAGGTCGCATCTACCTCGTAGGGCGTGCACACCTTGTAGACTCCGCGGGAGGCACGTTAATGCATACGGAGTCCGCCGACTGCGTCCTTGAAAACAGCAGGGCGGACAGCTGTGATGACAGCGCTCTACGGCATCTACAACCCACACCTATCCAATGGAGTAAACCCCCTGGCGAGAGACTGACTGCGCCCGTAGAACTTGGCACTGATATTCCCACGAGATAGTGCACTCCTTTTGAGAGCGAAAACACGCTTCGGCGATAACTGCTGTTAACAGCAAGAACCAAACGATCCATGACTCCTAAACGACATCCAGGCTTTCAACCGCAACTAATTAAGCTTGTGACTACGAGCCGCCAGTGTGCCACCACCGCCTGTTAGTCAGTGGTCGCCTGAAGTGCAAGGCTTTTGGTCTACGGCCACCGCGTGCCGCATTACTTGTCTACGCGCGGATTGCTCGCGCGAGGCCCGCGGAATGCGTGTGGAGGCAGTCGGCTGTGCACATGACGATGAGGTCAAGGGCTGATTATGCATGGTTACCCAGCGCGGTGAGGTAACTAGGGAAGGGGCGGCGCAGCTGAACCGACGATGTACGTTCTTAACGGAAATCGCGTCTCGGCGTGCTTATAAACCATATGCGTGAAGTTCACACTTAAACAGCCTTTAAGGCTTCATCATCTCAATGGCTTTCCTACTAATTCTACAATTTCTACTAAGGCCCCGCGACCTGTACCCAGAGAGAAATGCATTTGCTTGCGGTGGCGCGAAATTTGAATACCAGTTTCCAAGCGCTTTGAACTCGGACAGCCCGCATGCTTCAAATGCTTCTCTGCGACCGGTTAATCTCACCAAGGTTACACAGCAATCTCGTTCGCAGCGCGTGCGGATAACTTTCCTCTCGAGAAGGAGCGCTCACCTAGCGTTCATTCCCGCAGGAAAGAGCGATGTCACATCGCGGGGAATTAGATAAAGGAAAACCGAAAACGCCAAACATTACCAAGAAATTACGGGACAAAGTAACGACCAACAGGAAAGGCGCAGAGGTCTCCCAGCAGCTCGTTTCACGTGCGCGCCACTGATAAGAGCCTATCGCGATCGCTCGCCGAGGGAGACCTCGCGTAGTGCCGCGCCAGAGAAGGAAATGCATACCTGGGCTTTGAGTACTCCATTGACGAGGATACCCACGCCAGGGGCAAAGCGAAGCTCCACGCCAGGCTCGATGACCAGTTCACCGGCGTCTTCGACGACAATGTCGCGCGTCATCCGATATGGACTGCCGGACAAGTTGAACACCTGCCTCTCTCTGATCTCGACGGGCCGGCCGCCGCCAAGATTGCCGCACATGATCCAGCATAGTAGGACTGCCGACGCCCAGGCCGGACGATGCCTCATCGCGAAGGTGCGCTGACCGTCCTCCTCCTCAGATCATGCCTCGTCGTGCGCAGCCGATGTTGCGCTTTGCGAGCACGGAGTCCTCACACCCGATCACGAGTCTCCATCGTCGACGCCGCACCGCACGTTATACCGGTCGCTCCGTTCAAACTTCAAACTGCGAACGACTTTCGGAATTGCGACTACTGAGCCACCTGGGCGAGCGGCGGCGCTGGCGGCGCTGGCGTTGGCCTCTCGCCGCCAAGGAGAGGGCATTGCTTGCGTCATAGCGTCGTTGCGCGCCCGGGCAACGGCGCGGCGGCCGCCGTTTTAGAGAAACGCTCGGAGGCGCGGCCGGCGATCGGTTGCCTTCGGTTGCTGCGGGAGACCATGGGAAAACAAAATGGGCGACGAAAATTAAAAAGAAAAATATGTGCAATCGAAATGACAAAAGCCGCACGGAAAGGTCGTCTGTTTGCAACAGAAATCGAGTCCGCTCACACCAGCGTGAACGTCGGTCTAACAAAACATCTTAGCATTTTTGCTTTATGCTAAGCCGCATAAAAATTGTCTTGAAGCCACACAATGTAGCGAAGAATACAATAGCTTTAATTTATCGCTAATATTTACGGGCTTCTTTTAGCAAGGTTTGTGGCCTAAATGTTGAAACTCGCTTGGCGACAGGGGTTAAAGAAATAAAATCTCAACTTGACGTCAAGTTGAGATGTATAGTGGGACAAGTTTAAAACAGCTCGCAAGAAAAGAAATCCAGTTTGAGTCAGCGCTGACGGACCGTTATGCACAACTGCTTCATGTAAGTCGAACAGGTAATGAGGGTGAAGGCGTCCGCCATACCCACAACTATCTGGGTGCTGCACAGCGGCTATACCGTAGCTTATTATTGCTTTCGTGCGGCCAGGGACGTCAGTCCTAAATCAAGTCCGGTGATTACAGTGAGCGATAAAATGAATTCTTTTGTTTCGTCTTTAGAGAGGAAAGGAGGAAATACTGTGGAGTAATAGTAGAATTGGTTGGGGAAACTGACACGCTCTTTAAAAGTACAGGGAAAAAGTTTGCAGCCGATTGATCGATACATGATCATTGATTGAGATTACTTAACTACGCAGATACGAATGTACTATATTGATGTCGTCCACGCCTGATAGATATTCGCTTCAGCATAATGTGGCCCTGCTTAGGTGACTTTGAGTGAATGAGTTATCTCACTCATTTTCGGACTGAAAATTTGACTGAGTAACTGTATCTCGGCAGCTTTCTCTTGCTAGCAACCCAGAAAAGTACTCGCGTACTAACATCCCCTTTCTGACCTAACAGCTGGAATGATAGGAAAGAGACACCCTGTTGGTGGGACTGCGAAGTGAGGGGGAAGATGATGTAGTTAGTTTAGGGTCCCAAAGGGACTCTGGCTATGAGATACGCCGTAGTGGAGGGCTCCGGAAATGTTGACCACCTGGGGTTCTTGAACGTGATCTGCCCTGGCACAACACAAGGGGACATTGTTTTTCGCCCATCCGTCGCGGCCGGGATTTCATCCAGCATCCTTGGGCGCAACAGTCGCGCGCTCTAACCACTGTAGCACCGCGCACGGTTGAGGATGATGTGAGTTTTACCTGGACTATGTACTCAAGAATAAAGGATAATGAAGTAGGTTTACTTGCTCAACGCTCGAATACTAAAGCGCCTCCAAAATTATTCCCGAACGAATGCCAATTTTTAAAACCTATTAAAACAAACAAAAAAACTGTGCTAATTTTGCGAATAAATGCGGATCTTGCTGCTCAAACTGGATTGCAGTTGTCTCCCCATTCACGGCCATTTCTTTTCTGCGTGCGCTAGCACTTGTCGTCCGGGTCGCCTACGGTGTCTCCTCGCACAGCATAAGTCGGCTCGCTCTCACTCGATCACACACGATAACACAAGCGCGAACAATGCGGTATGTTCGGATTCTACGGGCATCTCGATAGTTTCCATAGGTTCTCATGCTCGCTCACACCAAATTACGGCACCCGTCTGACGTCTGCGTGCGTGGCTCACTGTAACTTCGTTCCAGGACCAGGTCTTGAAATCTGACGCATAGCTTTTTCTTTGGGTTGTAAATAAAGAGGCGAGGCGTCGTTTCCTTACTATAAAGTATAGAGAAACCACCGTGAGAGAAACTTGCCCACTTACAGAATGTAACACGCACTGTTCCATTACTGTCCACGCTGAAGGCCCCTGAATAGCTTCGCACTTTTTTTAAGGCGAAACCCTTTATTGCCTCATCGTTGTCGTCAGCAAAAGTGTTTCGCTTTTGTGGCAGCTCTGATTGGTCGAGACGGAATGAAGTCATGGAGGTCTCGGCCAATCACAGAGCACTACCACAGTATGTGCGAATGTGTGCATTATATGGCCATATGTCAATCAATGATCAATTACTAATTAATAATTGAGTAATTAATTAGTAATTGATCATTGATTGACATATGGCCATATAATACACGCACTGAGTAATTAATTAGTGAGTACTAATTATAAGTAATAATTACTATGTACTAATTAATTACTTATTACTAATCAATGTCTAATCGTTGATTACTGATTACTTAATAATTATTGATTAGTGAAAGTTGCGTAATTAATTAAATAATTACTCATTAATATCGCGCACCCGGTAAAATCAACCGCACAACAGTAAACGTAGAACTGGGAAGATGCAAGAAGCGCGATCTTGTATCTGCCAAGCAGAATTCACTGAATAAATGCACTCGCAGAATGTGAAAGAGTAGTCGCTCGCTTTACTCGTAGCAGCATTCATCGCTACATGCGCAACAGTCGCGTAGCAGAATGCAGCACTCAGGCTTTCGCCTTTCATCGCTTTAGTCGCCAATGTGTCCTCGAATTATTTTTACTCACGCTAGGGCTTTTTTCTACGTTCTTTCTTGGGGATAACCTCCTTGTGCAGCCACTTTTTTCTTTTCTCTTTTTTTGTTGTGCAGTAGCTTGCTTCTTTGAGTGGAATACTTATCATGCAATTTTGAGAAGCCTTGTCCGGTTTATTTCTCTGCTTTCTGTCGTACGATATGCCAGTTTGAGCTCAGCGAGTATCATTACGCAAATCCCGTTGTTTTCCCTCTTTCGTTTTGCGCCGCTCGTTGTCGCCGCGCTCCGTTGCATTGTCGCCCTGGGGATATTCGCGGACGGAGGTCGCTATTGAAGTGAACATAGCTGGATATAGTCAAGAGTTCAAGATGTCGCACCTTCACCACTACGCGGGATAGTAATTAAGCGATTTGTCCAAACCACGAATAAGAAAAAATAAAGTTATGACTCGGGGACCACTGCCCTGCTTATCCAGGGGAGCGAAACCGATCATGAAAAATTTAATAGAATGATTTCATAAGAATGCGCAAATAAGAATGCACAGTCGTGAGTAGCGCGGGCAGCATAGAGGGAAGGAAGTGCCCGCTACGGGAACGCAGAATAATAAACTCGGACAGTCGCATTGATGATGCTATTCAGTGTCAGCGAATTCGCAGTTCTCAGCGAGAAAAATGACAATGAAGGTGAACCATAGCTACGGGGAAGCCACCTCGATTACAATATATCTGAAGTCAATAGACGCAAGTAGAAGAAAGAGGCAAATAAGCGGCCAGTATGGCAACATTCGCGAAGTCCTGCACGCCCGACGTGCCAATGTCCAATTACTTTCCGCCGCTTTCTCCTCTCGCCAGTATGCGTCACTCTGAAGGAATTAGTTGCCAACTTGAAAAGCAACCACTCTTGGCACCGAGTCCCGGTGTGTTTTCCTATCCGGGGAGGTCGGTCTTCCGTGAGCCGTTTCAACCAGCGGCCTTGCCCGGGACTTTCGCACAGCGGCGCGCCCCGCTTCGAACTTCGACCCTCCATTCGGCCGCAGCGTCTCACGGGCGGCAGCTGCGGGTTCCGATCGCAGACGGCCGCGGTTCCCACACAGCGCCCCGACGTTGCATCCGACGAGGCCGGTGGGAAAAGTAATGGCCGTCCCACCCGCGGCGGGATCTCTCCGGTATCCGAGATCTCGGCGGGCGAGGAGGCGCTTTCTCGCTCGGCCGCTTTGTTTTCCCTCTTTGTTTTACGCCGCTCGCCGCGCTCCGTTGCGCAACGAGTCAGCTAGGAGACGGCCCCTGGGAGTGCGGCCAATGGTGGAGCTTGCGTCGTCCGCGGCACCACCACCGGCAGGCAGCGGTCGCGCAGAGAGTTGCGGCGTATGCTGGCCGCCTTGATGCCGAGTGCTCGCGTGGCACACCAGAACTGCCCTGGCACTGCGGTCCAAGCAAACAACTGTCGCCCGCTTCCCAGGCTGCGTTGTCGCCGCTCAGAATTGTCATTTTGGCCAGATCCGCCTCAGCGGTCGTGACCCGGCGGAGGCCCCAGCAGAGCTGCACAGCGCACGGCACAGCGGGGTGGGGGTGAGGGGGACGACACTCGATCTGAGGGCCAGCGGCCGGGGCGCCCTCAGCGACGAACATTCCGCGGCCGCCCCTGGCCAGCTTTCTCCGCCAAGGACGCCGTAGTAGGAGGGGCAGGGCCCGCTCGTGACTTTCGCAGCACGGCCAGGCAGCCAAACATCTCCCCGCACGCGCCCTTCTGCGTGAGCGCACACCTCCACGAGAAAGGAAAAGGGAGTCCACGGTCGGCGATAAAACCGGAAATGGCCCGATTGTAGGCCTGTGGGTATATCCACGCGGACTTACTCCTTCTGATGGTTCCATGCTCGACAGCCCTTCTATGCGCGGTTAACGTCCAGCCGAACTTCATTCGCTCTGTGTGAGCACCGCCTTTTCGATTTGCGGCCCTCCATTCGGGCTTCCTAGACCAGCGGCGTTCCTTTCTTTCGTTTTTTTTTTTGTTTTGTTTTGTTTTGTTTTTTACGAGTAAGCATGCGAGGCAGCAATTCAAGCCTTTTTCCCTTTCCTCTCTGAATGTAATTTAAAGAATGGAACTCCTTCATTCTACAATAGACCCAAGCACTGCGCTGTGAGCCTGTGCCCCTACTCTTATAGTCTCTTCTCTTTTTTAACTATTTTACTATTTCTTTATACTATTACCGAGTACGCTTTTAGAGTTCGAAATTTTCTCACGCGTTCTGCAGAGTACGCGAGCGTACCAATTATGTTCTTTACACTGACTCACAGGTTGCTCCCCGTTCTATTCAGAAAAGTATACTACCCAAGGCTTGAGAGAGGGTCTAGAAGAAGCACTGTCACTTCTATGTCCAGCAACCGTCACTATTCGGTGGATTCCTGGTCAATACAGGGATTGTCGGAAATGGCTTAGCTAGTCAGGTAGCCCGCGACATTCAGTACCGGGCGCCGACGAATCCTCTCGGTCAGTACGAGTCCTGAGGCTAATATTAGACTATAAACGCACCATCCGGAACAGTTACAAGTAGTTCAGGCTGTACCTCACCAATGTGTAAGTTGTAACTACTGCCCACCCGACCTTACCGCGCTTGAATCACACATCCTTCGCAAAATCCAGACACTCCTCACCCCTGCGCGTCTCGCCTCCGTTCAGACCCCTCTTGCCCCAAATGCTCCTCCCTTTATATGCGAACTTGGAACACTGTCTCTTTTTATGTCCCGTCGATGTTTAATACTCCTGGTTTCCTCAGCCCTCCCCATGTTCCTGGCCTGGAATCGGACAAACGGCACGATAAGCTAGCGTTGATCCGACAAGGCACCGACTTGTGATTCTCTCTCTAAGAAAATATTTTCTTAAGAAGCTTTCTTAAGAAAATATTTTTCTTGGCTTACTATTGGGGCGATGAGGTCCAATGTTAAGTGCAAGAGACCTCCAAAATAAAAAAGTGAAAAAGTTGATCACAGTATTTAGCTAAATAGCAAACTCACCGCCGTAGCCCCATTTCGCCTTCATCCTTGGGCACAGTACTCGAGCGCCTAACCACTGCACCACAGCGGCGGGGCTCAACAAGGTACCACCATATACTGACAGTAATGTGCCGTTGATGCAACTGTCAACTTTTCTTTTTTTGCTAGAAAAAAAAAAAGGCTTTTGAGCTTTGTCCGTGCTGCAGGCTCTTCTCTTTTTGCTTCTATTTAACATTGATGACATTTTCAAATTACGCTTTTGTATTGAAGGCGCGTAATGTGCAGGTACGCGAGCTGCCGATGTGACGGTTTTTGCTATAGTAACCATCAGATATAAAGCTAACCATCAGGGCAAATTATAAGCTAGAATATTTTGATACCTCTGGCTTGTTTAATGTAGTCAGATATTAAAAAAAATGGTTTTGTTTATACTGTTCCGAGGAGTAATGCACACGCCGCGTATCATGCGGCGTGTTAGCAAATGCCGTTTCTTTAACTTTCTATCCTACTATACAGCGAGCTTCGTCGCTTTGGGGTTAATTGCGTGCATCGTTACAGTTGCACTGCGCGTTTCACTTTCGATTTGTGTAAATTGCCTTTAAGCGCCTTCTTTATTTTATTTTTTTTTTTTGTGCGTGTGCAATCCTGCCTGTGTACATTTTATTTATGCGAACCATCTTCTGTTCTTGTACTTCTAACTATAGGCGTCTGCGTCATGTAGCATATAAATTCTTGTGCTTCGTCAATTAAAGTAAAAAACGTACTGTTTATATAGTGCCAGACGCTGAGTCTCGGCTTCCTTTACTCGCCTTCTCCCAGCAAGCATAATTGCCCACTCTTAGCAACACGCGACAACCGCGAACGCTCCCATTAAAGAGAGCCCTGATGCTGGTTATAGCGTACGCGTGACGCAGTGGGGAACCCAAGCACGCGAGGTTTAGGAGTGAGAACTCAGAAGATGGAGCGAAAAGCGACCGTCACACTCGGGGGATCTCGGAGTCGGACAGCAGTCAACAAATAAAATTTGACTTAATTTGGTTACTGCGGCAACATTATTTCGTTCTGTCTTTTCTTATCGCCACAGCCGCGTCCACTGAAGCACAAAAGTGTGCTTGTGCCGGTCGCGCTTCCGTATGAACTTGATTTCCCGTCAGACCACTGACTCCATCACGGAATTTTTCTCTGTGCTGCCACCGGTGCTATAGTCGCGCAGGACTGCTCTGAGCTCAACAGTGAATCACTCAAACCGGCGCTCTTTCGAAAATTGCTTAGGCCTTGAAATTAATCTCAAGCGCAAACAACTGCTTTAGAGTTATAACTGTATTAATAGACAGTCAAGTTGCCCCATTATTGTCGTCGTAGTTTTCTATACTCAAGGAAACCTAATAGCGCCTGTGGCAGTCTGATAGTAAAAAAAAAAAAATCTTTCGAGCTGCGTAGCACAGTGACCCCCGCTTAACCGGCGTCGATTTTCGCTCATAACCCCGCCGGGGTGGCGCAGTGGTTACGGCGCTCGACTACTGTTCCCAAGGACGCGGGATCGAATCCCGGCCTCGGCGGCAGCTTTTCGATGGAGGCGAAAAGCAAGGCGCCCGTGTGCTGTGCGATGTCAATGCACGTTAAAGAACCCCAGGTGGTCGAAATTTCCGGAGTCCTCCACTACGGCGTCTCTCATAGCCTGAGTTGCTTTGGGACGTTAAACCCCACAAACAAACAACAATTTTCGCTCATATACATTCTTACAGCGCAATCAGATTCGAAGAAGCTTTCAAAATGGTGTTTCCCTTTCCTGGGATGAGGAGCGGAAGATTACAGAAAACTGCCGAAGAAAGCGCAGCGGTAGTGCAGTGAGCTTTCTCTTCCTTATCTTTCGTGCGCGAGCAGAACTCCTCTCAAGAACCTTTGCTTTCGTTTCGATAATCAGCGCGGGGAAGCCAGCCAGCTTTATGCATATACTCTCACCTATTCCCCTATCGGCTCCTTCAACCGTCACGCTGAAGGGGCGGCTTCGTTTCCCCACCAAGGCCCCAGGCCGCATGCACGTCCTGCATAACGCTGCCCATCGCAGGCTCTCGCTGCGTGAGTGCGGGGACCGCTAAAGAAATAATGGGCCGCTTCCTTGTCCGTCCGGGACACACGACGACTGCTCCGGCACGAAAGGTATATGAACACGCACAACGAGCGCAGATGACTTGCACGATCCATATGCTGGATGTCAGCGGTATCTTGAGGCCTGTATGATTTGAGGGCTCTTTGACGGAGGCACAGCTCTTTAGAATGACATTCTTCATCTTAATAAACTGAACTCAGCACTTTTCAGTGCAAAGGCATCCTATCGTGATCTCCAATTATCCTGCGCTACACGTACGCGACACTGTGTTCAGATAATTTGCCGACCTTATTAAGAATAACCAGACTAACTCAATATAAATACAGCTGAATGCTGTTTTTCCTTTTCTCCCAATATGTCACTGGCCTTGTCACTGAACAGTGAACACTGAATGGCAAGTGTTTGAATATTCGGAAATTTCGAATAGCAGTTCGAATACCCTTCTATTCGCCGAACGAACCGATTAGTGCATGGCCAAAATTATTCGAAAGGAATCAAATATGTTCTGAAGTTTCAGAATGCTTTTCGGAAAGCTGGCACGAAGTACGAATAAGCCAATACTAATTATTTCGACGATCGTTCCAATAACAAAAAGCAAGCCGACGCAGCGTACTGTGCTGCCGCTGTCGGTATGCAGAGGATATAGACCGTACGGGCCGCGTTCTGAAATCCGAGCCCGACCCGTACCGGAGATTAGCAGATCGAGCCCTGCCCAGGCACGTGGCTTCAAGCCATGGAAAGGCACGGGTCGCTAGGGTACGCTCTCCGCTGCTTTCTTGCTCCAGCCCACACGGGAGAAAGAAGGTGGCGGGGCATTTGCGTCATTGATTGACAGTGCTGGGGCGGTGCCACAGGTGCAGGTTTTTCTAAACCGCGCGTATTTCATGCGAGATACGGAAATTTGTTGAGACAAAGCGCCGAGGGTAACCGCGTTTTCAAATTTCTAAAACTGATATCGCTATTACAAATGGCCGGGTAGAAATCTCCGGTTGCTACTAGACACACCTAATAGTAATAGTTAATAAAAATGTTCATTAAAAGAAATTACTTAGCCAGCTTACTAGTCTACATTATTGCCCGGTTTCCTGATGCGCGCCAACACCGGTACAATTGTGCCGCAGATGCTTTGTTGCTATCTCAAAAAGTCTACATTTAAAAATTACTGGCGGGCTTTCTTGAAACGCCTGAATAGCGTAGAGATGTTAGTTTTAAGAAGCAAAAGCGGACGAAAGAATATCTTGGAACAGCTGCCCGTCGAGCAGTCGACCGAAGGTCCTTCTTCAGCTCTTCAGAGAAGACTTCAGTCCCACCGGGGTGGCACAGTGGTTAGGGCGCTCGACTAAGCTGTGCCCAAGGATGCAGGATCGAATCCCGGCCTCGGCGGCCGCGTTTTGATGGAGGCGAAATGCTAGGCGCCCGTGTGCTTGCGACGTCAGTGCACGTTAAAGAAGCCCAGGTGGTCGAAACTTCCGGAGCCCTCCACTACGGCGTCTCTGATTGCCTGAGTCGCTTTGGGACGTTAAATTCCGCAAACCAAACCAAACCAAACCTTCCAGGCCCCTTGGATTCCGAATTAGATACCCTGCCCCTAAAAAATACAGACACGCCCGTATATAGCTTGGTTAAATCGAGTTGATACAAGGCGCAAGAATGGACAGCACGTACAAAGAATGGACACGACGCGGCGCTCCAGCAACTGAAGATTTATTGCACGAGGCTCGCCTTTTATAGCAACGTCCATGGATCGGAGTCGAGAATAACACAAACAAAACAATTCGCATGACTCTGTGACGATCCTTGCACATTGCTATAAAAGGCGAGCCTCGTGCAATAAATATGGTGACCGGTAAACGCGGGACCAAGGTGATGTGCTCACTGACAATGACGACGACCGAGGAAGCGTTGAGAAAGAGGACGACGCTGACAGAGCGAATACTGCACGGCTACTGAAATCTTAGCGTCGAGTTCAGACCATCGCAGTGCCGTTACATTAAGTACATCCCCGTAACATCTTGGTGGAGGTGCGGGGTTGCAGTCATTCTTTGTTCGCGCTGTCCGTTCTTGCGCCTTGTATCTACTATAGTCATGTACCTAGTAACCCAACAGTCGATTCTTCTGAACTTTGTCAAGCGAGGATTTATATCTGCGTCGGGTGATATTTCATATAATCTGGTAGATGACTATACTGTAATGCTATTAGCAAGTGTTGGATAACAGAGGTACGATTTAAATTAGTAGCAAAGTGTACGAGCGTGAACGACGATATACGCTGAAAGGCGCAGCTTCAGTGTCTCCCTCTCCGCGACCCCCCTCTCCCCAATTTAACCGGCGAGAACAACAGCGGGCGAGAAGACAGCGGCATCTGCCATCTACCAAGGCAAACTACACCCAACTAGTTCTTTCGCAAGCTATACTAGGTTTAACCCCGTTAATGGGGTTAACGCGCCTAGTATAAGACATATCGTTAGCAATAAACTTTTGAATTTTGAACTGAATTGAAACATTTGCAATTTCTTTAACTTCTTACTTACCGTTCAACGCGGTAAGGCGTGTGCGGTCGAGGAAATTGGACATAGCTTTGTGAATGACTCTGATTATAAACTCGCCGTACTAGAAAAAAAAAAAAATCAGCGAAGAAGTAGTTGTAGCTGTTTGTAATGAATTATTGGAAATATTTTAGCACCGGAATTCTCCCATTTTTGAGACGTCTGGGTTAACATTAAAAAAAAAAAAGAAAAAAAAAACGCACAGTGTAGTTTGTCATTTTTCTCGCGTGAGAAAAATGCAGTTATTGAAAACACCGAAAATAATAAGTGCATACGCATTGAATGATTTTTTTTTTTCTCTTAGCAAAGTTTAATTTTTTGTTTTATTTTCATCACTGCTAGAATGCCCGAAGAGTACTTCACCCTTAATGAATCAAAAGCCGTACGCAGTTTTTCATGATGTTCGGACTGAAACCCGGACGCGTATTGCCAAACCAACTTAAAGGTAACATGCACTCACTGAAGGCAGGAAATAAATGCGGCGAAGGAACCATTGTCATACTGATTGTTACTAAAATGTGTCAGTGAACGCAACCTAAAGATAACATATACTCACTGGAGGCAGGAAATAATTACGGTGAAGGCAACTGAAAAAAAAAAAAAAAAAAAAAAAAAAATCAGAAAAATTTTACAACGCAGGAGTCGAACAGATGTTTCGCTGGAATCAGTGCAGATGTGGGTGGTGTTAATCCATTGCCCCACAAAAGTTTTTTCTTCTTTATTGCATGGAAAAACTTCCGGAAAAAAGGAACAACTCCACTTACTTAAACATGTCCATGTCTAAAGTTACCGGGCTGCTTAATACGAGCCCGTCATATCCCCAGCCCGACAGTGCACAATCATCAGAACATCAAAAGTCTGGGAGACAAACACATGCGTCTAGATAAGGCATCCAGTTTGGAGGTTCTTCACGTGCAGCATATACACTTCTCACCAAAGCACACTGCTCCCGAAACACGGATTTGGACGATCTTGGTGGCTCTGCATGCCCGTCGATCATGCGGCTTTTCCAAAGGCTGAACAGTCCCATCAACACAAATAGATCGTAAGGCACGACAGAGGTTTTGTCAGGAGACAAAAATCTAATTGTATAGGGCGTAATTTCAATGTCCTTTTTAAGAATTCTTTGTAGTATGTCCCAAAAGAACATAGCATCACGGCACAGAATAAAGCAATGATCAATTGTCTCAGGCACGTTACAGAGACGACAATTTACCGACCAGGGCACAAACATCTCCTTATTGTGAAGAAATGTCTTGACAGGCAACGTCGCTGTGTGTAATTTGAAAAAGAACGTTTTTGCAGCTGCCTGAATGCACATTTGCCTAACACGCTTTAGAACAGTGGTGTCCAAAACCCCAGATAAGGCTGCCGATACAACGGTGTAGGGAACAAAGACTCAGTGAGAGCCTGGGTCATCTGCTTTCTCGAGAGGCTATACAGGTAATCTGCAGAGAAACGCGCAGTGAGAAAATTGAAAGTGTCAGCAACCTCCTTAAGGAATCCCCATAAACGCCCCTCACGAGCCTGCCCAGTTGGTGCGAATAAGAAAGGCAAATGTGGACTAAGACGCCTAATGAGCACAGTTACAAGAAACGGATGGTTTGCCGATTTGAAAAAGAAAAAAACGGGAAACAAGTTGATGCACAAACAAGTGAACAAGGCCCACTCCACCAGACTCTAAGGGAAGAAACAAGTTGTCACGCCGCATGGGCTCCCATTGAGAGCGCCACACAAATGTTGCAAATATTCTGTGTGTAACTTGTACTTTCCTCCTCGCACAATGCAGGACTTGAAGGACATACGCAAGCTCTGCAAACAAAAATACGTCACAGACCTGTGCCCTAGCAAACACTGAGAGTTCCCTACCCATCCAAGCCTGCGTTTGTCGCCGCATAGGTACGATTTGTGAATCCCAGTAGGCTGCGCTATTACGAACTTGGTGCAGCGGAACCCCTAGGTACTGAAGAGGACTACAGTCCCAGCATATGCCTCCAAACTGGCTTGGTCTAGTGCCCCAGTGTCCCAACCAAAAACCTTTGGATTTATCTAAATTAAGGGCCGCGCCCGATACATCGCAGAACTGTTCAGTCAAGTGTAAAGCCTCAAGTACACTCTTTTTGTCAGAACAAAAGAGGGCGATATCGTCCGCGTAAGCTAAAATCTTAACTTCACATTGAGCCAGAGAGAAACCACGGATGGCTGCACTGTTAATTATACTGAGACAGAGGGGTTCCAGATATAAGCCAAACAACAGTGGAGACAGTGGACATCCTTGACGAACAGATGATTCCAGTGGTATTGGTTTCGTTAGCTCCTGATTAACAATTAGTCTTGTATACGAGTTCATATAGCACAGCCTTATGCCTTTGAGCAAAACGTCACCAATGTTTGCATTCTCCAAGACCGCGAACAAGAAATTGTGCCGAACTTTATCAAACGCCTTCGCCAGGTCAATTTGAATCAGAGCTACTTGGCCTGTCTCATCTGATACTGTCTCGATTACTGAACGTGCAATATGGATGCGTGTTTGAATACTGCGCCCTCTGATACCACATACCTAATGCGAACCTATCAAGTCCATGATAACCAGCTGCAAACGAGAACAAAGGACCTTGGCAAAAATTTTGTAATCAACATTACAGAGGGAAATTGGACGATATCCTTCAACAGTTTTCAACCGATTAGTATCTTTGCTTTTGGGAATTAATATTGTGTGGTCTGAATAGAAAGTGAGAGGCAGGAAACCCACATCATAAGATGCTTGGAATACTTCCATCAAAACAGGCGTTAGGCAAGGCGAAAATGTTTTATAAAATTCGCTAGTAATACCATCTGGGCCAGGAGATTTCTGGTTCTGAAGGTCTGAAATGGCTGATTTAATTTCGTCCAAAGTGATGGGTCCCTCTACTACAGCACACTTCTCATCGTCTAGTCGAGGAAAGTTCTCAAGTAAAATCGAAACCCTGATTTGGATCTTTACAACTGCCGAACAGCTTTCGATAATAATCATAGAAAGCAGCAAGAATACTAGGAGCATCACTATATGTGCAATCACCATACTGAATTTCCAATATTTCCTTCGTAAGAGCATTCTCTCTTTCATCACTGAGGGGCCCGACGTGAAGGTTGCTCGTCAAGAAACCTTCGAGTCCTAGATCTTATTAGGGCCCCCTTGTATCTTTCCGTCGCAAATTGTTGAAGCTCTGCCTTTACGTTATTAATTTCTTCAACATAGGCACCCGGGCTAACCCTCTCTAGCTCATGTAGCTCAGTTAGAGTGCGCCCAAGCTCACGAAGGTGGTGTCTCTTTAGAAACGCGATTCTTGCAGAGGCTTCAATTGCCAAGTTTTTGTTTCCTGTTTAAACAAGTCCCATTTTTGAAAAACTGACAGATCATGGCGTGACCATATGTCTTTCAAACAAGTAGGTACAGCACGCTTAAAGATTTCATCTGAGAGCAGACAGTTATTCGTCTTCCACAGCTCCCACCGAGGGTGAAGTATCTGCCGACTGTACCTCCCTACCTGAAGAGACACCATACAATGGTCACTGAAGAAGCTGGGCCGCACCCAGTAACCAAACACATTTGCTAACGTGCCTGCAGAAACATAAATTCTGTCAAGGCGGGCATTAGAGGAGAACTGAAAATGAGTGAAATGAATACTGTCGCCTTTTTCCTGCCCCACATCCACAAGGTTATATTCACAAGCCAAATCGTTAAGTAATGCAGCACTAGCTAGGGTCATATCTCTTACATAATGCTGATCGGTCCTCATCCCTACAAACACAATTAAAATCTCCCAACAATATAATTTTGCGATCTGTGCACAAATGGTTAACTAATGAAAGAAAAAAATGCCTTCTGTCTCGCTGTTTTACAGGGGCGTAAACACAAATAATTCGCCACTGCAGACTTGAGATTGTGAGGTCACAGCATATAAGTCGCCCCTCGTCATCTATGCAATAAGACATGGCTGTACGTCATCTCTAGCGTTTTGGCCAGGAATAGCATACACCCTCCGGACAAGCCTCTAGCGTGGCTAACAATAATGTTATATTCCGGCAAAAACGGCTCAAGAGCAGCTTCCGTCCCTTCATCGGAGGACAACTTTGTTTCCTGAATTGCTGCTACAGACACACTCCATTTCTTTAACAGATGTCTTAACTGCTGCTGTCTCCGACGATTACGCATACCGCTGACGTTAAGGGTAGCGACTTGATATGCTGCGACGCTAGCCATTTTTGGTACTAGTCCTTTTAAACATCATCCCCTGGAATGGGGTGGCCCGCCTGCAAATTGGCGGCCTTTCGGGCAGACATCGCCCTCCTCTTTAAAGTCACCCTTCCTGTGGCCTCTACACAGTGTGCCTTCTGGCCAGCACCATCGATACACACCTCATCATCTGCGGGACGCTTCAAAGGCACTGTGTTGTCCATGTCCTCCTCTGAGACACTCAAGGCTTCGGCCCACGAACCTGATTGGAGCAAATCGCTCGCTGCCACACTGACAGCCGACAGAGAACCGGACGCACCAGAGATCGGCGCCACAGACGGCTCACTGTTACCCTCCAACGACGAAGGAGAATCAATGACGAAGGAAGATAGGCGAGCATCCACTGGCAGTATCTTCTCCATTGGCTCCACAGGAGGCATATCCAGACGTCCTTCAATGACAGGTGGTTCTTGGGCAGCAAGCGCAGCACTCTGAGTGGCACTCACAGGCGGGCCCGGGTCCGGCGGTTTTGGCTCTGGAGACGCTGGTTCTTGATGGCCAGTCACTGCAGATTCTTCTGTGTTGATGTGAGGTGCAGAAGGCTTCTGGTCCCCATCAATTTGAGGTTCACGACTTAACTCTCCAGTTACATCAACAACCTCTGACACATCCATGATATGTTCGGACGCCACGTCATCTTCTCGTGACCACTGGCCTTGACGCAGTCTATCGGCATAACTTAATACACAGTTTTCCACAGTGTGGCCAAAGCGCCGGCACTGGGTGCATCGAGGCGTTCGGCACTGACGCCGTACATGTCCTACCCGGCAGCATCGAAGACACAGTGGAGGTCTCCCTGGGATAAGGACTAATGCCTGCACCCCATAAACATTAAGAGTGTGAGAAATTGTACTTGCTGACACTCCGTCCTTGAGCGTGAGGGAGATTTCACGGTTCGCCGTTTCCATGTGCTCCATCCCTGGGCACCGCCACTTTTCACGCTCCACAGATTGAATCGTTCCATAAGGCTCGAAAGCTTCCACAATCCTCCGGTGCTCCATATAGCGGGGAAGCCAAAGGAGCTTAACCTTGACATTATTTGTATCCGGGTCGAACACCATGCACTGAAGTCCTTTCACAGGGAACTCTGCTTTGTTAATTAGCTTCTGCTTTGAAGAACTATACTCTCGCAGGTAACCATCCACACGTGGCTCATTTGGTATTGACCAATGCACAAAATTTCCCGGAGGTCCAAAATCTGTGCAAGTGCGTCTCGAAAGTCAGGTGCTCGGTACGGGCGACCCTTAAGGTCGGCATGCAGGAAAACGGTATTAAGGACAACATTACCGGTGGGCAGGTGTGGAAGGACAACTTCGTACGTTTCGGTAGTATTCTGAGGAGTCGAAAGACCTCGGCCAACGGCCGATGCGCTGTTTCCAGCAAGCAACATTTTCAGGCTCAGCCGCTCAGAACGGCTTCTTCTTCCTAGAAAAGCGACGGAAATAGTAGCCTTTAAATGCATTATTATTTGTTAAGACAATATATCCACAATTTGTCGCCAGGTGGCGTTGCTCAGAGGAATCAAGGATGAAGGATGAAGGATGATAAAATAGGTGTGTACGCTCTTTGCGAGACTCATCTCAGGGATCTAGAAGATCCTCCGTTTATAGAAGGCTACGCCTGGGAAGGGTGCAACAGAACGAGAACGAAAAAAAAGGGTGGAGGGGTAGGTATGTTGATACACCAGGGAACAAATTGGCAAAGAATTAAATCATCTTGTAAAGAACATATCTGGGTTTCAGGAACCATTGCCGGCATAAGGACATGGCTAGGGGTAGTTTATTTAGGAACAGGACATCAATGCAGGCAAGAAAACAAGGGTCTTGTTGAATGTCTCAGTGACGATATAAGCCAGTTTAGAAACGGGGCCAATATTATTCTGCTGGGGGACATGAACGGCCACATCGACGATCTGGATGGATACACGGATTGTAACGGGAAGCTAATGCTAGATTTCTGCGAGCGACACGATCTAGTTATAGTAAATAGAGAAACAAAATGTGAAGGCCAAATCACGTGGGAATTCCGCAACAGGCAAACGACCATTGACTATTGTCTAATGTCGCAGGAAATTTATAGCAAGGTCCCAAAAATGGAAATAGACGAAGAAGGGGAGTGTAGTCTGGGAAGTGATCATAAACGTATTAGTCTGCAGATGGGGCCCTTGATGAAAAGAGAAATGGAACTTAGACAAAACGTAAACGCAAAATTAAACGACGATCAAATAGCGCAGATAGCAGCAGACATAGACGAAGCAATAGAGAAAAGCCCCATGGAAGACTGGGATTATGAACAGGTAGAACTACTCATAAGGAGGAAAATTCAGGAGGTTAGTAGCAAACCGCTGGAATGGAAAGAGGAAGCCACGGAGCTGGTGGAATAAGGAAATCAGGGAAGCTATTGAACAACGACGGGCTGCTTCAAGGGAAGACCGAATGGCAAAGAAAGCACAGGCTTGTCAGGAGGAAATCGACCAAAAATGGGAATCATATCGACAAAAGAAACTTCAAGTGCAGGCCCTCGTCCAAAGTAAAATAAGACAGTCCACCGATCGCTGGATGGCTGATATACACGATGCCTCTAGAGGCGGAGCAAGAAAATTCTGGAACCATATAAGCTGGCTAGGGAAGAAGAATCAAAGAAAGCAAGATCGGATTCAAGATAACGAGGGAAATTGTTTAAAGGGAGACAACGCAGTGAACTACATTACATCAGTTATAGCCGAGTCATTTAAGAACGACGATAGGGTAATCGCCGCAAATCAGGAAGCAACAAAAGGTAGCAGAATACAAAGCACCTTAGAACTGACCAATCTAAACTGGAAAAAGGCAGAAAAAAATATTCCTAAAAACACATCTACAGGAATAGATGGAATTCCGACCAAGCTGATTAATGAACTCGGTCCAAAAAGTAAGGAAACGTTGTTAAAAGCTTTGGAAACAGTCATAGCGAATAAGCAAATTCCGGACAGCTGGCGGCAGAGTAAAATGAATTTGATTTATAAAGGGAAAGGAGAAAGGATGCACATAAAATCCTACAGGCCGATGCAGGCGGTGAAATTAAAGGTGCAAGCATGGGTTGAAAGTAACAAGATACTCGGAGAACTTCAGAACGGCTTTAGAAATGGTAGGCGCTTAGATGATAGCCTGTTCGTGCTTACCCAATGCATCGAAATATCTAGAGTGGAAAATAGACCTTTGTATTTGGCCTTCCTGGACATAAACGGGGCGTACGACAACGTAAGCATGGAACTCCTGTGGAACATATTAAAAGAAGAAGGTATCGGTTATGAGATAATAGAGTTCCTACTGGAAATTTACCGGGATAACAAAGTAGAAATTACGTGGGAAGGGATAAGAAGTACGGAGGATGTCAAAGTATGCAAAGGATTAAGACAAGGCTGTCCTCTATCACCGGTGCTGTTCATGATTTATATGATAAACCTGGAACGGAGGATACAAGACAGTAACCTAGGTTTTAACCTGTCATACAGATTAGGTGGAAAGGCGGTAGAGCAGCGCCTCCCCGGTTTGATGTATGCAGACGATATTGTGCTGCTAGCTGAGAGTCTGGAAGAATTGCAAACTCTAGTTAAGTATTGCGGAGACGAAGGGGACGCTCTAGGCTTCAGTTTCAGCGCAGTTAAGTCGGGTCTGATGATTTTCAACGGCTCAACTGATCAGGGTCTTAAAATTCAAGGCCTTGAAATACCTAGAGTAGCAGAATATAAATATTTGGGGGTATGGGTAAACGAAGGATTGGCATACATTGGAAAGCATGAGCAATCACTTAAGGCCAAAGGGCGAAGGAATGCCGGGATAATGAAGCATAAGGCATTGTGGGGATACAATAGGTATGAGGTGTTGAGGGGTATTTGGAAAGGCATTATGATGCCCGGACTTACTTTCGGAAATGCGGTTTTGTGCCTAAAATCAGAGGTACAGTCGACATTAGAAACAAATCAGAGATCCGTTGGACGATTAGCACTAGGTGCCCACGGCAAAACTACAACTGAGGCGGTACAGGGAGATATGGGCTGGGCATCTTTCGAAGTACGGGAAGCTCAGAGTAAAATATTATATGAGGAACGCCTGAGGAAATTGGATAGTAACAGATGGGCAGCTAAGGTATTTAAATACCTGTACCTAAAAAGCGTTGACTCACAATGGAGGAAAAGAACTAGGAAACTAACTAGTAAGTATGCTAGTAACAAGGACGGAGAAATAAAGAGCATTAAGCAACAGGTGAAAAAACACAGAAGGTAAAAATTGGATAAATTCGATGAAAAAAAAAAAAACAGTGTGGAATTATACCGAAAGTGGAAAATGCAGATCAGGAAGGAAGATTTCTTTGATAACTCAAGAGGCAGTGCCCTACTTTTTGAAGCTAGATCAGGGTGCCTTAGAACACGCAGCTACAAAAAGAAGTTTAACAATGGAGATGACGCATGTGCTGTATGTGGAAACTCCAGTGAAACAATTGACCATATTATACTCGATTGCAATGGTATCCATCCGGAAGTTGATGCAGGCGCAATCACTGTTCCTGAAGCTCTGGGGTTTAGAGATAACAGTGGCCGGGTGAATAAACCGGCGGTGGAAACTAGCAAAAAACGGCTGGAAGATTTGTGGCTTAAAAGGAGAGAAGTGACATAATGTTAGTAATGTAGGAGCAAAATTTAATAAATAGAATGATGGTTTAGTTAACCATTCTAAATCAATAATTAAGATATATGGAGAAAAATGAGCATGATAGCTACTGCTACCACCCCGTTTCAAAGGGGACGCTCCTATATTCCATCCATCCATCCACGCGCCAGAGCGTCGTCTACTCGACAATAAGCAACTCGGACCCGGCCCAGACCCGGCGAAATGACACATTATCCTGCCTGGCATGGGCTCTCGCGGGCCGCCCCTACCCGTTGAGCATCTATTGAAGAGTTCATGCTGTTCATGTGTAACGCTCATACATGGCCTTCGAGAGTGGATAATGCGGCAAGGTTCCGGCAGGTTCAGCCACTGTTCAGCAGTCCCTCCAGAGATGCCAACTTCGGAAGCCATTCGAGCGAATAAAACCAGCGGACACAAGACGACGCTTGACTAACAACCGAATTTATTTGTATGAAAATCACATGCACATAAATGCGTCAGGGATGAAGGAGCGCATGCTGTCGCCACGATGATATATAGGCTATATACAGAAATGCATTGTTATTTCATCCTCTGTCGTGATCGTAGTTTTCTTCTGCGTATAACTTGACGGTGATGAACACTGACTTCGTGTTGCGACCACTCAGTGGCGGTAACGGCTGTAGCTACAGTTATATCAAGCAATAACATAGCTATGGGTTTACAACCATAGCGTAAAAGCTATGACTATCGTACAACAACGCCGCCCTTGCGCTTTAATTTCGTACAATTGCCGGTGTTGTACGAAAGGTTGATACTGGTGCGAATATCCTCAAAAATATTCGATTCGTGCTCAGTTCGATTCCATCACTGCTGTATTTGTATTTGATGCGGTAGCACAGCCATAGTGTTGGTATTTGATTCGGTTTGGCAATGATAACTATTAGCACACCCCAGCCAATGATCAAATACATCTGTTCGCGCGGGACTAAGCTTCATTTCGGTAATACGTGTATACGTATATAAGTGAGAAAGAAACACTATGAACAACACTACATGTACTTATACATTTCGAATTTCCTTAGCCTTGAAAAGTATGCGGTTCTTCAAAAGTCCTCACGAGGGCTAAATTCAGTTCTGCAATAAGTCCTACGCCAGCGCTTGCTGCAGAAAAAAATGAAGACTTCTCAAGCCGCCCATGCCATTCACCGTCAAAAAAACGTCAGCACCGCTTTGAGTCGTCGCCACTCGCCGCAGTTATCGCAGAGCTTTCATTTTCCTCCGGGCTGTCTAGCCAAGAAAGCTGTACTTAGTACCCAATTAACTTGAATGCTTTTCCGATTGAAGATCTTTCGTATCAAGCTGGATAGTACGGTGGGCTAAAACTAAACGAAGGTTTTCACATCGTTAAAAGTCATCGCGATGGTCGCAGAAGTACGCCCTATATTAATTTAATTCTGACTTGCCTCCCTAATACTTCCATTGCATGCCTTAGTTTAGGTTGATGTGACGCAGAAAAATAACCTCTAGTGCTCTGCTGTCTCGATCGTTGCAAAGAAGGCTTGCAGGACGCTTGCCTTCGTATATTGTTGACAGTTGAAACACCGCTGAGTAAACTTGGGCTATAGCTGGTCACGCTGCAGCCGGGAGGCCAGATCGCACACCACCACACTCCTCTCTCTTGTCCGTTTACTCCATGGCCATGAGCATAGGTCGGCGGACTCACTCATGAGTCGGCTCACTCGGGCTCACTCAGGCTCACACTCAGATCATGATCTGAGTCGTGAGTGAGCCCGGACTCACACTCAGATCGTGATCTGAGCCGTGAGTCCGGACTCACACTCAAATTATGATCTGAGTTTGAGTGAGTCCGGACTCACATTCAGATTATGATCTGCGTCTTGCCGAGTCCGACCTAGAAAATTCCTATGAAATCAAATGAATTCTTGCTCAGAGGTTGAAGAATCATGATTTGAAGTGATCGAGTGAGTAATGGGCACAAGTCGCTAATTAGATCCTAGCGGACTCGAATTGCCTGTGTAATTCGAATAATGAATTAGCTTCTTGGTGAGCTGATGATGTTTCGTTCTTTTTTGTTACGCAATTATTTTGACTCTGACGATTAATGCAGGTTAATCGAACATTTGTTCTCGTTGGCGTGTTGTATTGCGGTGGCTATATAGTTCTTCCTTTGCTGTTTATTTCGGAATATCTCGCAAATGATTTCACGGGTTAGCTGCCCATTGGTGCACATCGATGCAAACGAGCCAGGCTAGCCGTGCATAGCTAATAATATCAGGCTGAGTTCGAAGGGAGCATTGTGTTACCACATTTTTAATGTTCTTTCTTATTGCGAAAGAAGTCACAGGCTCGCCACCACAGACCAAGAATCTTGTCCGATATTTCTTTTTGTGTGCTATTACTCTAATTGGGAAGGCTGTTTGAGGAGGTCACAAATACGTGGCTACGTACTTGGGTAATTTAAACGCATTCCGGTATAGCTGAAATTTTGCTTCGGTCGATTTGGTCCAAAACCTGTCCAACATTATTCCCCTACAGCGACCATGATGGTGACCTCCAGGGCCGCCTTAAATTTTGCCCACCCACCGCCGAAACCTGACTTCGACTGATTTGGGCAAAAATCTGTCCAATTTAATATGGCTATGACGAACAAGATGGTGACCTCCAAATTTGACCGGGCCCACCCTCAAATTTGGTCCACTCACCCCAGTAGATTGACCTCGGCCGATCGGACCAAAATTAACGGACAACATGATTCGATTACGGCGAACACGATGGTGACCTCCAAATTTTCGTTTGGGTCACACACGGTTTACTAACCCTAGAAATTTGATTTTGGCCATTTTACATCAAAAGCGATAAGCTCCTAATTGCATTGACCATATCCTCGACACTATGGTTACCTATAAAGTTGGGCATGACCATTTCCAGAATTTATAATTATAACCTTTATAATTGGTATCCAACCATTATTGACTGCGTCCGACAAGACGGCAACCACCAAATCGGCCATAGCCATATCCAAAATTTGGCCCGTGCTATAGCTAAAAAGACCGTGCTTTCGTACTATAATCAGCTTAAAAGAGATAATCCCTACCATATTTTTTCATTTTCCTGTAACCTTTCAACTCATTTATTACTGAAGAAAACAGTCTAATCATGTAATGTGTTACCCACATTTTCTATTCATTTCCCATGTTTTTCTCTGTACTGCCTTCCGCCTACCTATACAAGCTTTAGGACCGTCACTTGTTGCATGTCGAGAGTGGAAACGAGTGAGTCTATGATGAGTGAGTCCCGATGAGTGAGCTCAAATGGGTCGTGTGTTGAAATGAGTGAGTCCAGCTGAGTCTGAGTTCAGATGAGTCGTGGGTCGGAGTGAGCACAGATGAGTCGTGAGTCAAAAATGAGTGAGTCGAGATGAGTGAGCTTAGATGAGTCGTGAGTTGAAATGAGTGAGTCCATGATGAGTCAGAGTTCAGGTGAATCGTGAGTCGAAGTGAGTGAGTGAGCCCAGATTAGTTATGAGTCTGAGTGAGCCTGAGTGAGTCGCCAGCTTGCGTGAGTTTGAGTTCATGAGTGTGAGTGAGTCCGGGCCTTGTGAGTCTGAGTTAGAGTGAGCCCGCAGATGGACCAAATTTTTCTGAGTGAGCCTGAGTGAGCACACGTGATTTTGCCGACCTATGCCCATGAGGCTGCGGGGGGGAATGTTGGCGACTTTTTCTTGTAATGTAATTGCACTCCACCACAGTTCTGGGTCGCCCGCTGCGGGGCCCTTCCTAACCCAGTAACATTTTTTTCACTTAAAATACACTCGTTTTGTCTTGAATATTTTCTAGTTGTTTTTCTTTTCCCCTAATTTCCTTCGAGTCATAAGCCAGTTAATTAATACGTCCTCGCGGCGCTCTTTGGCCTGAGACGCCCTTGCGCCATTAAAATCCATCATCATCATCATCATCATCATAATGCGTCCTTGCACCGAGGTGGTAGTTACCGGCGTGCACGTATGGTGAAAGACACACTCTATATGCCGTCACATGCACTGCGTGGTATAGCTCCGACCACGTGGCTTCCCTCCCCTTCGAGCGATCTCCGCGGCGCTTGTGGGCGTCACCGAAAGTGTGTGCGCAAAGCTGGCTCATCACTGTCATCGGGGCCCTTGAAGCTCCAGGTACCCGCCTTCAAAGAAAAGTACATGAGGCTTCAAAAACTCAAATCACAGCGGTGGTGAGCCAGCGGCTCCGGCCGCTGCAACTGCGTCCCTTTGTCCCTTTTTTTTTTTTTCTCCGCAGAGCTAAACAAGCGCGTTCGAACCGCTCTCATAAGTAGTCTGCCGCATTGGACACAGCACCCTTGAAAACGAAAAATAAAACATCTAGAAAGACCTCTGTCTCTGACAAAACTGACGCGGGCAGCTAAGTGCCCGTCCCTTGCTAGGCCATAATAATTAACCTTGAACACGTCATCGTCGAGACTCCTGTAGTTTCGGTACAGGGAGGGGCATATGAACGGCCCGAAACGCTTTATTAGTTCAGTAGTTTGGGGAGTAAAGTGCTGCTTCGTCGGAGCAAATTGGTATGCTTGTCGAAATGTCTCCAATCTTGGCGTCGCGAGCTCTTTCCTCGACCTTACTGTGTCGCATGCAGCAGGTTGCCTATGCGGTCGAAAACAGGATGGGCTTTTCCCATATTCTGCCGTTTGCGCAGATGCCGCATGTATGGGTATAAACGATTGCACGGGAGTAAATTTATCTTTCCTCGCACAAACAACAAAACCACTGCCACGGTACAGTGCGCTGCAGTTTAGTATAGACGGACGTCTCGTCATTATGGTAATTATATAATGGATACGCTGATTACTTCTCTGCTCTGGGACAAGAGATGATTTGCCGCCAGGATGCAGTTTAGTAGGGTCGAAGCAATTAGGAATTATCCTAAAAGGGGTAGCGAGTTAGTGTTTCTTACGTAAACATAAAACTAAAGCCGAGAAATTTAGATCTACATATATTCGCCTAATATATGTGAGAGGAACAGTAGGCTTGATTACAGTTGAAGCAATCAATAAAGAAATAAATTTTAACAAATTTGACCCCCCCCCCCCCCCCCCCCACGCTATGCAGAACTACACTAGAAGAAAAGTACAGGTATGTATAGGTAAAAGCGTTATTGATTCATAGGAGAATCAAGTGAAGAGGGGGGGAAGCAGGATGATGATGGGTCCTCTGGCCGCTCTAGTTGGCCGGACTTGTTTGTGCTTCGGCGACCCTTCGAGCCCAGCCCAATGTCCGAAGCTGCATCTCCGGCTGCGAGATGCGTAGAGCAGGCTCCCATCGCTCTTGGTGTTATGGTTCTTTCTACAGGGCGCTTGAATTTGTTCGGCCAATAAGCCTTGTCACTGCCGTATATCAAAGGGCCCTTGTGTAGCACACCTGTCTCCACGTGGAGAAACTTACGTTCATACGTATTCGAAATGACTTCAAGGCCTCAAGTGCAGGTTCTCTCTTTTTTGGAGCAGTTGTAGGATCGCTCATGCAACAGGAGCTATTTTAGGATGTTCACTCTTCTCAGTTCCCTTGTGCGCCGTCGTCGTCAGCACAGCTCTCCGTGCACCCTCTGATTAGAGTGCTCTAGAATCTAGGTTCTAGAGCACTGTAGTACTCTAGTGTCACAATAGTGTGTGCACTTCCGGGCACCCACCAATCATTTCCTGCATACGATGCAGATGCTCTAACCCCTAAGACACCGCGGCGGAGGCCTAGTGATTACACCGTCACCTGTTCTAGCTCCGTCCTTATATTTGGGCTGTTAATAGGTGTCCGGGTACACACTGGAAAAACTGCACCGCCGACAAGCGAGCACTTTCGTACCTCCCAGCAGGTCCGGGGTGGCGAGTCGACCACTGCTGCGGCAGCCTAGTGGTTAGTGCAACCACTCTAACACATCAACTTTCATATGACTCGAAGCCTTCGCAAGACAGCGAAAGCTGAATTATTCGCGTTACAATTGTCTGGCAATTTTTGTAAGGCGACAGCCTTTTACAGCTCATGACTCACCTGGCTGTCCGTTCGTGAGAAGTGTCACACTTCTTCGCGAGATTCCGCGGGATACTGCGAGATTGTGACGTCATTACTTGGTGACGTGGTAACGTAATAAGCAATGACAGGACGCGACGTCAGCAAGACGCCAAATCTGGTCACTTATTATTACCAGAAGTGGCATCATCATGACGTCACATTCGTTCATGTCCGATGCAAGCGTTCGTGCTGCACCTTTTATTTGGCGCTTCCTCGAACGACGCACCGTTTAATCTTTAAGAAAAGAAATCGTGCTCCAGCGGGAATCGAACTCCTACCCTTCCGATCAGCAGCCGATCGCATTAACAGACACGTTATCTTTGCGTCATGTCAACGTGGTTGCCATGGAGACCGTCGCCGCTGACGTCATGGCGCATCCTCGCAACAACGTGACGTCATGGGAGAAGGCGGCGGCGTGATGAGTCGTGGGGAGAGAGCGGTGTCGCGATGATAAAAAATGCCTAGGAAGGTCGCGCGTGTCGAATCCGCTTCAAGCTCTTTCGGCTTTCGTCCGAAAGTTACGTGCCTATGAGAACGCCAAGGCGAAAGCCTTTATAAAATCATCAGTGGACGTCTGTCCGCAGAAAGTGCCACATAGATGAATAAACGTTATAAACCTCTAATGTTAGGCTTTGTCAAATCATTAAACAGCCTCTAAAGAGACAGTAAGCATCATCGACAGTTCAGTACATATCGCGCAAAACACTCAACACCGCGCTATAAAGGCTTTCGCCTCACTCCACTTTAATGGTCCAAAGTGCCTCTTACAATTTTTTTCTTTTTGGCGAGAGCCGAACGCAATGGCTGGTACGGCAAGCGCGCCGCAGAGCCATAAGCAGCACGGCGTGTTTCAAAGGAAGGGAGGCAAGGCTATACAAGACGGGTATGGCACGTATGGCAGGCAAATCAGGCAAGGCAAGGTAGCGAAAGGCAGGAAACGTAGGGCACGCAGAAGGGCAGGCAGGCAGGAAAGGCAGGAAAGAGTAGAAAGCAGGGCAGAGCAGGACAAGCAGGCAGGGCAGGAAAAGTATAGGGCAAGGTAGGCAGGCAGGCAAGAAAGGTAGGAAAGGGAAGGGCAGGACAAGGACGCAGGCGGGACAGGAAAAGCAAGGCAGCGAGAGGCAGGAAAGTAAAGGCAGCCCGGCAAACAGGTAGGCAGGTTGGCAGGAAAGGCAGGGCAGAGCAGGGTAGGGCAGGCAGGCAGGCAGGCAGGCAGGCAGGCAGGCAGGCAGGCAGGCAGGCAGGCAGGCAGGCAGGCAGGCAGGCAGGCAGGCAGGCAGGCAGGCAGGCAGGCAGGCAGGCAGGCAGGCAGGCAGGCAGGCAGGCGACATATGTATTTTCATAGTTATTTTGCTCCATGTAATGTCAATACTGCATCGGTGTAAATATTTGAATATTTTCCACCCTTTGCTTTATATTAATCTGTCTTAACCGTTCTTCATATTGCACCTCGCTTTTTCCTCCCCGCCGTGGTGGAAGGTGCAGTGGTTAGGGAGTTCGACTACTGTGCCCTAGGACGCGGAATCGATTCCCGGCCGCGACGGCCGCTTTTCGATGGAGGCGAAAAGCAAGGCGCCAGTGTGCTATGCGATGTCAGTGCACGTTACAGAACGCCAGGTGGTTGAAATTTCCGTAGCCCTACACTACGGCGTATCTCATAGCCTGAGTTGCTTTAAACCACATAAACCAAACCAAACTTTTTCCTCAAGGACTTCGAATGTTGATCACCCCATGCTTCGTTAGCTGTGTTTCCGTATGTCTCCAAAGCAAACCTGCTTTATTTCATGCGCAGAAGTTGTTGCAGATCCCAATCACACCACGGCGTTTGCTTTGTTGCAATATGATGCAACGAAAACGACACCACAAACACTCTCTTGTTGCATTGTAATTTTTCTAAATCTGCACGAAGGTATCGCCATTGCATGCGGACCACAAGGAATGAGACAGGTGAACCATGGCAATGAAACTGCACATTTTTGAGTCTTGAGCAGCTTTTTCTCATCACACCAACCAGGACTGCCAGCAACACTATGTGCAGCTATATAGATTTCGTATGAAAGAGCACTGAACGAGGGTAGAGGGGGGAAGCCTCAGTTCGCAGGTCCAGCCAACGTTTCGACAAGTCTTCGTCTGGGC